>NW_005370895.1:1938541-1957611 GCF_000412655.1 Myotis brandtii | reverse complement strand
TCCCGGGCAGGAAGCCCACCCCGCGTGTGCCCCGGGACGCTTCCTCTGACCGGGCAGTGCCCGCTGCCCAACTTGTCCGAAGTGCAGGAGCGGAGTCCCGGCGTGTCACCCGAGGGCTGGCCCGACGTCCTCTTGGACAGGTGGGGGGACTAAGGCGCAGAGGGGGACGTGTCCAAGAAGCCGCGGTAACCAGCAAAGCCTGATGGAGCCAAGTCCTCTGAAAAGGAAAAAGTCATGTTCCTGGAGCGCGGGTTTGAGGTCCTCAGAGCAGCAATAAAAACGCGGGCCCTGGTGGCTCCTTATTCCTGTGGGTATTCCTGACCCCCAAGTAGATCCACTGGGGGCCCAGGGGCGGGGGGGGGGGGCACTGACTCCTGAGCGCCCCGGCACCACCTCCCAGGTAAGAGGTTTCATTTTCTGCACAGCAGCTCAGAGTGATCCCAAGGCAAATGCCAGGCCAGTCACTTCCCTGCTTAAACCCTCGTCAACTAAGACCATCCAAACCTGTGGAGAATGTTTATAAAAATTAACTGGAGTCAAATAGAGGATACGCCTGGAGGCGGGATTTTAACAGACAAATGCTTCCAAGAAAATGACAGTTTGCAGCTTCTTTTATGCATTTGGAATTCGGGAGGAAACCTAAGGAAGATGACCTGAAGGTGGGAGGAAGCAGGGCGAGGATGGGTTACAGGACAGTTAAGATCGGGTGCTGTCCTGCCAGGCTGGCGTGGCTCAGAGGTCCAATGTTGACCTATGAACCCAGAGGTCACGGTTCCATTCCCAGTCAGGGCACATGCCGGGGCTGCGGGCTTGATCTCCAGGGTGGGGCGTGCAGGAGGCAGCCGATCAATGGTTCTCTCATCATTGATGTTTCTATCTCTCTCTCCCTCCCTCCCTCTCTTCCTCTCTGAAATCAATAGAAATATTTAAAAAACAAATATCACATCCTCTCTTGAGGTTGATCTCGCTCTAGGAGGGGTGCACAGAGACAAGGGACGGGCTTGCTTACGGCAAAGAGAAGCCTTTTACTAAAGAGGTTACACGCCTGGTGCATGACTGCCCTCCATGACGTGCCTCGCTGAGAATTTATGATCAGATCACCCTTGGAGATTACTTTCCATAGAACCCTTTTGTGTCCACACCCTCCATGCTGACCCTGGACCTAGACTGACACTGACTCCCTGCACCGCCTTCCTGCACGGTTCCCTGGAACTGGCGTGGGGGCCTTTCCACCCCGTTCTCTGGCTGCCCGAGCTTCCTGGTGTGTACAGGGCCTCACCTTGAACTTCTCAGTGCTCACCCTTCCCATCTCTGCTCAGTCACCTCTTCCTGGAGGCTGAGTGGTTTATTTGTACAATTAAGTCTGAGGAGCACAGCTGTAAAGAAGTATACTAGAATAAGATATTCTTATTTTAAATTCTTTTCATTTTTATCTACAAAAGCAATCCATGTTTATAACAACTTTGAACAATAGAGATACTTTTTTAAAAGTTGCCCGCAATCCCCTTACTCAGAGGTAATTATTATTAAACATTATTACAGCCTTAGGGATTCAGTAATACTTGTTAATGAACAACACGATGACTCATAAACTGAGTAATTTGCTGACAACATTTCTAGAACAGTGGTTCTCAAAGTGGGTCCTGGAACCAGCAGCGTCAGTATCGCCTGGAACTGGTCCGGGTCTGTGGTTCCCAAATGCCTTAGGATTCCTTGGGGAGCACATGGAAACACCTGTGGCTGGGACCCACCCCCAGAGTTTCCGACTCAGCAGCTCTAGGGGGGACCCAGGAATGTGCATTCCTAACAAGTTGCCCGGTGGTGCCGATGCTGCTGGCTCAGGAGCCACACTTGGGAACCACCGGTCTAGAGCCCGAGTGCCATGCTTCCTCCGAGCACGGCGGCAGTGAGGACATCTATCGGAGTGGAAGGCTGTGGCCCACTTCGCCTGAACCCCGAGTTCTGGGGGTGGAGCTGACAAAGCACTGGGGACACAAAGTCTGCAAGCCCAGGGCCAGCTTCCCGTGCGTCCAGTGCTGACAGCTGGTAAGCCTGTGCAGCAGCCACATGCTCCAGCCAGGGCCTCCTGCAAGTCAGCCTTCTCTTTGCATCCTAGTTGGGCAGCTGCCAACTCTTTGGTCCCCTCCTGCCTCCAGGCCCATCTTGGCCTGCCTGGAGTGCAGGAGGAAGGATTTGGGCAAGAATGAAGTAGGTAAGTACATAGGTGTTGGAATCTTGGAGCGGTCGGTGGCTCTTCGGATTACTGAGGGAAATGGGAAGGCGTCAGTTGAAAATGAAACCAGGAGAGTTGCTGGTGGGGCTTGGCCATCTGGGGACTAAGAGCCCACTGCCTAGAAAGCATGTGTGATGGAAGCATGAAGGCTCCCACTTGTTCCCACCCTCCACCGAGATTCTGGGCATAAATTTCAATGAGGCCAGCCAGCACGGTGGCATGGTTTTCCACAGATGTGGGTATGTGGTGGGTGGTGAGTTAGGTCTGACCAGGGCTGGCTTTTGCCAATGAATGCAATGTAACTAGAGTGAGCAAGGGAGTTGCCACTTCTCCTGCCTACAACCTTGATATCCATGGGACTCCCTGGCTTATAACCTTCAGATTTGCACTCAAAGGTCACCTCTCCAGAAAGTCCCCTCTCTCCATCCCTGTCCTCCTCTGACACTACAGTGGACATCTGTCTCCTCACTAGAATGCAAGCCTCTGGCCATGGATCGCCGACCACACTGTTCGTTGCTATACCCCAGGAACCTAGAACAGCACTTGGCACATGGCAGGCCCCTCAAAATGCTTGGTAAATGAATGAATGAGTCACAGCAGAAAAGGGAGTACAAGTGTTGCCATCTGTAAGTGGAAAGAATTAACTGGACTGAAGGATGACTCAGATTCGGAGAAACAAAGAAAGGATACAAAGCTATGTTACTACTCTAATAGCTTTGTATGTCACTGCCAACCTGTAGATCTTGTTACCTTGTACTAAATATTCTATCTACCTCATAGATATTCTATATAGCTAGTCAAGAGGATGACTACATATAAATATGTATACCTGTACATTTGAATGTATAAAGGATATTTGAAAAATAGCTGTTTGCACGTAGACATATACTAGTGTGTTTTGCATATAGGTGTGCATAAAGAATTGTTGACCAAAGGGCATTTGAAAAACCCTAATGCAATAGACCGTAGGCAGTAAACTGTGCTCAAACAGCCTGTGAGTTACCAGGAGCCCATGAGGCAGGGGCCTTGTCTCTGGACAGAGCCCTGCTTATTTTGCAGTTAACTGAAAGGGCCTTTCTGTCCCTTTTGCTGGCGATGGGGAATGTCCTTGCACACAATGCTGTGTGTGTCCTGCGGCTGGAGAGTCAGCTCAGGGAGAGCTCTGAAAAGGATCTTTATACTTCAGCTGTGCAGATGGATGAAGAATTAAGAACCCAGGTTCCTCTGGGCTCTTTCCACCCCACTGATGCCTGGAGCGGGCCAGGAAACCGTGGCCCCTCCAAATCTGCTTCCTGAGCCTTGGGCTGCTCTGCCCTGAGTTCCACTGTGAATTGCCCCGTGAATGGTGGCAAGCAGCTTCGATGGAGGGCCTTTCCTGATGCTCATAGTGAGGCTTTGTGTCCTGTCTGCCTGCCCTGAAAAGCTGCCCAGCCAGACCCAGATACCAGGGCCGTGACCTTGCCCTGCGTGTGCCGCCTGTGCCAGGCAGCTGTGCCTACTCTCCCCAGCCTCCGCCCTGCTGCGGCCTCCGCCACACAGGAAGACCCAGGTGGAGGCATGTGCCTAGCCACAGGCCCCACGTGGCTCCCCGCACACCCACGGTGGGGGGTAGGGGGCTGCCCGCTGGCCCCGCCCAGCCCCTCCGGGGACACAGGGACTGGAGTACTGATTTCTGAATCAGCTGCTGTCTGCTTACTCTTTTTTTCTAAATAAGCAAGACATGTATATGGCTTCAAATTCCAAGGTGCAAACAAGCACAGGGAGAAAGGAATATGTCTCCCACCTTTGAGCCTCAGGCAACCAGTGACCCCGTCAGAGACAACACCATTGTATCACCAAAGTGCACAGGCATGTGAATTCTTTGTGTGTTTTAATAGATTTCAGAGAGGAAGGGAGAGGGAGAAATAGAAACATCAGTGATGAGAGAGAACCATTGATTGGCTGCCTCCTGCATGCCCCACATTGGGGATCGAGCCCACAACCTGGGCATGTGCCCTGACCAGGAATCAAACTGAGAACTCCTGGTTCCTAGTTGACCTCAACCAGCTGAGCCAAACCATCTACCAGTAGGGCCGTGTGTGTGTGTGTGTGTGTGTGTGTGTGTGTGTGTGTGTGTGGTGTGTGTGTGTGTGTGTACGCTTTAACACAGAACGTAAGACTGCACTGCCCCTTGGAAATCTTTGCACACCATTTCAAATGTGCTGCCTTCGCTAACATTTCGGGTGAGTCATGCAGTTTGTAACCAGTCTCCCGCTCACGGTCTCTGTGTCCACACTTTGGCTATTACACCTTGGCAATGGACAGCTTAGAAACCCGTTCACACCTGTGCGAGCCGCACACCCACGAGGCACGTGTAGTCTCGAGAATCCCACCAGGCTGCAGAAATGATGGGCTGTCTGGACCTCACCTACACCGAGGATGTCCGCCTTGCTTTCCCCTGGTTCCCATCCCACTGCGGGCAGCGTTTCAGGCCGCTGATGGGTCATAGCAAGAACAAGAACAGCCGTGGTCGCCCACACGTCACAGCACCCACTGTGCTCAGCACCCGCTGTGCCCAGCACCACCCTCTACGCGCGACGTATGTGAGAGGAGGATGTGACGTATGTGTCCGTGGGCTTTGCAGACTGGAGGTCATGGGCCGGGCAGTTTCAGGGCGGGGAGAGGGTGCGACTTCCCCAGTCTCCTGGGATGGGGGGCTGGACCTAGTTTTGTTGGGTGATAAAGATGTCAGAGGGAACATCTGTGCTGCCTGTATAAAGCAACCTCAAACAGAAAAAAAGTGCCTGTGACATTTCCATTAGTCAACATGGTTGGGGTGTGAACTGTGAAAGAGGCACCTCAGGGCTTGAGGGCGGCCTGAGGACACCTCAGGGGCTGGAGAACCTGACCCGAAGACATGGGTGTGAGGTTCCCACACCTGGGAGAGGGCCACCACCTGGAGAGAGGGAGCCCTGCGGGCAGGAAGGAAGGCTGCCCTGTGTATTTTTGTCCCTGATTTCACAACTGCTGCTGCCTTCCCACCGCCTTCCCACCGGCTCTTCTTCTTTAAGCCTCAACCATTTAGGAGATAAAACGTAGCCCTGAGGCCAATGCTGTGTGTCAAGCTCCTCAGTTTGGCTCAGCCAGTCTACTGGGAGCTCAAAAGGGGAAATGCTGAGAAGTAGGGAATACTCTAATCTCCATCCTACGTATATAAAAAAGGTGGAAAGGATTTGCTCTGCCCAGTGGACGGTGGACGGGCCGTAGACACAGCAGGCAGCCAAGGGGTGCGGCCACATCTGAAGGCTGGTTGGAGCCACTATTTTTTTCTTGTCAAAATAAATGGGCCTTTTGTGTTGAAATGATTTCATGGTTTGATTGCCTCTAACGCAGCGGTTCTCAACCTGTGGGTCGCGACCCCTTTGGCGGTCGAATGACCCTTTCACAGGGGTCGCCTAAGACCATCCTGCATATCAGATATTTACATTACGATTCATAACAGTAGCAACATTACAGTTATGAAGTAGCAACGAAAATAATTGTATGGTTGGGTCACAACATGAGGAACTGTAAAGGGCCAGAAGGTTGAGAACCACTGCTCTAAAGACATCCAACCCTCATCGACGTTCAAGTGTCACTGAAACCCCTGTGGGCTGGCCGTCCTGGGTGACCTTCCAGGGAGGCCCGGGTGGGGACTCCTGCCTCCCTCCTGCAGCCCCACCTACTTGAGAACTGACCTGGCTGGGGTTCCTCAGGCCCCAGGCTTCCTACCCACAGGGGCTGAGCAGAGACAGGACTGGGAAAGGACCACTGGCCCGCTGGGCCCCCGAGGGCCTTGTGATCAGAGGACAACTGCCTGATGCCCGGATGTCACCCTCCAAACCCAGGTGTGCTGAGGCCACACCTCCCACGGCTGCTCCCAGCCTACGCTGACCGTGGCGGGGACACTAAGGCAGGCCGGTCCTGCGATGTGGGGGCTCCCTGACCGGCACCTTGATCAGGGCGCTGCTTTAGACAACTGTCTAAGACCTTCCTTCCTTCTCTCCTTCCCAGGGGTAGACCTACATCTCAGTCTGAGGGCTCTCCCCGCCACCCCCTCCTGCACAGGCACTTTCTCCAATAGACCTCCTGCACACCTGCCTCATCTCGGCCTGTGCTTCTCAGAGGACTCAGTGGACACAGCTGGAACTGACGGGAGTGCCACAAACAGCCCCAGTGTTTATTGCCTAGAGGCCAAGGTCAGTCTTACTCACAGTCTGGGCCAGGGGTGGGGCCTCAGGCTCACTGCCATATAAGGCCTGTGAAATCCTTTGGTCTGGCCCTGCCAAGGCATTAGGGGTGAGTTAATGAAGTGTTTGACCAAACATAGCAGGCTAATTTTTTATTGTTGTTGTTAATCCTAACCAAAGGATATTTTCCCACTGATTTTTTTTTTTTTTAAGAGAGAGTAGAAGGGAGGGGGAGAGACAGAGAGAGAAACATCGATGTGAGAAAGAAAAGTCGATTGGTTGCCTCCTGTACCCGCCCGAACCCACTGGGACCAGGCCTGGGGGTTGAGCCTGCAACTCAGGTACATGTGCTTGACTGGAATCAAACTTGGGACCCTTCAGTCCATGGGCTGACCCTCTATTCACAGAGCCAAACCGGCTAGGGCTAACTTTTAAGTTGATGACTTTGTATGGCCCACGAATAATGTTATAAATGTCCAAATGGCCCTTGGGAGAAAAAAGTTTCCCCATCGCTGATCTATGCCAATGCCTGTCCATAATCGGGATCGTTATTCTGTCCCCTTGTGCAGAGACACAAGTTCTCTCGAGGGAGGAGCACACTGCATCCCCAGGAGCCTGCCGCAGGGGCTCACACTGAGCCCAGCCTGTAATCCACGTCCCCCCACTAACCATGTGTCCCCATTATGGGCGCCTCCACGAGCTGGCAATTCCCACATTCCCAAGTGAGAGGTGACACATGACTTCACTCTGAAAACCATAAAGGGCTCCAGGGCTCGGTCAGCAGTTCCTCTTCGTGTTTGGGGTGGAGAACATGATGTTGTTGACCTTAACCAGGGTTTCTGGGTGCCATGAGATTAGAGAAAAAGAGGCAAAAAAACAGAAGCAAACCCACAGATAACCCACATGTTGGGATCAGCAGTCAAGGGATTTAAAAAATAACTATTTAAATATGATAAGGAATTTATAGAAAAGGATAGACAAATCTAGTAAAATATGGAGTAATTCAACAGAAAAATAAAAACTTTAAAAAAACCAATGGAAAAACTTCAATCAAAGTATAGAGTATCTGAATTGAAGAATTCATTGCGTAAGTTCAACAGTAGACTGGACACAGGAGAAGAAAGAATCGGCGAACTCAAAAGCATGCCAGTAAACATACAATTATCACATGACCCAGGATTCGCACTGTTGGCATTTATCCCAGAGAAATAAAAACCTATGTTTACACAAAACGCGCACACGCATGTTCACAGCAGCTTCATTGACAATAGCCCCGAACTGGAAACCACTGAGCTGTGCTTTAAAGGGTGGAACCACTGCTGTACAAACTACAGCATGTGCATACCCTGGATACACCTCAGTAATAAAACGGAATGAACTATTGATAAATGTAACAGCTTGGATGAATTTCAAGGGAATTGTGTTGAGTAAGAAAAGCCAATCCCAAAGGTTACATCCCATATGATTCCGTTTATATGACATTCTTGAAATGACACATTTATAGAGATGAAGAAAAGATTAGTGGTTTTTGGGGCTCAGGGCTGGGCTCAGCAGGAGAGATCCTATTAGTGATGGAAGTATTTGGTATCTATCTATCTATCTATCTATCTATCTATTGATTTCAAAAATAAAGGGAGAGGGAGAGATAGAAACATCAGTGCTGAGAATCATTGATCGGCTGCCTTCTGCACGCCCCACACTGGGGATTGAGCCCGCAGCCCGGGCATGTGCCCTGACTGGGAATCAAACCGAGACCTTCTGGTTCATAGGTCGATGCTCAACCACTGAGCCACGCCAGCTGGGCCAGGAGGGGATCTTGTTGTAAGTTCAGTTCTATTTGTATCTCGTCTGTGAAGTGGCACAACATTAACTCAAGGAAGACTGTTATCAGTTAAGGCTGCATGTTGTAATATCTAATAACCACTAAAAATAATAAACATATCTATTCAATACTCGTCCAAACCAAAAAAACAACAACACTCCAAACCCACTCCAAAAGCCAACATGTGAGTCTCGCGGAGGAAGGAGAGTGGGGAGAGTTGGGGACCAACAAACAAATGTTTAGAGTTAAAATCGGTCATTTATACACTGACACAAAGTCGGTCTGCGATTTCACACACCTCATGGGTGAGGCTGGAGTCTAGGACAGAAGGCAGGGCGGCCACGGGCAGGGAAGGGATGCATGAGTCTGCAATGCCAGCTATGCTGCAGCCACAACCAGCAGCTCTCACAGAGTTAGAAGGTAGACAGTTATCACTGGGGAGATGTCTGTAAACCCAGGCATTAGCAGACAACTGTGACATTTAGAAGACAGATAAGATAGAATCTCTATCACAACTACGCAACTATGCAAAAACAGCCACAGACAATTCATAAGTAATTTAGCATGGCAGTGTGCCAATAAAACTTTATTTACAAACACAGGTGGTGAGCCAGATGTTTGGGCCACAGTTTGCCAGTCTCTGCTATTATTCCACCATCCAGTGGTTTTTAGTTCTGGCCCAGAAAGGGTCATTCTGTCCACCTTGAACCGAGCCTAAGGCATGTCCCTGACAAACAGCTGTGACTTAGATTAATTCTCAAGACTAATTTGCCTCCCCACAACTCCCCACTTACATGGCTGTGAGGCTTATCCTATCAGACAAAAATAAGTGACCAGCCCGGCCGGCGTGGCTCAGTGATTGAGCATCAACCTATGAACCAGGAGGTCACCGTTCGATTCCTGGTCAGGGCACATGCCCAGGTTGCAGGCTCCATCCCCCGTGTGGGGAGTGCAGAAGGCAGCTGATCAATGATTCTCTTTCACCGCTGATGTTCCTATCTCTCTCTCTCCCTCTCCCTTCCTCTCTGAAATCAATTTAAAAAACCCATAAATAAATAAATAAATAAATAAATAAATTAAATTACCAGGTGTCCCCCCCCCCCCAAAGCAGACCTTTGACTGTGGTGTGTGTGTGTGCGATGTGTTTTGTGTGTGTGGTGTCGGATGTGTGTGTGTGGTGTGATGTGTGTTTGCATTCTATGTTGTGTGTGTGTGTGTGTGTATGTGAACATGTGTTGTGGGTGGTGTGTGTGTGGATGCGTGTGGAGGTGAGGTGTAAGTTGCCAGGACAAAATCACAGTGCAGCATTTAGGGATGTGTCACGTGTCCACCCTGTCAACAGCTGTGACTCTCGGGAAGCAGGAATCTGAGGAATTTCCCAGGTTGCCTGAGGGCATCTGGGAAGCATGCCTTTCTCTACCTTTCAAAATGCCCCACACCCTCCAAACCAAAAAAACAACAACACTCCAAACCCACTCCAAAAGCCAACATGTGAGTCTCGCGGAGGAAGGAGAGTGGGGAGAGTTGGGGACCAACAAACAAACGTTTGGAGTTAAAATCGGTCATTTATACACTGACACAAAGTCGGTCTGCGATTTCACACACCTCAGGGGTGAGGCTGGAGTCTAGGACAGAAGGCAGGGCGGCCACGGGCAGGGTAGGGATGCATGAGTCTGCAACTGCCAGCTGTGCTGCAGCCACAACCAGCAGCTCTCACAGAGTTAGAAGGTAGACAGTTGTCACTGGGGAGATGTCTGTAAACCCAGGTGTTAGCAGACAACTGCGACATTTAGAAGATAAGTAAGATACACACTGACAATCAAGAGTTTGGAAATAAGGACTGATCCGGTGGCAGAGGCAACTAGCTGCCCACCAGACGGGTTCCCCTTGCCTCCTGCGAGTTGTGGCTGGGAAGTGGCTGCCCGGCAGGGCCCACATCTGCCAGCCCCGAAGGCAGTGACTGAATCCGGCAGAGAGAAGCAGGCAGAAGTGATGCATGTGGCGGGAGGACCACGTTCCTCTACCCTCCCAGGCTCCTTCGGCTGCTCTAATAATTAAATCTATCCGGTGGCAGAGGCAACTAGCTGCCCACCAGACGGGGTTCCCCTTGCCTCCTGAGAGTCGTGGCTGGGATGTGGCTGCCCGGCAGGGCCCACATCTGCCAGCCCCGAGGGCAGCGACTGAATCTGGCAGAGAGAAGCAGGCAGAAGTGATGCATGAGGGGAGGACCACGTTCCTCTACCCTCCCAGGCTCCTTTGGCTGCTCTAATAATTAAATCGCCACGAGACAGATTAGAGCAACAAGAGAAAATGACCAAATTTAATTGCATACACATGGATGGGAGCCCTGCGTGCATGAGAGAGACCCACGCGCACAGGGGTTCCGAGACAGAAAGGGGACGCCTAGAGGACACTCTGAGCCAGGGATGAGGTCAGCCCCGGGGCCTTCAGGGGCAGGAGGTCATTGCAGGATGGTAAGAGCAGATGTTCCCTGATGAGGAGTTTTTCCTGCCCCACCGATTGGTCATATAAAGTTATCTCTGGTGATAACTCTTATTACGGGCGAGGCCCCAAATTTAAATTCTTTGAGGGAGAGGTAGTGAGCCCACAGGGTCTCAAAATAACTCACACGCCAAAGTAGCCCATCTTGGGGAGGCCTGCTTTGAACCCCTTCACAGACCTCTTCCAGACCTGACTCATAAACACCTCCTTATGAACGTCCATCTCTCCTCCCCGCACCCCACCCCCCAGGTCTGCAAGCTGGGTGTCAATGTCCAGGGCAAGAGCTAAAGATGGTGGAGCCTCCATCATCCTAGCCCCTGCCTGGGTCTGGGCCCGAGTGGAACAGAACTCCCTCCCCTGCTCCCTCCTCCAGAGGAGCAGACTATGGGAATGAGAAATAAAGCCAGCGGTATGAGAACAGGGAGGTTTAGGGGGTTTTATGTTGATAATTTAAATTTTTTTCTTGCTAAAGATGATAGGCAGACAATCAAGCAGCCCACAAAGGTGTAGGTGTGGATTAAGATGTTGCAGGTAATGATGAAGGGGCTGAGAACTAAGAAGTCTACTGCCTTCACTAAGGGGAACCTATGGGTTTGCTGCTGACTAGGATGCTAGTGGCTGTCTCAGTTTAGGCTGCTGTTACAAAGCGCCATAGATCGGGTGGCTCACCAACAACAGGCATTTATTTCTCATGGTTCTGGAGGCTGGAAATCTGACATCAGGTGCCAGTAGGGTCGGGTTCTGGTGAGAGCCCGGTCATGCAGACCACTGGCCTCCGGTGTCCTCACCGGAGAGGAAGCAAACTTGTGACACGGATAAGGGCACTGACCCCATTCACGAGGGCCCCACCCATATGACCTCATCTAATCCTAATCACCTCCCAAAGCCCCACCTCCTAACACCATTCATTGGGGAGTAAGGTTTCAACATATGAATTGTAGGGGAGACACAAACATTTAGTCCATAATAGTAGTCAATTAATATATTAATAGAAAACTAAGCTATTTTTTTAGAAACTAAGATGTTAATGACTAGGAGGTTGACAACAGATAATGGAGCTATTAGGTGACATTGGCCTAGGTTCCCTCTTCTCAGCTATTTCTCTCAGCCTGTTCCTGGTCAGCGGCTGCCCTGTGTCCTGCCCACTGACAGCGAGCCCCTCTGGGGACCACCTGACAAAGCCACTCTGGCCTGCCCTGGCCTCTTCCCATCACCAGGTGTCTGACCTGTGGGGTCAGATGAGACCTGGGTTCAGCAACCTCAGTTCTTGAGTTCTGGCTGAGAAAAGAATTCAGAGCCAAGACTCAGACTCGCTAGAGATTTATTGGGCAAGCAAAGAGAAAGTACACCCGGAGAGGAATTTCAAGATGCCCTGGGTGTGGGCTAGGGCTCCTTTTAGCCCCTCGGAACGGGGGTTAAATGCTTTCCTCTTCCAGCTGACTTATCAGGGCCTGTCCGGTCATCTTCTGTCCTTGCCTGGAAGTTAGATGGGGCTTCCTCCGGCCCCCTTGTTTTCCTCTAGGGGTGGGGGCCTACCACATGGCTTCACCATGTACCAGGGGAGAAAAGGTCAGGAGAATCCCACCTGCATGGCCGGAGGCGTTCTAGGGTGGAGAGGGGTCCCCAGGGTGAGGTTCTGATGAACAAACTTATCTCCAATGCTTGCTCTGCGTTTCTTCCATTGCCGGTGGCCGGGACATTCTGCCCTGGTGACCTTCTGCACCTGGCCCATCGTCCTTGCTCTGCTTATGTCTGTCTAACTGCTACCCCATTTCCAGTGGAAGGGACAGGCCTTTTCCCTGATGAATGACATGCCAGACCCAGTGAAGGACATCACCCACTAGGCAGCCCCACCTCCCCTACTGACCCCACAGTGTCCATGACACCCACTGCGCACAGCCCTCACCTGTGTCTGAAGAAGAGGGGCCCAGGCCTGGCTCTCCTGGCTCAGAGGGCAGCCTATGAGGTTGCAGCTGCAGCAGGCGTGGCGGTGTGGTCTCCGGTGGGTGGGACCACCCCTCACCGCCTCCAGATGAGGCTCTCCTGTCCTGTGTGGAATGATCTGGGAGGACACTGCCCAGGCTGCTGTGAGGCCAGCTGCTGCCACTGTGGCCACAGCCCGGGCAGGTCTCCCCACTCCCCCTTCCACGGGATGCTCCGCGAGGTATGTGGGGTTGAGTAAAGGTGACCCCCTGACTTTCTAGATCTCACTGAGGGGACCCAAAGGAGGCTCTGTATATCTGTCTGTCAGAGGTGATGGCTTTGGGGAGTGGTCTGTCCCAGGCTCCCAGAGAGCCCAGTCCTCTCCCCAGACCCGGGCTGAGCTGGGTGCCTCGGAACAGGGGGCGGTGCTCCCCCAGGTGTGCACCCCCAGCGAGCGTCTCCCCGCCACAGAGCAGGAAGGGGGAGCTTGGCAGGGTGTTTGGGGACGCCGAGAGGAAAGGTCAGAAATGGGGGCTGCCTTGGAGAACGCAGGAGGTTCGAGGGCTGGCTGGCATAACGGCCTTGGGGAGCAATGCAGAGAATCTTGGCTCTGTCACCTTTTCGAGTGTGGACTTGAGCAAGGCCCCTTCTATGGTAAACACTTAGAACAGGCATTGGCACCCATGGGTCCTCCAGACATGGTAACCATTCCAGCTGCTGATATCGGGGATCACGCCCGTGGCTCCGGCATGCTGGGTGGGGGCGAGGGCATGCCCTTCAGAGGTCAGGCAAGGACTGCAATTCAAGTTCAGGGCTGAGGCGCAGGGGAGTGAGTCACGAGTGCTGGTGTCCAGGCCATGACTGCAGCCGCCGGGCTACCACCTCCCCTGTGCCCCTCCCACACGTGGGCAGGCGGAGACTGATGAGGCCTGGAGTGGGGTCAACCCTTCTGCACAATCCTCGGCCCACCCTTGGATCGGAGCCTCTGCCCACAGGATTGGCCTTTCCTGGACGCTCCAGGCTCTCCCTCCCGGCCAGCACCCTGGGGAGACTGCCCTTTGCTCACTGTTGGTCACCCCAGATTCCGGTCTTCAGACTCATCAGCTTGGACGAGAGCCTCCAGCCGCCCACCCTCTGGGCGTCAGACAGGGACCCAGCCCCAGAAGCAGATGTTCTGCTTGTTCCTCTCACAGGAGGAAGGGAGAGCAAACCCCCCTCATCAGGGGGCTCACAATGCAGCAAAGCCCCCCCCCCCCCCATATTGCTGGCAGGACCTCCGGGTTTTCTAAAAGCGGGGGGAGGGGGGTCTGCATGAAATGAGCAGATTGGGGGGGGGCAAGAAATGTCATCTCTTCTCAAGCGAGTTACAGGCTCTACGAGCCAGTTTTGTCATTTGTGGAGGGGCCTTCTGGTTTGGTCGGATCCGTCACCTGGAATCCCACGGCACAGCCCCGAGCCACAGCCACGGGAGGGCAGCCGGAGGCAGTCAGCTTGTTCAGACTCCCTCCAGCACCGTATCACCAGGCAGGTCCTGCCAATGGGCCCAAAGCCTCCAAGTTCAGGTTCTCTTTTTCCTCCACAGGCCTGGGTCCTATCTGCACCTGGGACGCATCTTCTCCTAAACTTTCCCTTTCCTTCCTTCCTCCCTTCTTTCTTCCCTCCCTCCCCTTTCTTTCTTTCTTTCTTTCTTTCTTTCTTTCTTTCTTTTTAAATGTTTTTATTGATTTTTAGATAGAGAGGAAGGGAGAAACATTGATGAGAGAGACACATCGATTGGCTGCCTCCTGCACACCCCTACTGGGGATCAAGCCAGCAACCCAGGTATGTGCCCTGAACCCAGGACCTCTTAGTCCAAGCATGTCAAATTCACTCGGGGGGTGGGGGGTGGGGGGCGCACGTCTCCAAGGCATGCGGCCCGCAGCTTGTGCATTCTATATGCTTGTCTTAGTCCATGGGCGATGTTCAATCCACTGAGCAACACCAGCCGGGAACTTTCTCTTCTTTTCAACCAAATTTAATAAACATCAGCCTATTCTTCTTCAGGCAAGATCAATCATTCATAAGCCGTTTCCATTTACCGAGAGCCTGCGCCATGCGCTTTACTGTACACACGTTATCTCACTTTATCCTCACACCCTGGGCATTATTGTTACTCCTGTTTACAGTGAAGGAATCGAGGTTCAGAGAGGTTCCCTGGCTTGCCTCGGCCACGAGGTTTTCAGTGACTGAGCCACTGGGTCACAGAGCCCAGGTCTGGCTGAGTGCAGAGCTCGAGCCCTTGCCCACGTATTGCTTTGTCCACCAAGAACAGGGGAGTCTCATGAAGGGAATGTTGTCTTCTGTTCTGTCCTCAGGTTGCAAGATCCTCAGGCTCAGAGGTGAGGGGGAGCTCCCCACACCTGCCCAGGCCGAGCGACTGCGAACAGGAGCTTCATGGGCTGGTGTCGGCTGCTTTGGCTTCCACTTTCCACAAGAGAAGGAGCATCTTTTCCTGATGGGGGCTCGTCTCCATGGCAGCCAGATGCCCTGACGGGGAGGAAAAAGACCTAAGGGGACAAGTCTTTAGCTCATTTGGAGCTTCACAAAATTGTACATTTTGATGTTTCCCTCCCATTACTGAACTAGTACACGGCCAAAAAAATTTGAAGAGGCCAAAAAGTAAACAGAGGGAAAAGATAACTTGTAGGACTCAACCGGTGATCTCTGGGAAAATTTCCTTCTCTCTTTGTAAAGGTCAGAATTAAAAAGTGATGGTTGGAATTGCATTTATACGTATACTGCTTCATTCATGAGCAAATTTCCATATTACATTTTTTTAAAAACCACCCTGCCCAGCTAGAGTGACTTAGTTGGTTGAACCAAAAGGTTGCCAGTTGATTCCCAGTCAGGGCACATACCTGGGTAGCAGGTTCAATCCCCGGTCAGGCACATACAGAGGGCAACCGATCGATGTTTCTCTCTCTCAATCTCCCTTCCTCTCTCTAAGCATGTCCTTGGGTGAGGATTCACACACACACACACCGTTTTTCTTACCCAGTGTCCTCAGGTGTGCATTTAGGTTGGGATGAGGCATGCCTGTGCTGCTTTTAGGTCTCAGGGATCATTTCATTCTCCTGGGCAGACAGCTGTGGTGCCATCTGCTGTGGGGCTTCCCCGGCACCGCTCTCCCTGTGCACAAACTCGCTTCATTCATTTCTCTGATAGAAATAATGCCGACCTCGACCTGGAGCTTGGGTCTCCCGCTGGTTTGGCAACACCTCCAGCCCTAAGGAACCCACACCTGCCCCTGTCCCGAGGGCACGGCCCTGCCTTCCCGGCTTCCCAGAACCGAGGCCCTCACAGGAGGGGAGCCCCAGCGACTCTGCTTGAAATGCTGCTTTAGGCCAACACCTCAACTTTCCCAACTGTCGTACTTCAAGATTCAAGGGGGGACTGGTGGCCCAGAGGGGGGGCCAACACCTCAACTTTCCCAACTGTCGTACTTCAAGCAAGATTCAAGGGGGGACTGGTGGCCCAGAGGGGACCCGGAGGGGATCTGGAGGCCAGAAGGCGTGGGCTTGGATCCTGGCTCTTCTACTTATTAGCTGTGGAAACAGCAAATTACTGAAGCTCGGAGCCTGGGTTTCTTCATATTTATGAGAGATACTTCCTTCCCTCCAGGGTGTTTGTGGGAATTAAATGACATAATGCGGGAGAACTTGTCGAGTCCAGTTTTGACCTAATCGAGGCAGTTAATAAAGAACTGAGATCACTTCCTATCCCCTCCCCACCCCCAGGGAGGAGAGCTCTCCGTTCTATCTCTTAGTGCCGCTGAGCCAAAGCTTTCTCCTCTTGGAGAAAGTTCTCCAAAGCCGCGCCGGTCAATCCAGGAGCCGCGAGGCTTTCCTGGCCCTGGCTCTGGCCAGACCGTGTGCAGGCAACGGGCTCCCTGCCCTCGTCTTGTTGATGGGGTCAAGACCGCTCGGCTTACGGGAGGAATGAACAAGACAAGCAAAAACGCCCTTCACTCCTCATACCAAATGTCCTCACCCATTTCCTATATTTCATACGCGTTTGCTGGCACGTGGCACGGGCTGTGTGCACTCAGGCCGCTCTGGGAACGTCTTAGATGCCTGCCTGGAGCTGTGGCCCTGCCTTCCCTTCTGTCCTCATCTTCCCAGCTCACTCCATCATGCTGCGTTTCTGGACCAAACACGTCCCACTGAAGCTGGACACGAGGGAGAGAAGGACTAGACACCCTGGTTCAAATGCAGCCATGAACCCGGCGGCTCTCCTGTGGAGCCTGCCAGGTTCCGGATGCCCAGCGGACCGAGGGTCAGCTCGATCAGGAATCTGGGCATGGGGACCAGGCACAGTATTCAGTCCGAGCCAAGTTTGAGAGCCGGTGACTTAATCGCTGCTGCTAATGGGCGGCCTGTTCCCCATGCGTCTCACTTTATAGCTTCCACGTGGAGTCAGGCTCACAGCCAAGGCTCTGATGGTGACGGAGAGCCTCAGTCTGGTCCTGATTAACTCCAGGATCACACAGATGTCCCGGAGTCATACATGACAAACATTTTATTGCATTAAGAAAGGCATCTGTTAACTGCTGGGCTGCAGGGGGACCGCCCCGGAGGCCACTTCGGAAAAATGGCAGAGAAAAAAGATTTTCAGCATCACACAATGGCTAGCTGCTCCCCCACTTTCCCCATCAATATTCATCAGTGGCTACGGTCAGTTCTGGTGGGAGCACCGAGTTGCTGACTTCACGTAAAGCCAGGATGATCCTAGTTCGCCACCAACACAGGTGCATTCCTGGCCACCTCCCAGCAGCCGGACTGCGGCGGCTCGAACACAGGAGGCAACGCCGGGTGGCGCCCGTCCATCCTCTGTGGTGAACCCGCTCTGGGGACGGTCTCAAAGGCAGCGTTGCCATCTGGGGCCCAGTGAGCAGACTCCCTGCGGGGCTGCGGTGGCTCTGAGATTGGTTCCAGCCGAGGCTGGAAGCGGCTTGGTTCCGCCTCGCTGCACAGCAAATGTTCTACCCCGAGGGGGCGGTTAGCCAGCGGCTCCTCACTCAGGGTAGGAAGTGGTGCTCCGCCCGGCGGGTGGTGGGCGCATCCAGTGGGGCTGGGGAGGATGCCACCCACAGGGCGGAGCTGAGGAGCAGTGGGGACGCTGGCACAGGGACTGGCACCGCAACGTCTGAGGACTCCGGCGTCCATCCGCGTGCTGGGTGTTTGGACCCACACGGCTTTCCCATCTGGCCTGAGCGAGGAGCCACCCACCACGATGCCCAGGCTGTTACCCATTCAGAGGGACTGTCCACGCCGCTCCCGAGCCTCGTGGGGCTGCTCGGTTTACCCACAAGTTCTTGGGTGTCCCTGGGAGGTGCCATTTCTGGATCCAGAAGCACCAGGCTGCTTGAGAGGCCTGGTGCTATGCCCATCACTTCCTGTGCCCGCCCGGCCGTCTCTGGTGGCTTCAATGGGGTCAATGGCTTCCTTCACCAGGTAATGCGGGGGGGCAGGCTGCCCCCCCCTCCCCGCCACTCATCTTTCTCCTTTGCCCACCCTCACCCTGCACCAGGCCACACCACAGGGCACACTGCTGATGCCCATCTGCCTGGCCCGCATCTTCTTCATTGTCCAGGCCTGGATGGAGGTCCTTTGGGGACCCGGTGGGGTCACTCCTGCACCAGGAAGTTGATGAGGGCTGTCCTGGGCGAGAGGAAGGCCTTCTTGATGCTGCGCCCCTGCAGGAGCCTGGCGCCCAGCTCGCTCTGCAGGACGAGCTCGTGGACTTTGTCCTGGTCCTGGGCCACGTGCTGGGGCACAGGGACTTTGCCGCAGGCTTTGTTGTTGATCTGAGGAGAAAAGCCGGAGACAAGCAGGGCTGAGAGGCAGCAGCCAGGCGCCCAAACCCACTTCCTGCAAAGGGCCCGCTGTCTGTTGGGGGAAGGGAGTGTGGGGAAGGAAGAAGGACAAGGCAGCACCTGCTTCTTGGAGGACCAAGTGCAATGAGAGAGCGAGGAGCGAGAGGAAGCTGATGTAGCCTTTCTGCAACACAGTGTTCAGAGTGGGTGCCCTCCACGGCCGACCTCCTCACCATCACCCCCTCCCCGCTTGGAACCAAGAGCAGCTGAACGAAGCTGAGAGAGGTGGAGACAGCCGGAGAGGAAGATAATCACCCTGTAATGCGGGACAGGTTTATTTTTCCCACTTTCCAACCCCGAGGGCGTGAGGGTTCATGCGCAACATTGGTACCTGGTGACCTCAGACAGAGATGCGGGCGAAGGAGATGGGTGGGCAGGGCGGGATGGGCCAGAAAGGCCACAGAACCGCCAGACCGACAGGACAGGCCCTGCCCCGCAGGCCCGCCTGCGCTGGGGGCTGCGGGAACC
>NW_005370895.1:1932445-1938418 GCF_000412655.1 Myotis brandtii | reverse complement strand
GCACGACGTCGGGCGGCTGCAGGAACTGCGGGTCCACAGCCGGCCAGGGCTGGAGCAGCACGCCGGCGTCCCAGGCGTAGTGGGTGCAGAGCTTCCTGGGCACCAGCGCCAGGCCTGCAAGGTCAAGGCCAGAGGGTCACTGAGCGCACGCGAGGCTCCGGAGGCAGCACCACGGCTTTTCCGAGCCTACCAGCTGCTCCCCACTGACTCCGGCCCGGCTTATCCCCAGGCTACCGGCAGCTTTTTCTCACAGTGCCCGGAGCTGTGATGGATGGACACGCGTTCTAACCAGGCTGCTGGTCCAAGCTGGTCCCTGCAGTTCTGTCGGGGACGGAACGCCTCTGTGCTGAGAGTGGATCCCCAAACCCCGAGCTGCTGGCTTCCTCTCTGGGCCTGGACTACGGTGGTCTGAGGGCCCCACAGCTTCTCTCCCCCTCCAGGAGGCGTTCCCGCCAATCATGGCACTGGAGAGAGCTGACCGTGGCTCAGGGTGGGTCAGACACGCAGCGGCAGAGGAATGAACCCCCGAGTGCTTCCCGCTGCACCCTGAGCTGAGGCGCGGTGCCCAGGCGCGCCCTGCTCCGTCTACAGCCACAGGGCTGCAGGGCCAGCTGTCCGTGCCCGGGCTTTACCTGGGGCGCCCACAAAGGAAAGCTCTGATTTCGAAGCCTCTGCAGATCCCGTGAGCTCAGGTGATGCCCCCAAATGTGCAGGACGTACACACATAGAGAAACAGATGCCTGGGCATTACTTAAAAACACACACAGTCAACTTTCCTAATCTTATTCAAGCAGTCCTCTTCCCTATTGGTCTGTGACGTTTCTTTTACAGTATCTTATCCTAGAGATGGCTCGGGACTATTCACTGCGAAGCTACTTGACGTGCCTGTCTGCGAGGAGGTGGAAACTCGGCCTCAACGTGAATCCACACACCCTGCTGCCTTCGTAGGGAAAGCCTTGCCACCAAAAGCTGCGGCCGTCCTGTCTCCGCTGTGCGCTCAGTGACACCTGATGCACCTTCTAAGCACAGACTCCCTGTCTCGTCGAGGGCTGTGTGTGACTGACCGGCAGGGCCACGGGCCACTCTGAGCAGCGCTGGTCCGATTTACCCTGTTGACCTCGTCTTGATTCTTGCGTTAGTACCACGGGTGTCCCTGCCGCAGTGTTGTCTGTTTTCCTATCAGGCGCTCTTGCAACCCTGCGCTGTCCGTCCATCTCGGGGAAGCGACGGCCCCTCGGGTCGGCGATCGAGTGGTGGACAGGGCCGGTCCCTGAGCCCTGCTGGCCCCTGGGAGCTGGGGCTCCTGCGCTCGCCAACGAACCTGCTTTGCTTCTAACACATGTGCCTCCAGCAGAAGCAGGAAGTAGCTGCCCGCTTGTTCCTCAGAAGGGAGCCTATTGACACTCACGTCTAAGTAGAAGGCGGAGGTCACGGAGTGAGGTGGCCATGTCCTTATTTTAGCCGCTGGCCCAGGATGGCGGGTCCTGTGACCCAGCCGCACCGGGAAGAACTCAGGAACCTCCGCCAGGCGTCGCACAGGATGCTGCCCGATGGAAGGGCCTTGGCAGAAGCGGTTACAAGCTCCCCTGTGAGTGGACGAGGAAGCCCGGCCTTCCTGGAGCCACCCGGATGCGTATTAATAGCAGCCGGGCCCGCGAGTTTCCATATGGACGGAGTGGGCCGTCCTGCCAGCGAGGAACAGAAACCCCCCGGGTCCTATGCAGACTCTGCCTCCCGCTCTTTTTAGGGAAATAGAGGCCCCTGACGTTTGCACAGCAAATACAATGGTTTCTGTACGTCAGGCAGGTCAGGGCGAAGCTGGCCTCGGGGAAGCACGTGGAGAAAGTCCGAGCGCAGCTGGGAAGTGGCCGGCCTGGCACACAAGGCCGCCGCGCAGGGCTAGCCTGGCCCATGGCCCCCCCTCCGCCCCCCCGGGAGAGCTGTTGTCACTGACCTTCCTGGGAAATAACCGAATCAAGCCCCCTCCCACTCGGAGAGCTGGCGAGGTCGAGCCACCGGAAGAGAGTGCTGGGTGGTCATGGCTCCTGTGGACGCCAGGCCTCCCCGGGGCCAGCCTCAGGCCTGCCTCATACACACAAGGGGGGACGTGGGGACGCTGTGGCGTCTGACCCCCCGTGCCTCGTCCAGGCCTCGCCATGCCGAGGAAGTGGACAGGAAGTGAGGCCGCATCACTATAGCCTTTGCCCACAGAAGCCCTGCGTGCCCCTGGTAACAGACCCAATTTGTCAACACAGGTGTGTGCCTGGCGGCCTGTGGCTGAGGACACAGAACTGCAGGCTCAGCGAGTGTCAGCTGGGACCCTCGATGCCTGGGACCGGGACCCTCGGCTCAGAACAAGTGTTCACACCTGGGACCCTGGCACCCACCTGCCTGAGGTGCTCCCTTGGCTGGCATCAGCGTGTGGGACTGAGCTTCAGGACCTGGCTGAGACGTTCGGGCCCGTGTTCGTGCCGCTTCCTTGGGAAGAGGTCCCTCACGGGGATCAGAACTGCGTTGTTGGTGAAACTGTTTCCTGGCATCTCACACCTGCAGGCGCTTCCCAGCTGCGCTCAGACTTTCTCCGTGTGCTTCCCCAAGGCCACCGCCCCCCCGCCGCCCTGACCTGCGTGACGTACAGAAACCGTCGTATTTGCCGTGCAAATGCCAGCGGCTTCTGCTTCCCTAAAAAGAGTGGGAGGCTGAAACCCTGCATGGAACCTGGCGGGGGTTTCTGTTCCTCGCTGGCAGGATGGCCCCTTCCCATCTATATGGAAACGCTGTTGTTATTTTTATTTATTATTATTAATATTTTTAGAGAGAGTGGATGGGAGGGGGAGAGACAGAGAGAGAGAGAGAGAAACATCGATGTGAGAGATACATCAATTGGTTGCTTCCTGCACGTGTCCCGACTAGAGATCTAGACTGCAACGCAAGTACATGCCCTTGATCGGAATTGAACCTGTGACCTTTCAGTCCATGGGCTGATGATCTAACCCAGCGGTTCTCAACCTGTGGGTCGCCACCCTTTTGGGGGTCGAATGACCCTTTCATAGGGGTCGCCTAAGACCATCGGAAAACACATATATAATTACATATTGTTTCTGTGATTAATCACTATGCTTTAATTATGTTCAATTTGTAACAATGAAAATACATCCTGCATATCAGATATTTACATGACGATTCATAACAGTAGCAACATTACAGTTATGAAGTAGCAACGAAAATAATTTTATGGTTGGGGGTCACCACAACATGAGGAACTGTATTAAAGGGTCGCGGCATTAGGAAGGTTGAGAACCACTGATCTAACCACTGAGCAACCGGCCAGGGCTGTCTCTCGAATGCTGCTAGTTCTGACCTTTCCTTGCCTCCTTTGTCTTCACTCTTGGAACGTGTTCAACCCTCATGAAGTCCCTACAATTACCTCCTCAACTCCCTTTCCTTCTAAATCACTAACTCAGTGTCACTGAAAATCACAACCCCCCAGTCCAGGGCTCACAGAACCCATCACAGAACACCCCCCACCATGGTTGTCCCCTCACTTGGAGCCGGTCAGGACAGCACCCAATCACCACTTCCTCCTTGTGGTTCCCTGTCTCTTCGGCTCCGTTTGGTCTTTGAAAGACTGAATGACGTTTTTGGCAGCGTGTGTGGCCAACGGCACTTATTTCAGGAGCCGGTGCTTTCTGTGTGACTTCCGGGCCTCTGGTCGGCACACGTGGGAAGGGCCGCGGTGACGTCTGCTTCTTCTCAGAGGCCCCGGATAAAAGCACCGTGTCAACCCAGAATTCTAGGCGGCCCGTCTCCTGCGAAACGTCCCAGCGGTCACAGGAGACCACTGAACACAAGGTTTGGGGGCCCAGGGCCTGGGACCCACACAGCCACCCGCTCAGCACCTGTCACTTCATTTCCATTCCCACCAGGGGCCACTGCAGGGTTCAGCGCGGCCCTCCTGCACCTGCCAGGCCCGGGACTCGGGCGCTGCAGAGAAACACGCTGACGACCCTCGCTTTCCTAAGTGAACTGAGACTCGTTCGGGCAAGATGCTTTAGCGGCAAATAAATTCCATTCTTTTCCTTCTAACAAAGAAAAAGACTAAAACCTCATGCTATTTTACAAAATAGTTTCATATCATATTAAAATTACAAAAAATGGAGATGAGAAAAGGAAAAGAATAAAGAAGGTGGCTTAATGCAGAGAATGTTCAAATTATTATTTTTTAAATATTTTTTAAAATTGATTTCAGAGAGAAGAAGGGAGAGGGAGAGAGGCATAGAAACATCAATGATGAGAGAAAACTGATCGGCTGCCTCCTGTATGCCCCACACTGGGGATCGAACCCACAACCCGGGCATGTGCCCTGACCGGGAATAGGTCATGTCTCCTGGTTCATAGGGCGAGACATTCAACCACTGAGCCACGCCAGCTGGGCTCAAATTATTTCTTAAGAGGAGAAGATGCGGGTATTGCAGCGATGGCCTTTCAGAACCACCAGCAGGCCCTGTAAAACGTCCTCAACGAGCTGCCCCAAGACCGGAAAGCACAGGAAGCCCTGCCTTCGGCTGTCACCTGAGAGCAGGTCTTACGTTGAGGACACAGCCCACCTGCCTGTGCATCAGAATCACCAGGAGCCTTTAAAGCAGATTCTCCCACTCCAGAACCCAGAACCCGATCTCCAAGGGAGGGTGGAACAGAGGCGTCCACACGGAACCATCTGAGCCTCAGGAGGTCACACCGGCTGCAGTGCCCGGCTTAGGAATCAGGGGCCTGAATCGCAGCCTCAGTGAGTGCAGTTCAGATCTGCACTGTCCGTCCGGGGCCCCTTTCTCCATCTGTGAAGTGGGACTAACCATGAGTTTCTATCTTAAAAACATGACATGGGTCATGATGTGTGGGCGCCAGGAGGCAGGGTGATGGAGAGGAATGTTCTGTGGTGACATCACTATTCACACTGTTCCAAAGGGGGAGGTGTCTTCCCCTTTGGGCGGGGTGACCACAAAGCACCACTATTCCGAGCACAAGACGAGCACAGATGCCAAACCCGGGCCCCTGGCGCAGGACATCTGCGTCCCGCATCAGGTTCTGCAAGAGGCTCGAGCACGTTCTGGGGAGCAGTGACTGGGCGAGGATGCCCACCTACCTGCCCAGAGCTCGGAGGTTATGTGAGGGGCCATCGGGGCGGCCATCACCAGCAGGGCACACAGAGCGTCCTCGAACTCGGGGCTGTGGAGGACGACCCTCGGCGAAGCTTGCTGCGGGAGAGAAGAGAACACGGATGTAAGGCTGCGAAGGCACGTGGAATACGCACAGCAAGCAGGCCAGGACGTAGCTGATGTCCAGACACTCCGCAGGCTGGAAGCAGCCCTCTGGACCAGCCATGTTGGCTCTGGACCAAGAACTTTTCCCATTGATGACAGTATTAAAAACAGCTTCAGCAGTACCAACAAGTACACCACTCTTAACTGAGCACTCACTGCGCCCCCAGTCTGACGCCCACTCCTTCAGCTCTCACACGGCCCTCTGAGGGTGGCGTTCTGACCCCATGGGACAGCGGGAGCAGCTGAGGGTTAGAGGGGAGTCCTCTCCCTGGGCACATGGCTAATGTCTACCCCAGTTTTTATCCATCTTCTAATATGGCATGTTTAACTATACTAAAAGTGGCTAGCCTTAGGGAGTACAATCTATAAATCTCTTCCCCTGTTCTTAAAGGCTTGGAGAGGGCTTCATTATAAAAAGCATGTGTTAATAGTTTTAATAGTTAATAGTTTAAATGTGTTAATACTTTTTTTTTTTTCTTGTCCGACAACTAACCCCTTGCCCAAGCTCCATTTGTTGGAAGTCCTTGGCCTGGCAAGAAAAAGGACAGTCACTTGTCCCAAGACAATGAGACTGTCCTGCGAAGGCTGACTTCTATTCTCAGTGAGAGCAAACCCGACTGGTCTAAGTTAAAGGAATTAAAATGTTAATGAT
>NW_005370895.1:1923219-1932200 GCF_000412655.1 Myotis brandtii | reverse complement strand
GGGTGGGGGGTAAGTCACAGGAGCCCAGGCAGTGGGAGCAGGAAGAGGAGGCACAGCTGGAAGGCTCGGAGGCCCTGGGCTGCTCCTGGAGTTGTCAACCCACCACCTAGGCCTCTGCGTCCTCATCACCAAAACTCGGGGGAGGGTGGTGGAGGGGGCTAGGACCAGATAATCTTTCGGCACCTTCCAGCTCTAAGACGAGGCTGTGACTACGGACAAAATGCTTCTTTGAGATTAAGAAGGTGACACTGTGGTCCTGCTCAGCCCCCGGCCTGAGCCCTTGCCGGCACCTCGGCTACAGCCCACGAGGACAGACAGGCCGCTTACCAAGAGGGCCCCGCTGAGTCCCATCAGATGAGAAATGGCAGAGTTCAGAGAGAAGTCCTCCGTGAAGTGGGCGGTCACCTAGGGGTGAAAGTTGAATTATTCACTTTCTTCAGAACTCCTCCAAGCTTTCCACAAAGAAACAGGGCCTCATCCAAAAGTGTGAATTAAATGAATGCAACCATAGCTATTTACACGTGTTCACTGGCTCAACTCATCACGATAATGTTTCATCAGCACAGAGTGTTAAAACCATGTTGATGGTTCCTCTTCCCCCACAGCTGGGAGGTGCTGGTGCTCACGGCGGGTCCTTAAGAAAACGCGGGGAGCAGGAGGCAGGACCCCCGATGAGCACACACGGAAGCCAGAGTGGACAGGAGACGGGTAAAGGACGGCCCGTCCCCTCGGCTGCGCGGCTTCGATTCATAAGGAGGAGGATCAACGCGTGGACAAGGTTCGTCTTCCATTTTCCAACGTGCAGTCGACCTCAGAGGACGAATACGATTTGTCAGCTTTGCCCTGTGCGTGCTTTCCCATTCTGACCGTGGGCGAGGAGACAGAGAAAGAACACATCTTTAAGATGTCCAGAGTCCCCGCTGTGTTGAAATAACCCACTGCTATTCTCTGACAGGGCAGAAGGACTTGCCAGGCCCAGAGAGAAAGTATGTGGAATGAAAACAATCCCTCAGGCGCCACTCAGAGCACCAGCGCGCTCCCTGCCTCCGGTCTCCACGCCAGAGGACTGAGGGCAGAGGACGGAGGGCGGAAAGGAAGCCGAGGAGGTGTCCCCAAACGAGAGCAGGCTGCGCTCGGGGCCACGTCAGGTTACACAGCCAGAGAGGAACAACACCCTTCTTCAATGTCATCGGTTACCAGCATCCAGAAGTGACCGTGGCTGACTTTATACATTTGAATCAGCACATTAAAAAAACAACAACACAACCGAGGAGCATCTGGGGTCTCTGGTACCCGTTAAAAATGGCTTCAGAATTCCTAAATGCCTTCTTTCAGAGACTGACATTTTTTCACCAAGTTCTTAAAAGGCAAATGTCGCCCTGGTGGCCCAGGTGATTGGAGCATCATCTTCCACACCAACAGGTGGTGGGTTCAATTCCGGGTCAGGGCACATACCCAAGTTGTGGGTTAGATCCCCGGTTGGGGCACATACAGGTAACATCACTACTTCTCTCCCTCTGTCTCCCTCGCTCTCTAAAAATCAATTAAAAAAATATTCTCAGGTGAGGATAAAAAAAAGTTCCAACTTAAAAAAAAAAAGAAAAAAAAGGCAAATATCATTGTATTAGAGCAGATTCCTAGATTTAAAAAAAAAATTAAAGGTTTTTGTTATCGATGAAGAATATTTTTAAATGATTTAGACAATAATACACTATTCTCTAAGAATGTAACATGAATAAATCATTTATTTGCAAACATTAACCCACAATAACTCACACAGATACTGTGTAACAAAGTCACTGGCTGGGCACGTCCTGCACCAGGGAACTTGGATTCTAGTCTCTTGGCTCCTCACCAGCTGTGTGACTTTCCGAAAGACGCTTAACCTCTCTGTGCCTCGTCTCTATCCCCATCTGTAGAATGCGGATGCAAAAGAAGAGAGTCCTTCATGCCCTTTCACCTCTCAAATTCTGCTTCTGTTGCTCTAAGGTGTTAGTGTAATCAGCGTGATCCTGAGCTGGACTCTGCCCGCACATGTTAGGTATGGACACATGGAGACAGGGCAGCTCCCTGAGATCCGGGCCACCTCCACAAGAATGACTGCACTTTCGCTCCGCCTTGGCGAAATGTCAAAGCAGTAGATGGATTACTCAAGGCCAGTGGGGCCACCACAATGAAGAGGAAGACTCACGTGGGCCCACCGAGAGAAGGTGGCCACACAAACCTCAAGTGCCTGTTACAGAGTCGCCCAGTGTCCCCGGAAAGTGTCTGACCTGAGAGATGATCGTGTTCTTGAACGCCCAGAGCTTGCGGGCCTCGGCTTTCTCCTCGCTGCTCAGCCGCTGGGGCCTGGGAACCTCCCCGGAAGCCCTGGCCTCAATGAAGCGGGTTGCCAAGGACCACAGCCGCTGCTGCCATCTGAGCACGCCGGGCAGCGCGTCAGCTGCGGTGGTGTCGGTAGATGAGAGAGAAAGGGAGACACATGGGAATGACTGGGTTACCCCTGAGCCTCGAAAAGCACCTGTGAACTGAGGACACACTTGGCTGTGCCCCGTGGATGGATCCACGGGCAGGTGGATGGTCCTCCCTGGCCACCACTGTCTGGGAACTCAGACCAGGGCGATTCCATCAGATCTCAGCGACCCAGACGCTCTGAGCACCAGGCGGCAAGGCTGCTTAAAGTGCCGCCCATGACTGTCCCTGCCCTGGGAGCTAAGAAGCTCGGCCAGGATGTGCGCACTGCACACGGCCTGATGAAGTAAGTGCCTGTGGCACCAACAGGGAGCCTGGGGACACAGTCCCCTCTCACCTGGGCAGGTAACACTCAGGGCGGTGGTCTGCAGACAGCTGGGAGCCAACCGTGTACAGCATGAACTGTTTGCACACGACGTGTCCTTGCCAGACGTGTGGACTGCCTATGTCGTAACACTCAGGGCGGTGGTCTGCAGACAGCTGGGAGCCCATCGCGTACAGCACAGCTGTTTGCACACCACGTGTCCTTGCCAGACGTGTGGACTGACTATGTCAACCTTGCTCATCCAATCTGGGTGCTGATCTGATTTCCAGGAGAAGCTGAGCGCCTCATCCCGTCGCCCTGGATCAAGGGTCAGCCAGATGAAGGCCAGGCCAGTCTTTCCTCCTGGGCCACTGGACTAGGCGCTCCTAAGCCTGATGCACACAGACCTTGGGGAAGGCTCGCTAGGAGCAGCTGCCTGGAGGCTGCCTGCATGGGGGAGGGAGCAGAACTGCACCCCCAGGTCTGCACTTCCCGGGTTCTAAGGCTGCAGGCCCAGGACTGGCCCCTGTGATGGCTCCTCCGGCCACCCTGCTCACTAGACATGAGGTGGCAAACTAGGGGGTGGTCCAGGCATCTGCGTGCATCTTCCCGTCACACGCATGAGCAGATCACCGAGGAAGCGTGAATGGCCGCTGGACAGGGACCCAGGACACCCAGATTATTTTACATATTTATCATACATATTACTTGTAAGTATGTAATATGCATGCCACATACTCCCCATGTTAAATATGTAATGTGTGTATTAAAAACACTTATGCTATTTATAAGTATGTGATGTGTACATATAACAATATAATAAATCCAAGATTATTTCCTTTATGCCGTTGCAGATCTAAATGGCTTCGAGAGAGACTTCCCCAAGGGGGCTCTGGAGGCTGTGGCGACCGAAGAGAGGTCAGGTGACAGCAGGCCCAGGCCCAGGCCCAGGCTGGGTTTCTGGACTGATGAGGGTGATGGCACTTCTAGAAAAACCCTGTCAGGGCAGATCAGGGACCCAGGGGCAGCATGGAGGCCAGTGTGGCTCCAAGGAGACGTTCTCAAGGTGGGTCCTCGTGGAACCTGGGTCCATGGGCTTGTCGGAGGCAGGCTCCTGGGCCCGCCCTGGGGCCGTGGCGGCAGGGGTGAGGACGGGGAGCCCGTGATGCCAACGAGCTCCCGGGTGATTCCGAGGCTCATTCACCTGAGACACTGGGCTCCCAGGGCACCACCCTGGCTGATGCGGACAGACGGCCACTCGCTCCACGGAGCCCATCTCTAGACCCTTCTCCCACTGCCTTCAGCCAGGACAGCGGCGTCCCCGAATGCCTTCGGCATACAGGCTGATGACAAAGGGGGCCGAGCAGGAAGAGGCAGGCGACTTACTCTTGACGTCCCACAAGATATCCTTCTCTGGGGGGGCAGCGAAGAGGAGGTAGAGGCGGACCGTGTCGATGCCGTACTGCTGCACCACCTCCTCAGGGTCCACCCCATTGTGCTTGGACTTGCTCATCTTCTCCCACGTCACCTCCAGCTTCTCCTTTGTTTTTGCATGAACAGGGACAGAACCTAGATGCCAAAATAATACGTAGGTACGGCCTGTGCAACTCTGAACTGATTCTATGAAAATACATTCAATAAGAAAACAGTGGGTGAGCAGTTACAACTGCCCACGGGAACGCTGCTAATTCACTGAATAAGCCCCTCTCGCTCCATCCGCATTATATGACAAAAAATGTTTTTACGTGAATGAGGCTCACCTCCTACCACAAATCTTCCTTCATGAATATAATTTTTCCTCAACCACAAAATAAGACAAAGCAATCTCTCCTTTAATAAAAGTATGTACCAAAGAGGAAATGAGGAAGGATAAGAAGGACTCATAGGCATTGCTGTTTTCTTTGTGGATCTGGGGTTTCCTATGGGAGCTGGCGGTTGACCAGCGAGGCCTCAGAGCAGCACAGCGCCCTGCGTCTCGGTCACTGGCCTTTAGTCCAGGTCTTAGTCACCAATGATCTCACACTGTCAAGGCCACGGAGCTAACTCACTGGGCTCACACGAATGTGGTCCCTCGGTGCTGCCAGAGCCACGCCCTGTCCTTGCAAGTGTCTCCTTCCCACCCACACGCAGTGGCCCAGAGGATGCTGACAGAGGAGGCCTGAAATGGCCATGTTTGGAGGAGGCCGGGGCCAGGAAGGACATCTGACCAGGCTAAGCCTCTTTCTCAGGACCTGGAACTAGGAGACAGAAGCTCTATTTGGATGGCGTTGGGCACTTGCAGCCATAAAAACCTAGAGAGATGGGGCAAGACCTGGCACAGTGGCTCCCTAAGGTCACTTTGCAAACGGAAATTAGGGGCGAGCAGAATCCAAGCCTGGAAAACAGGACAGAGAGAAGCAGGAAGAGGAACCAGGGGCTGGAGGAGAGGGAGGAGAGAGGAGTGGCCTGGGGACGTCCCCCACGAGGTGGGGCTGCTGGTATTTCCTGCAGCTGCGCTGGGGTGATGCCCCCACATCCTTGTGCTAAAACTGTCAAATGCCCAAGGGACCGAAACATGTGCCTAAAAGCCAAGTCCACACTTCAGGAGAGGAACACACACTAAGTGGATGGAGGCCTACCCCGCTGACCCTCGGTTTCGCTCCCGGGGACAAGTCTCCGTGAGAAGGGAGAGATGTTCACAACACTGGCCTCGGAGCAGAGGGAGCTGTTGGGTGCAGGCTGTGCTGAGGCTCAGGGAACCACTGCCCCCCGGGGCCCCCCACCACTGCTCCGGGCTGTGCTCGCATATACAGCCCTGCTGTGCGAACCAGGAGAATCAGGAAAAAGGCATCTTTCTGGGCAGGGAAGCTGAGGAGTTAAAATGGCCCCTCCTGGCAGATGTGGCCCTGAGGTGCCTCGTCTGGTACGTGGCTGGCTGTCAGGCCTCGCTCACGCCCTCGGCTGGTGCCTTTGTGCCCTGACCGCTTCCCTCAGAGCTGGATTTGTGTGCCCCTGGTCCGTGCTGGAGAAACACTGCCAACTTCTGCTTCTCCAGCTCCTTTTTCTCCCACGGTGACCACTGCTAACCGGACATATGACCCCTTTGATTAGGTAACTCCTCTACTGCTTGGCGTGGGAGGCTGCCGACCATTTAAGGGGTGTTGGCTTCACCTAATCTCACCCATTATGCGCTGGTTTGCTAAAGAATTTCAGGGCCACAGTGCTGGGGGTTTCTCACAGCTGCCTCCGTGTCACCCCCTTCCGCATTTCTGAACATGTCGTTTACTTTGTGTGCTGGGTGCACAGGACATGTGCTCATCACGCCACCGAAGGAGCCGGTGGGAGACGCTCTCTGTGAGAAGAGTGAAGCACAGGGTGGAGGGAGAGGCTCAGGAGAGCGGGGGGAGTGGAGGGCTGTCCAGGGAATGAGGGAGGGCGTCCACCAGGCAGCGCTGGACCTGGACAGGTGGCTGCGGGGGCTGCGGGAGCAAGTAGAGAGGTGGCCCCCAGCTTCTCCAATGCGCCTTTAAACCATGTGGCAGAAACGCGGGGGGACCCCAGTCTCCTGGCTGGGAGCTGTCCCTGACAGGGGCTGTCAAACACGAACTGGGACAGGAGGCGGCGCCCGACTGGCTCCATGTTACATACGGATGAACACCCGCCAGTAGCTAACAGGCTGGATTGGATGGGGCCCGGCCGCCTTCAGAGGGCGGGCCCAGAGCCAGCTGAGGCTGAGACCAGGAGGCCACAGGCCCCGCTCCTGCTTCGCACCCAGCCAAGGCCTTTCTCAGTGACTCTCAGGCCTGGCCTCGGTCCTCTGCACCCACCTGGATGGGACCGGTTGGGCCATTCTTACCGGTGAGATCGACTTCCTCTCTCCGTAGATACTGACCAGATGGAAGGCGGAAGGTCTGCCCCTTGATAAGGCCTTGGGCCAGCAGCTTATGGAAAGGCTCTCTGCGAAAAGAGCAGGAGAAGAAGACTGGTGGGCGAGGTATTCAAAGCAGCCAGAGAACAGCAGTTGGAGAGAGAGGACAGCCCTCTCTGAAAACAGGTAGGCCGAGCACTGCCGCGTGTAAACCCACTTGAACAAATGGCTCCTTAGAAATTAGTGGCAAGAGCCCTGGCCACGGAGCTCAGTTGGTGAGAGCGTCGTCCCAATACGCCAAGGTTGCGGGTGCGATCTCCAGTCAGGGCACATACAGGAAGCAACCCGTGAGAGCGCAAAGAAGCGGAACAAGTCCATGTTCTTTTTCTCTCTCTCCTTTTCCTTCCTCTCTCTCTCTCAAAATACATAAATAAATAAATAATCAATAATACAATTAACATAAATAAATAAGCGGTAAAAACATTAAGTCAAACCATCAGGTACTAACTTCTTTGGAAGCCCTGGATTTGAGCCTCCATTCTGCTTCTCAAGGAATTCTACGAGCCAAGGCAATGTACTCGTTCTCAGCATCAGTGCTTATCGTAAAGGGAGGCAGTAGAAATCTGCCTCAAAGGGCCGTTAGGGAGATGAAATGGAATGATTGCGTGAAAACACTCGTAAGGTTTCCAGAACCACACGGAAGGGCCAGGAGGACACGGAGGTTCACACGGGCTGTTCACACACTTTCCCCTTAACCTTACATTCAGGGCCTGCGTTAGACATTTCTAACTCATACAAATTATACACGAATACACCCTTTCTGTTCATTAAACGCCACCCCCCCACCCCAGGCCTACTCCCCTCTGAGGAGGCAGTTATTCTTAATAGTTTGGTGAATATCCTGGAAAAGTCTGGAGACTTTTTCCAAAACCTTTTCCATGCAAACCTGTATATACACATATATGGTTGTAGAGACTTCTGGGTGGATTTAAATCATTGTGGTCATAGTGCACATTACTTTGTGGCATTTCGTTTAACAATACGAATGTCCTTTTTTCCACAGCAGTCCATATAGATCTGTATCATTTTTTATGTTATTTTTTTTGTTAATCCTCACCAGAGGATTTTTTCCCATTGATTTATTTTTTATTTTTATAGAGAGTGGAAAGAGGGGGTGGAGAGGGAAGAGAGAAAGAGAGACATATTGATTGGTTGCCTCCCCTACGTGCCTGACCAGGGCCAGGGATCGAACCTGTGACCCAGGTATGTGCCCTTGACAGGGAATTGAACCAGAGACCCTTCAGTGCATGGACCAATGCTCTAACCACTGAGGACACTGGTCAGGGTTAGGCACACCCATTCTTACTCACTATAGTTAAGACACAGTGTACTGGGATATATATATATATATATACCTTCAACACCATTGTACATTTGTCCACTTATAAGCACCACATCATGGAATCTCCTCTTTAAATGCTATGGTTATGCAGTTAATGTTTTCCAGGAATTAAAAAACTCTGGATGAGCAAAGCTCATAGTCCACGGCACTCAGTGGGGACACTGAGTGGGGAATGGCCTGAGATGCAGAAGGGACTCCTCAGTGAAATGATGTAAAGAATGAAATGTGGCCCTTAGTAGAGACAGTTCATAGATCTAAAGTTAAAAGCAAATCGATGTAGGAAATACCAAAGAAAGAACCCTTGACCTCCTGGCTGCAACAAAAAATGCATCAATGACATTGTTCACATAAAACCAGGTGGGTGGGTAACAGCCCTGAGGGACTAGGCCAAGGGAGAGGGAACACAACAGCTCGAAAGGTGAGAAAGGAGCCTAAACGTACACGGCTGCTCACCAACGGGCAGTAAGTCCTAGCAGGGCACTCCTCTCTGGGTCCATGGAAAAAACACGCACATCCTGTAGCCCTTCTCCCAAATCTAACATCGAAAGAAATCCTCCCATATCTTGGAGTTAAATTAAAGATGTTTATTCAGCGAATTACATCCCACAATGAACATCATGGCCCCTTTCCTGGGGGTTTTCCAGATTATATCAGCCTCTTCTGGTAGACTCCCATGTGTGCCCAGGTGGCAGACATGACTGCATGTAGACTCTCATGTGTGCCCAGAAGGTAGACATGATTGCATGTAGACTCCCATGTGTGTCCGGGAGGTAGACATGATTGCATATAGACTCCCACGTGTGCCTGGGAGGTAGACATGACTGCATGGAAAGCTACTCCACACTCAGGCAGACACACTTGAACTCTCTCCCTGCCTTCTGCCACTGGAGGCTATGTATGATACAGACTGCCAGTTGTCTACACAAGTGCCATTCTTCCCTTCTTTCTTATTAATG
>NW_005370895.1:1917470-1922740 GCF_000412655.1 Myotis brandtii | reverse complement strand
ACATCGATGTGAGAGAGACACATCAATTGGTTGCCTCCAGCTAGTGCCCTGACTGGGACCAGGGGATTGAGCCTGCAACTATGTCCCCTTGACTGGAATTGAACCCAAAACCCTTCAGTCCACAGGCCAACGCCCTGTCCACTGAGCCAAACTGGCTAGGGCAAAATAATCTTTTACATGCAGTTCAGCACACATACTGAAAAGCATATAAACCCTAGGGGTCAAACTTGATGAATTTTCACAACATAAACACACACACTGGTGTAACCAGCATCCAGGTCAATGACCAGAATGTGACCAACCTCCTGCAGACCCCCAACCACCTTCCAGGGGCACCACCGTGGGCACCACCAGCCTGGCTGCTGACATCATCGCTTAGTTCTGCCTGTTTCAGAACCACTTCTAACCCTTTTGGAGTGTGTGTCCACCCTGGAGGCTGTCCCCAGAACTGGCAGGCGGGACTCAGAGAGCAGGGCAGAATCAAGGCCTGCTCCTTGCAGGAGTCGGTCTTAATTTCTCAAACACGGGGACACAGCCGATAGCTTAGGCTCGCCGGGCCCTCCTCCCCCAGCCGTCCTGGCAGCATCACCCGGAGCAGGGATGGCGGGACTGCCCAGGGGCCCTGACCCCCCACTTCCCAGACATCCCAGATCCTGGCAGCTCTCCCCGGCTGCCTCAGACTGAGCGTCGAATTCTTCTTAGTACCACCTTCTCAGGAAGCAGAGTCACCATGTGAATTTATGATTTTTATCCAACAGGTGTCTACTGGGTGCCTCCTATGTGTCTGGTGCTGAGCCAGGCCCTGGGGATGTCCTGGTGGGCAAAGCCTCCCGCCCTCAGGGAGCCAGCCCTTGGCTCTCCCTGGACCAAACCACTGCCCGAGCACCCTGAGAGCTGGGGGTGGGGGCGGGGGGCTTTTGCAGGGAGAGGTACACTGATAGATTTCAAACTGTCCACTTCAAGCTCGAAGGAGGAGCAGCAGGAACAAGGGAATGAGTGGGAGAGAACCCCGAGTGTTGGCATGGAATTTCAGTGGGGAAGGTGCTCCCCAGCTCCTGAAACTGCTCATTCCCGTGATCCCCACGCTGACTCTACCAGGGCCCCAGGGGGGCTCCACAGGCCTGTGGGTATCTGGTTCTCATTTTCTTGGCTGAAGCCAGCCACATCCGCCCCCATGTGCAGTTTAGCTCTAAATGAGGACTCACGCTTATTTATTCAACACACATCTGAGCAACAACTGGGTGCAGAGCACTCTGCAATTAATCAGAAAGCTCACAGTAAAACGGGCGGCCTGAGACGTGCTCATAAATAACACTTGACACCTTCAGGAGGGCACCAGGTGAGATGCGAGGGGCACGGTGCCCAGGGGTGAGGGTCAAGGGGACGTCAAGGGCCCTGCTGGACCTGGAACAGTCCTGCTGTAGTAGAGATCACACCACACTGCCAAGTTCATTATCAAGATGCACAGCTGGTGTAAGGCACTTCCCATTTGTGCGTTCATTCACTCATTCATCACAGTGACTGTATAGTGGGGGGAGGGGGGTGTTTAAAAGAAAGCAAAAAGCCTGCAATTCTAAACCACCAACAAACCCCTCTGACTGGGGACCATCCAGAGTGGGGGCAGCATGCGGGGCCGCTGCCTTGAGGACGGCCCTCCATGGCTTCATTTCATGAATACACATTTGTGCTCCTTGTTCTGAGCGGGCTTCCCCCTTGCTCCTTTCACACCACCTTGGGGATGGGCTGCGTTGCTTGCACTGCAACTCAGCTGTGGGCATGCAGAATGGTGCATCTTCATGCTTCCTCGACTGTCTGGACTGCACTAACTCAGAAATTACAACTGTACCTGCTGGTCATTGAAGGCCCTTTTATCCCACTAAGAAAGGAAGGGAGGGAGGAGAAGGAGGGAAGGAAGGAAAGGGAGGGAGGGAGTTGCTAATTAATAGAAGAAACAAGGAATTCAGAGCATAGATTGATAGGCTCTTTTAAACACCCTTATGCAAATCATTGCGTGCAAGGAATATGCTAAGCAAGATGTGGCTAAGAGGATCCCAGGGCTCATGAGGGCCCTAAGCAGTCACTGTGGATGGCACTGACCTACTTAGAAAGCCCTAGAGAGCCTGCTGCCCACCCTTCAGACCAGGTCTGGTGGCTAGCCTGGAGATCTTGGAAAAAGAAAACAGGAAGCCATGGATCTCTGAAAACATTTTCAGCTTAGACTTTGCAGACTAAATTCACCTCCGCCTTGGACCATTATGTTCACAGCATTAGCCAGTTTCGAAGCTTGAAGCCATGGCTCATTCTTAAAACATCACCATTTCTGTTTCCTAGCAGCCAGCCAATAGCTCACAGGGAGACCTTGCTAATACAGGGAGACCCAAGCGAAGCTTCTCTTCTATTCCGTCCCCTCCCTTCTCCCAGGAGCCCGCTCTGGTGTGGTCAGAGGAGCAGGAGAGAGCCCCACGGACCGGGCCTGCTGAGCTCCCAGGGTCAGCAGAGGCTGCTAACAGGGGAGCAGCGAACTGTGACCTCCTGGTTCCTGGGTCGATGCTCAACCACTTAGCCACACCATCCGGGCCTCAAATATAGTTTTAACCCACGGAGAAGAAGTCCTGAAAGCAGCCAGGCCCTGTCCTATACCTTAAAACAGGTAGCCATCGAATGAGTCACTGATTCAGTTACTTCCACAAAGAGCTGCTCCGAAGCTGGAGCAGCGTGCCCTGCCGTGAGGAGCCAGACGTCACTTACAGCCTTTGTGTCTAGACCCGCGTGGGACAGGAGTGCTTCTCCTGCTGCACCGGGCCTTTGTACTTGACCTCCATCCGATTCTCCCTACCCTAAGGAGAGCCCGTCCTTTGAAGAACATACACTTGTATCTGTTTATGTCAAGGGGTTCAACTCGATTGATTTAAACCAGGGGTGGGGAACATCCGGCCCGCAGGCTGTACAAGGCCTGCGGAAGCATTTGGTCTGGCTCTGCCAAAGCTTTAGGGGTGAGTTAATTAAATGTTTGACCCAATATAGCAGGCTAATTGTTTTGTTTTGTTTTTGTTAATCCTCAACCGAGGAGATTTTCAAATTGATTTTTAGAGAGAGGGGAAGGGAGGGGGAGAGACAGAGAGAAAAACATCGATGTGAGAGAGATACATCGATTGCTTGCCTCCCGCACGCATCACGACCAGGGCCAGGGACTGAGCCTAACAGGCAGTTTTTAAGTTGATAATTTTGTATGGCTCTCGAATGATGTTATAAATATTCAAATGGCTCTTGGCAGAACAAAAGTCCCCCACCCTAAAAACGAATAGTCTCCAAGAGTGCACACCATCCACTGGTGACAGAAGCAGGATCCGACGGCCATCCTCAGGGGTGATCTTTACCCAGCGAGGTACAGAGGTTTCCACAGAGAAGGAATCAGAAAGGCAAGGCAGAATCATAAATCCTACCTCCCCCGGTACAAACACGTGAACTCACTTATTACCCGAGGATTAAAGCTGTCAACGTGTTTCGTTCCTGACACGGATCAGTTTATTTTTACTCGCAAAGCTCTCTGGGTCTAATGAGAAGAAAATTATTTTATGTATTTAATTTGTCCTGAATTAGTTTTCTGTACAGTAGATTTCCCATCCGGGTGGGCATGCACAGACCGAGGGAGCAGGTCTGAGCTCTCCACGCGCTGCTTGTTAATGAAACTAACTGTCGTCTGCATCACAGAGGTTTTAAAAGTAACATTTTTTAGCTTTCAAAAATGTAAAAACACAAATCCTTTGACCCAGCACTCCCCAGTGTTAGGACTTGAACCTGCAGACAGGATTCCAAATACCTGCCAAGAGTATCGGTAAAGAGTCATCAGACTTTTTAATTTTTTTGTAACAGCAACTGAACACAGAGATGACTGCTTAAATAAATTACGGCATATCCTTATGGTGGGACACTACGAATAAGTTAAAAAGAACAGAATATATGTATTTAATCCTCATCTGAGGATATTTCTCCATTGCTTTTTAGAGAGAGTGGAAGAGAGAGGGAAAGACAGAGAGAAACATCGATGTGAAAGAAACACATCGATTGGTTGCCTCCTGCACGAGCCCCGATGAGGGCCAGGGCCAGGGAGGAGCCAGCAACCAAGGTACGTGCCCTTGACTGGAATTGAACCCAGGGTCCTTTGGTCCGCAGGCCGACGCTCTAGCCACTGAGCCAAACCAGCTAGGGTAGAGCAGAAGATTTTTATATGCCGACATGGAAAGATCACTAAGTTATATTATTGAATCAAAAAAAAGCAAAAGATATACAAATAATATATGTAACATGTCAAAATGAGTATATCAATAGGAACACGGAGCTATGCAAAATTTTTTTGGGGGGAAGAAATCAAAAGACACTGTTAGCAAGTTGAGGAGAAGTGTGCAGGGTGGGGTGCAGGGAGGACATTTCAATGTTCTCTTTCTGTGTAGCTAAAATATTTTAATCTTAGACATGTATAATTACTTTCTATTGTTAATCAGGGTTATCTGGCTGGGGAGATAATCAGACATTTTCCTACTTTTCTTTGCAATTAAAAAACAGATTAAAGGCCCTGGCCAGGTAGCTTAGTTGGTTAGAGTGTTGTCCCAATATGCCAAGGTTGCAGGCTCGATCCCTGGTCAGGGCATATTCAAGTATCAACTAATGAATACATAAATAAGTGGAACAACAAATCAATATCTTTCTCTCAAAATTAATTTTAAAAAAAGATGGCGTAGATAAATGCGGCACTGGAGTCCTCCCACAACCACATCAAAACTGCAACTAAACTACAAGAGAACCATCATTTTGAACCACCTGAAATCTAGCTGAGAAGAAGTCCTACAACTAAGGATATAAAGAAGAAGCCACATCGAGACCGACCTTGTGCCTGAATGGCTGGAGCGTGTGCAGAAAAGTGGGGAGCTATTTCGTGTGGAACCGAGCGAGGAGGAGGAAGAATCTGTTGTGACCAGGTCAGGTGCAGTGAAAATAACTACTGAACAGGATGATTACAAAGAAGGAAAGTAGTCTGTACCCAAACTCAAGCAGTTTACCAAAAATTTAAAAAGTCGAAGACTTTACCCAAGCACTATAATAATTTTTTTAAAAATGGCAATGACATTGGGCCAGTCTCCATTCTAAAGCATCCATCCGGCATGGCTCAGTGGCTAGAGTGTCAGCCCACGCACTGGAAGGTCTCAGGTTCGAGTCCCAGTCATGGGGCACATGCCTGGGTTGCAGGCTCAATCGTGCAGGAGGCAGCTGAT
>NW_005370895.1:1912547-1917200 GCF_000412655.1 Myotis brandtii | reverse complement strand
GATCAATGATTCTCTCTCATCATGGATGTTTCTCTCTCTCTCTCTCCTCCCTTCCTCTCTGAAATCAATAAATATATTTTTTTTAAAAAGAATTCCTACAAACAATAGAACACGACCCAGAAGAAATATGGGCAGCCGGGCCAGCGTGGCTCAGTGGTTGAGCATCGACCTATGAACAGGAGGTCAGAGTTCCATCTGATCAGGGCACATGCCCGGTTTTCGGGCTCAATCCCCAGTAGGGGGCGTGCAGGAGGCAGCGATCGATGATTCTCACTCATTGTTGATGTTTCTGTCTCTCTCTCCCTTCCTCTCTGAAATCAATAAAAGTATATTAAAAAAAGAAATACAAGCAAAGGACACAATCAAGGATCCAGTGTAAGAGGACACACAGAGGACCATAAACATTAAAAACATGCCAAACTTCAGTAAGTCAGTGGTGCTGCTAACGCAAACCTAACTCACAGAGCAATCCATTCTACAACCACCAGCTTTTCAAAATGTAAAGCTGTTGTCATGATGAAGACATAGAGAGAGCAACAGGAGCCCTCACCTCTGCTGTGAGAGGGTGGGTTTATGTAACCAACATGGTGCTCCTGAGTCAAGCTGAACATGTGCAAACCCCACAATCGGCAGCTCTGCTCTTAGGGACACCGCTGACACGTGGGCCAGGAGTCACATACAAGAATGCTCACAGCAGTTTTGTTCAGAACTGCACAAAACAGCCCAGCGACCACTACTGGGGGTTTGGGCACATACACCGAGCTCTGCGTTAGAATCCATTCCCTGTAACAGACACCACAGTGTGAGAGAGGAACGCTACAACTCTGTGTAGCAACGTGGATGAACCCAGGAGTGTTGAGCAAGGAAAGCAGGACAGAGCACCTGAAATAAGATCCTACTAAAACACAGAAAACTAAACAGTGCATATTGTCCCAATATGCCAAGGTTGCAGGCTCGATCCCTGGTAAGAGCACATACAAGAATCAACCAATGAATGCATAATCAACCAAGGAACGAAACACGTTGACAGCTTTAATCCTCTCTCTCTCTCTCTCTCTCTCTCTCTCTCAAATCAATAAATAAAAAATTTAAAAATATTCTAAAAGATGTTGCATTAAAAAAAGGACAAATGAAACATGTAAAACATGGTCATTGAGCTGGCAAACTCACAAAAGAGAACTCATAGTTGGACCTTCACTAAAGAACACGAGAGCTATTCTAAAGCATGTGATTTGAAAAAAAGGGACATGACTTCAGATGTTAAGATCAGAGATGCAAGAAGGAAGAGTGAGAAAAGATATAGCAATTCCAACCACATTCCCACTAGATACTTCTGTGGATCTGAGAAGCTGAATCTGAAATATACACGGAAGAACAAAGGTCCAATCACAGCTAAGATACTCCCAGAGAAAAAGAATAAAGTAGGAGGACTTCCCTTACTGAATATTAAGACTTATAAAATTAAAATAAATCCAGTTAATAACTAGCACAGCAAAAACCAAATAAACCAATGGAAGGAATAAAGATCCTATAACAGACCCTTGCATATATATGAAAACTTGATTTATGAGGGAGAGGACTCTACCGATCAGGGGGGAAATGGATGCTACTGAGACACTAAAAGCAATGAAAGGTTAGTAAAATTTACTACATTAAATTATGAGTTTTTGTTCATCAAAAGACATAAAAATAAGGCAAGCTAAGGACTGGGAAAAAATACTTGCAATTCCTACAGCTGAAAAAGCATTAGCATCCAGAATAACTCAAGAATTTCTACAAACGCCCTAGCTGGCTTGGCTCAGTGGATAGAGCATCAGCCTGCGGACTGAAGGGTCCCAGGTTCAATTCCGGCCAAGGGCACATGCCTGGTTGCGGGCTTTGGTCCCCAGTGGGGGGCGTGCAGGAGGCAGCTGATCAATGATTCTCTCTCATCATGGATGTTTCTCTCTCTCTCTCTCCTCCCTTCCTCTCTGAAATCAATAAATATATTTTTTTTAAAAAGAATTCCTACAAACAATAGAACACGACCCAGAAGAAATATGGGCAGCCGGGCCAGCGTGGCTCAGTGGTTGAGCATCGACCTATGAACAGGAGGTCAGAGTTCCATCTGATCAGGGCACATGCCCGGTTTTCGGGCTCAATCCCCAGTAGGGGGCGTGCAGGAGGCAGCGATCGATGATTCTCACTCATTGTTGATGTTTCTGTCTCTCTCTCCCTTCCTCTCTGAAATCAATAAAAGTATATTAAAAAAAGAAATACGAGCAAAGGACACAATCAAGGATCCAGTGTAAGAGGACACACAGAGGACCATAAACATTAAAAACATGCCAAACTTCAGTAAGTCAGCAGTGTTGCTAACGCAAACCTAACTCACAGAGCAATCCATTCTACAACCACCAGCTTTTCAAAATGTAAAGCTGTTGTCATGATGAAGACATAGAGAGAGCAACAGGAGCCCTCACCTCTGCTGTGAGAGGGTGGGTTTATGTAACCAACATGGTGCTCCTGAGTCAAGCTGAACATGTGCAAACCCCACAATCGGCAGCTCTGCTCTTAGGGACACCGCTGACACGTGGGCCAGGAGTCACATACAAGAATGCTCACAGCAGTTTTGTTCAGAACTGCACAAAACAGCCCAGCGACCACTACTGGGGGTTTGGGCACATACACCGAGCTCTGCGTTAGAATCCATTCCCTGTAACAGACACCACAGTGTGAGAGAGGAACGCTACAACTCTGTGTAGCAACGTGGATGAACCCAGGAGTGTTGAGCAAGGAAAGCAGGACAGAGCACCTGAAATACTAAAACACTAAAACACAGAAAACTAAACAGTGCATATTGTTGAAATACACACACACACACACACACACACACACACACACACACAGAGGTGATACATTTATAAAGAAAAGTAAGAGAGTGAATAATTCAAGATTCAGGGCAGGGGTTTGCTGGGCGAGGGGTGGTGGTGGAGGAAGAGGGATGTTAGGATTGGAGAGGGCACCCCGGGGACTCCAAGGAACCTCTCACACTGTTTCTTAAACTGAGAAGGGGGTGCATGGCACTTCATTGTATGCTTTAAGTTGTTTAGTACATTAAATACATGTAATATATATGGTATACTTCATGGGAAAAAGCACACGCACATCTTTCTGAACATCCTGGGGACTAGATCACAGGCCAACAGGAAGAGAATTTTTTATCAATGGATTTACAATGTGATTCCCTAGCCTTTAATCCGTTATATATTTTTATCAGAGTGATATATTGAGGCAGGATTCAGTCCAGCTTGGAAACAGAGCTTGTACCGAGGGGCCAGAAGATAAATATGACCGAACATGAGAAGCGACAAAAAGCTGTAGTGAAACATCATAAACCGCTCTTCTCTGCCTCTCAAGTAAAAAAATCTCAATTGCTTAACTCCATCAGACAGAGAAGGGCGAAGGCAAGATTTGATGGGAACATGCGGTACCACCTCCTACAACAATTAAGCAACAGAAACGCACTTCCAATGGTTCAGGCTGACCTTGACCACTAAAATGGACTCGAAAAACAGAATTCTTCTGTGACATTTACTGGCTCCAGTACGGATGCCTGCTTTAAGTTGCTGTTCATGGTGCTGAATTCTTTTGCAAAGCGGCCTAACTGCTCACCTGTGCTTGACCATTTTTTGATCGTGGCAGAAATGACTGAAGAATCTCGCGTAGAACAAGTGCATGACGGCGTGCTCTTTCCCCCCAATGTACAGATCCACAGGCATCCAGTAGTCCGCCAGCGCTGGGCTAAAAGGACTGGGAGAAAGAGAAATGGTCATTTTTTAAAAACCTGCTCTGCCACAGTTGCATAAATAAGACAGATGGGCTGTAATTTGCATATGCCCTGAGATAAATTATGTCAGAGAAAAACACTGATTTCCTTTTTAAAATATAATGAGAGAACCCAGCCAGCAATGCTCAGTGGTTGAGCGTGGAGGTCACTGTTCGATTCCCATCAGGGCACATGCCCGGGTGGCGGCTCGATCCCCAGTGTGGAGCATGCAGGAGGCAGCCAATCGATGATTCTCTCTCTTCACTGATGTTTCTATCTCTCTCTCCCTCTCCCTTCCTCTCTGAAATCAATAAAAAGTAAATAAATACATATACATATATATATAAAGAGAAAACCTTATATAACAAAGGAGAAAAAAGTCAGATCAGTGTTCATTTGTAAAATTTATAAAAACTGTTTCAGAAGCCATTACGGACATATTTTAACAAATGCAATTTTCATATAAAACGAGGACAAGAGGAAAATATACAAGCAAAAAAAGGGGGGTATTTCTGTATAATGCATATTTGAATATCTAAATTTATTTTAATTTTTATTATGATAGAAAATTGAGATTAAGTTCTTACCAACAGGGGGCAATGTAGCATTTACAATGGAGATTACCACACAGACACTAAATGTTCATTTTAAAACAGAAATTCAGTCTTATGTTTTAAATGCAGACAGCAAGAGCTTGTATTTGACTCCTGAATGCAATGAGCAAACTTAGGGTACCTGTCAGAAAAGAGCCCACAACTCCCTGTCACCCAACTGGCTCTTTAGTCCACAGAGATCCTAAAAGGAAGGCTTCCTCATACTCCCGGTCCTCAGGGGTGCTGGGGGCG
>NW_005370895.1:1876463-1911664 GCF_000412655.1 Myotis brandtii | reverse complement strand
GTGTGTGTGAGCAGGTGTGTGTGTGTGCAGATGTGTGTGAGTGTGCAGAGGTGTGTGTGTGTGCGCGCAGAGGTGTGTGTGAGTGTGCAGAAGTGTGTGTGTGTGCAGAGGTGTCTGTGTGTGCAGAGGTGTCTGTGTGTGCAGAGATGTGTGTGTGTGCAAAGGTGTGTGTATGCGTGCACATGTGTTGGGGGGCAGTGCTGGCTGGGGGCAGACCTCTTCATTCCCAGGGACTGCCCTCACTGAGGCCATCAGCGCAGTACACAGCATACTTCTGCCTTTGCAGGGGGTGTACTCCATGATTTCAAGTATCTGAGTTCCCTCCCCCACGCCTCTCCCCGCAGCGTGGACCCGGCTGGCGCTGGCTCCTGTTGCTAAGCAGGTGAGCCTGTCCAACCACCACGCGTTAGCATCTTACTGCAGCTTGGTCTCTCCTCCAGTCACTCTGCCAGAATTCTAGTAAAATTTTAAAAAAATGTTTTTCTTTGTGAAAAATGGTTCCCCAGAGAAATCCAACTGCTGCTCCAGGTGATAGACGAGAAAGGGAAGTCGAGATGGTACTTGGCCCCAAACGAGTTTGGGATCAACTAAGGACTGAGGTGCTGAAAGCAGCTACAGCTCGGATCTGCGATCTGCCCGAAACCACCGAGCGAGGCCCAAGCCGGCGCTGAAATGAGCGGCCGACGTGGGGAAGGAAATGAGCTCCTGGCATCCCGGATGGGGGCTGTGAGGGCCCAGGACTGCCTTTCTCCTCCGGGCAGGAGGGTCCCACCGCTGTCATCTACAGTCTCCCTCACCTGTGAGAAGCTGCTCCCTGCAGCTCTGAGAGGTGCACAGCCTGCATCCGGCATCAGCCGGCTGTTACCAGGTGGGTGCACCACAGAGCCTTCTAGAAGGAAGACCCAGGAGAGGGCCCCTCGTGGGAGAGCCGGGGCCACCCTGGCAGTTCCCAGCCTCAGCAGTCACCCTGCACCCTTTCTGTCTTTGCTGGTTACTCTGGGCCCCCCTCACCTGGCCCAAATCAAAGCCAGAATCGCAATGCCGGGCGGGGCGGGGAGCGCAGGGGCGCCCGTCTCACTGGAATATTATAAAAAGGGGCCTTTTTATACATGGGCTACGGGTTTCAGAGTAATTGTTCTCCTGCAGACAAGAGCGAGCTGGCAAGGCCTCTGAGCACAGTTTTTTTGTAGTTTTTCTTGTGCTCCGCGATAGCTTTCTTTTGTTTTCATTCTCTCTCTACTTATCCACCTCCTGTGCTCTTTCCCTCATTTATCTGTTTTTTCAAGGGAACACAGGCACACAGATAAAAAGCAAACAGCACCGAAGGGTTTGACATTCAGAGCAGTGCTCTCCGGCCCCATCCCTTCACTGACCCCTTCTCCCCGCACACCCGCCCATTCCTCAGCCACGTTTGCTCCCTTAGCTGTTTCTTCTGGCAATTATTAAAAATATGTGCATACTCTTCATTGATTTATCAGTTTTAGATTTTAATCGTTGACAGTGTGTGATAAGAGATGATGTTTCTTAGCTCTCATACTCCCTCCCTCCTGCCCTCCCTGCATAGTTCCATCATTATTTTCAGTCGAGTAAATGACATTAGAGCTTTATAATCGCATAAATGCAGGCCAGTGCGGGGCCAAGGGGGCACGCCTCCAGCACTTCCTTCCTTCCTCTGTGCTTTATCTTTCCTGTACTTGGGACTAACTTGGCCACGAATAATCTAATTCAATCATCTAACAGGCTCCCTTGACAAAATCTGCTTCAAGAAGCAGAGTGACCAACAGCTCCCAGCAGGTCCATCTGTAAATCCACTCGGGCCCGGCTGGCGTGGCTCAGTGGCTAAGCGTGGACCTATGAACCAGGAGGTCACAGTGCGATTCCCGCTTAGGACACATGCCCAGGTTGCAGGCTCGATCCCAGGTGTGGGGTGTGCAGGAGGCAGCCAATCAATGATTCTCGCTCATCACTGATGTTTGTATCTCTCTCCCCCTCTCCCTTCCTCTCTGAAATCAATAAAAAAAATATATATGTCAAAAAAAATAAATCCACTTGGTGTCCATGCTGTGCCAGGACCAGGGCAGAGTCCTCTCTGCCCGACCTGGGACTCTCCAATGGGCAAGCTTTGCACGAGGCATCCTGTTGGCCTGGCCGAGACCTCCTCAGAGCTGCACTGTGGTCTGAGGCTCTTCCTACCAGTCCCCTACTTCCCTGGGTCCCTTCCCAGGTGTGGGACCAGCTCCACGGTCGAAGGGCGCTCCCTGCGACTCCTGCTCCCTCGCCCTTCACTCCTCATAGGCACTTCCCCCAAGTAATGTCCTGCACATCGAATCCATGTGGCTGTGCTTCTGGAAGACCCGGCGGTGGACATGTGCTGAGATTCGGGCAGGGCTTACCTGTGCGTGTTCCGAGGGTCGGTGTATCTGAAGTAGTACCAGGCGGAATCCACAAAGGTGTCCATCGTGTCTGTCTCTCTCTTGGCTGCGCCCTTGCACCTAGGAGATAAATGAAGTCCGTCCATTGGTTTCTTTAAATATTAATGCAGTGCTCCACCAGCTTTTGAGAAAGTGTGGTAATGAGGAGGAATGTGAAATGCCCTAAGGACAATGCGCATCAGGGAAGGACCATTCGGAGAAAGCTCTTTTGTACTGTACCCTCCGTGTTTTAAAGAAATTCTCGGAATAAGAACTTCAGTCTTTAACAATTAAAAGCCTTATTCTCCACTTCTCCGATGGAACCTGGTAGAAAATCTAACGACCTAAAGGGACAGGACAAGAACAAGTGTCTTTCTTGCGCATTAACTTCTATCTCAGGCGCGTCAACACTGCCTCTAGCCAAGCCTCCTTTATGATGCTTCAGAGGCAAATCAATTCACGAAGAGAAGTTGAAAACCAAATGCAGCCAGACGCTGCACTGGAAAATGAACTTACTTAAAAACATTTGCTCTAGGGGGCAGGGTGCAGAGCCCACTGGGTGACCCTGGAAAATGAATCACCTTGAAGCCCGAAGGCAGAGACCACCGCAGCGCCCTCAAACCAGCTGGTGAGAAGCAGCCATGAGCACCTCCTTAATGAACTTACTTAAAAACATTTGCTCTAGGGGGCAGGATGCAGAAGCCTCCTGGGTGACCCTGGAAAATGAATCACCTTGAAGCCCAAAGGCAGAGACCACCGCAGCACCCTCAAACCAGCTGGCGAGAAGCAGCCGTGAGCGCCTCCTCCCAGCTGTGCAACAAGTGGTCGAGGGGGGAGCCTGAAGTCAGCCCTGGGTGGGAGTGCCTACACCACAGAATCCGAAGCCCTGCAAACCGGAAGCCCCTCCAGAGGGCTACTTAGTACACATTTACCCACATCCGCTGCCTAAACACGGGCTCCTAACAGGAGGGTGAAGACAGACCTGCTGTTCAAGAAAATCAATGCAGACACTGGTGAGTGAGGGCTGAAAAGAAAAAGCTACCCTCGCTCTAGGGATGAAGATGCCGGGGACGGAGGTTCCACCAGGGCCCAGCTGCGGAGCCAACTGTGAAGCACGTTCCCAGGGCGCTGGGCCTGGGGAGGGAAGGAACTGGTGCCAAAGCCACATCTTCCAGGGACCCAGGAGAGGGTGCCCTTAGTCACGCCTCGCCTAGGAGGGGCTCAGCTCCCTTGAGGACCCACTAGGCCTGGACCAGCTGTGGATCGGGTGAGTCAGCTGTTAACAGTGAAAAGCCACAGGGGAGGGGGAGGACACGGCCAGGACTCCACACTCTCCCTTTTGAGGCACAGAAGCAGGGCCAACCATCCCTCCGATGCTGCTGTGGGCAGTCTATGTCCTTGGGGGTTCTTGGAGGACAAGGAAAGGCATGAGGAGCCCCAGGAAGAAGCGATAAAACTTCTGCTAATTTGTCATGCAAGGGCTCGAGTCTGTTTTTAATCTTTAAATAAAAGAAAGGTTGCATTCATATCTCGCATCTGTGAAGCAGTTCATACCTGTTTTACAAATATTACCATATTACCGAGGGAAACAGCCACTCCCACCTTCCACTTGTTAAATGGAAGTGGCTGAGCAGAGACAGGAGCCTCAGATATTGGGGTGTCTCTCGGGGGACCCCCCAGGGACCTCCTGCATTTTAACCAGGGGGCTCCCACTGAGAACAGTGGTGGCCCCTGCGGGTAGGAGCTTATCATAGAGACCCCGGGAATCCTGCTTCCCATAACCCCGTGCTGCCCTAAGACACCAACTCAACAGTGCGTCTCTAAGGTAGCGCCAGGCCTTTTTATTTGGAGAGCAATCGGCTGAACACAGAGACCATTTCGGGAAACAGTTGGGAGACACAGGTTACTTCGTCTCCCTCACCATTAGTGCCCTACAAGGCGGGAGGAAAACGCAGGATTCAGCTGGGAAAAGGAGTGACCTGAGGCTGCGCTGGTTTCCTTTTCAGTGGTCATGCTGGATGCATAGACAAGCAACACGTTTTCCTGACTAAGTGGGAGGGACAGACGACAGTGACATCATCATGATTAGCTCCAACAGTGATAACACTAACACTGGGTAGCAGGCCCTGACCCTGCTCACAGGCAGGATCCCACTTGATCCCCAGTAACCCTGGGGGCTATGAGGCAGATACTACTCACGGCCCCATTTTGCAGATGAGTAAATAACTAGGGCTCAGAGAGGTTAGGAAATCCTCCCAAGGTCTCGGAGCTCAGGGGTAAGGACGCCACGTCTGTTGGGCTCTGCTGCCTGCGGTCCTCACCACCGCGCTGCCCGCTTGGCCACGCTGGCCCTCTCAGCCCTGGTGCTCAGCAGAACCACCGGGGAGCCTTGTCCAATACCAAGGCCTGGCTCTGCCCTCCAGGAACCTGCCTCCAGGCCAGAAACCTCATTCCTGACAATGAGGCCCTGACTTCGGTGAATGAGCCCTAAGGACCACCCGCTTCCCAGAATAAAAGACCTTTGTCACTACTCACCAACAAAGAGGGTGCACTAATTTCCTCCCATGCCCACGCTTCTACCCCTAAATGGTCCAAAGCTTCCTACGCTCCTTCCCACAAGCCCCTCTCACGTCTCCAGGCTGCCCGTGTGGGGCCCTCGGAGGACTGCGGGCTGGGTGGATGGGAATATGGTGACAACACTTCTATTTATTGAATGTAGGTGCCACCGCGAACAGCCCCTCTGAACAGCCCTTCAGGGGGATTATTTTAGTTCCTGATAAAGAAATCAAAGCTCAGAGAAGTCAAAGGACGTTCCCAAGGCCACACAGCCAGACTGGAATCTATTACTGTGTGACTCCCAGGCCTGGAACGTGGTTGCCTAATTATCAACCTTGTAACTCAGCTCTGTGCTGGCAGAGGACTAGGTTATTTCAAAAACACTCTGGTCGTGATTTCTCTAAAAAAAAAAGAAAAAGAAAAAGGGCTTTTCCACAGAAGGAAGAAGGAAAACACTGGAACTTGGTATCGATTATTTGTTTACGTAATGAGCTGATAAGGCATCATCACAATTACACTTGAGATAGGCCAGTGAGCTGACAGAAAAACACAGTCCCACTTGCAGAATGAGGAGAAGGGAAAGGGGCAGGGTTCAGTACCGCAGAGCGCGAACCCTGAGCAGGGTGGCTGCCGTAGCCTCTCCTCGGCTCCTGGCGATAAAATCTCCCCGTGGTCAGTCACTGGGTGGGAAACCACTTCCTCTCATCTGCAGAAGCTCTTTGGGATGTAAATGAAAGAGACTGGGCCTTTGCAACCCTACAAAGACCATGGGCAGCTTTTCCATCAGCTGGACCAGATGCTTCTGGGGAAGACGTGGATGGACATGACTCTCCCCCATCCCTGCGGCTGGGCCCAGACTCCAGCCCCTTCTCTCAAAGGTCCCAAAAGTCCCTACCGGCTTGGCTCAGTGGATAGAGTGTCGGCCTGCGGACTGAAGGGTCCCTGGTTCGATTCTGGTCAAGGGCACATGCCCAGGTTGCGGGCTCGATCCCCAGTGGGGGGCGTGCAGGAGGCAGCCAGTCAATGATTCTCTCTCATCATTGATGTTTCTATCTCTCTCTCCCTTTCCCTTCCTCTCTGATGTCAATAATTTTTTTTTAAAGGTCCCAAAAGACCTACGGTATTCTACCAGTCCAGTGGGAGTCCCAGAAGGGAGCAGAGTTAGCCCCAGAGAAAAGGGAGTCTGAAACCCCAGCAGGGCGCTGGGACCATAGTCAGTCTCAGCTGGGGGACGTGGTTGCTTACCTGGGGCAGGGGCAGTTCACCCACTCCGACGCTGTGGCCAGTGGGGAGCCTCCCTTGCCAGTGAAAGATGTGATGCTGGGCAAGGTCACGGGCAGGTCCTCCAGCGGCACGGGCACGGGGCCACAGGCCGGGCAGTGGACCATGGGGATCGGGGTGCCCCAGTACCGCTGCCTGGAGATCAGCCAGTCCTTCAGTTTACCACTCGTCACATCTCCACCCACTCCCTTCCTCCGGGCTTTCTCAGTCAGGGCGAGAAACGCATCCTGCCGGCTCATTCCTGTGAACTGAGAGGAAAAGAAGGGGTCCGTTCCTCCCTGTGCAAGAACAAGCATCGTGCCCGACTGGCATGGCTCAGTGGTTGAGTGTCGAGCTATGAACCAGGAGGTCACGGTTCGAATTCCTGGTCAGAGCACATGCTCGGGATGGGGGCTCGATCCCCAGTGTGGGGCGTGCAGGAGGCAGCCGATCAGTGATTCTCTCTCATCATTGATGTTTCTCTCTCTCTTTCCCTCTCCCTTCCTCTCTGAAATGAACACACACACACACACACACACACACGTATATATATGAAGAACAAGCACCGCCTGTGCCACCACCAGGGCTGCCGGGTTTCTGTGGGCTCTGTGCACTATGACCTTTGTGAGCCCTGGTGCCTTTGCCCTTGTGGGCCCCTTCCTCCCGAAGATCATACCAAAAAATTGTATTTTATGACTGTGTGGAATAAAAATAAATATAATTTTTACCCTAAAAGTTCACTTTTTTTCTTCTGATTTTAAAAGAAAACCTTTGGGGGGCCCTAGGCTGCATCCACGGGGCCATCTGATGGGTAAGTGGCCCTGGCTCCGGGCCTCCCCGGGCACCCCCTGCCGAGATCATCACACACCAGCACGCAGCTGCCGGTCAAGAACGGCATCACATGCTTTTGTAATGACTGCTCCTCTGTTGGGGGAAAAGGCGTTCAGGAGAGAAAAATGCAGTATGGCCCCAAAGCAGGAGTGCAGCCAAGCAGGGAAGGGATGGGCCCAGCTTGGAGAACCAGAAGCACCTTTTGTACCTAAACGTTTCCATTTTGTAGACACAGGGCAGAGCCCGGACAGCAGAAAAGACGAACTCTCTTTCACCTGACGCCTTTCAGAGAAGGAAAGGAATGAGGAGAACCGGCCCTGTGGGTGCCCTGGAATCGGATAGGCCTGTGCTCGGCACTGGGGGCACCCAGATAGGTCCGATCTGTCTGCCCTCGAGCAGCTCACGGTCACGAGGCAAAGGAATAAGGGAGTACAGCCATGTTGGTCAAGGGCAGCTCCTTCCAGGGAGGGCGGCAAGTGTCCCCTGGAGTACAGAGCTCTCCCCCAGGACCCAGTCCACTCTGGGAGGCATCCTCCATGTCTCCTACTCCCACTCCACTGTCATACATGACTGGGGTGCACATGCTCAGGAAGTCTACCTTCCTCCCCGGCCGGGTGGCTCAGCTGGTTAGAGCATCCTACCGGCATGCCACGGCTGTGGGTTTGATCCCTGGTCAGGGCACCTACAAGAAGCAACCAATGAATGCACAAATAAGTGGAACAACAAATTGATGTTTCTCTCTCTCTCCCCCGCCCCCCTCTGTCTAAAAACAAACAAAAAAAAGAAAGTCTATCTCCACGCATCACTGTTTTTACATTCCAGAAGCTCATGAGCAAAAGCAATTTCCTGGAAGAGGTCATTTTTTTTCACGCAGCAGAGTCCCGACACGAAGTCTTGTTACTGTGATAACCATACTATTGTAGAATTGGGTTCGACTTAGAGTAGATAAACCTCTAGACCTTGAAAAAGAATATCATTTTGTTTTCACAGCTTAAGAAAGGAGGCTGCAAGACTGTTGGTGGGGGGATGAGTGAAGCGGCGGGCTGTACTTGGCACCAAAGGCAACTGTCGCCTCAGACTCGTGTCAAGGTCACGAAGTTAGAAGTCAGTCCTCAGGCCCAGGCCACAGGCACCCACCTCAGCGGAGCCGCTCAGCCTCTCCGTGCCGTCTGGCAACGTCTCGATGACTTCGGAGTAGGACAGGCCCAGGGTTTGGGCTGTGACGGTGTCCTCTGAGCTGGTGCAGGGAATGCCTGTGGAGAGGGGAAGAAAGGACACAAAACGTCTCCTTTGCAAATGCCCAAACCACAAAACAATCAACAGCACTGACACGGCTTCAGCTTCTTCAGGGAGACGCTGCCTCTTTTCATTACAGAAGCTACAGAAGCTCCCACACTCGCTGGAGAAAGGGGCACCATCTTGGAGAAACCCACCGCCCTAGCAACCCGGCCACCATCTCGGCACTGTTTCCTTTTAGTCTTCTTCCTTTGCTTAGTTTTGTTTCATAAATAGTTGTAATTCTAAAATATACAACCTGGGCCTGGCCAGCGTGGCTCAGTGGTTGAGCATCGACCTATGAGCAGAAGGTCACGGTATGATTCCCAGTCAGGCACATGCCCGGGTTGCGGCTCCATCCCCAGTGGGGGGCGTGCAGGAGGCAGCCAATCAATGATTCCCTCTCATCACTGATGTTTCTATCTCTCTCTCCTTCCTTCTTCTCTCTGAAGTAAATAAAAAATATACTTTAAAAATATACAACTTGGGGTGCTTTTTGCCACTGAAACAGTAAGTCACAAGTCGGCGGGGGAGAGGGGGCTCTTCGCTGAACCCTCTCGGTGACAGAGGACAGTGTGCTCTCAGAGAGGCAGGCTGACTCCTCCCGCTTTGCCCGGCACCTGGAGAAATCCACGCAGCCAGGAGCCGGAAGCTGGAACTGTTTTTTCATACTCCTCCGTTCCCAGAGGCAAGAGCACATTGTGAATAGACATTTATTCTTCAACCCACACACTCCTGAGGAGATGGAGTCGGCATGAGTTAATCACCCCTCCAGAGGGCCATGGCCTGCTGTTTGGGCGTCAGCGGTTCATAAAAACAGGTATTTCAGCTGATTGTGGAGGGCTGGTGGGAGCAGCATCCCTGGCCTCTACCAGCAGCACTGCCCCAGGTGTGACAAACAAAAAAATGTCCCTACAATTGCCAGGTGTCCCCTGGTGGCCAAATGTCCCCTGGCTGAGAACTCCTGCTGTAGGGACAACGGTCACAACTGCCGACATCCTCGTGGGCCCAACACATCTCGTAGCAAATGAGACAAAGCTACGGGAAACACACCAAACACTCAGGTCAGATTTCCAGAACGGCCTCTCCGAGCCCTGGCCTACAAGGGTGAAGTCATGTTCGGGAGACTCGCTCGCAAGCTCCGTGGTGAGATGGAAGCTCCGTGGCTCCTGTTCCAGATGAGATTACTGACAGACAGCACCTCCTAAAGCAAATGAACGTTCACACTGGACCTGAAAGCTCCTGGCGGGTGAGGACACACGGCGAGCAAGAAGGGAAGAGTCATTATCCCACGTGTGCGGGCTGGAGCGGCTGGAGCAAGGCTCGCGTGCAGGTGCTGTGCCAGGGAATGTATCTGACCACGTGAAGAATGCGCCGGGCCGGGGTGCTGGCCATGGTGCTGGCCACGTGGGCTCAGGACACGGCACTGTTTGTGAAATGCAGGTGAGACGGCAAAATTACCGCTTCATCTCTTGTTGGATTTCTGTTTCAGTTCTTGGAGGGCAAGAGGCAATAACTCAGAAAATGTTAGTTATGTAACTGTGGGAAATCAAGACAACACAGGAGAAATGATTTCCCCAACAGACCTAAAATATCAGATGTTTTTTCTTTCAGACACTCAATTTATGTGAGTACTTTGACTCAGAATACAAAAAAAAAAAAAAGCCATGCAGCAAGCGCTGCCGTTATTGTTTATCGTGGCCAGTTGTCTTAATGAATTTTACTAATGATAAAACTCATAAAAGGAGGAGATATTTCCTTTAACACGTTTTCTAGGCTTCAGCTGTCAGAAGAGAATGCCCTGAACGGCTTAATAGCTGTGTTCTGTGTGGGTGTTTCTTCAAGTCACTTTGTCAGAAAGGAATCTGAGAACTGTGCGGAAAAACATGATTTGATAAGAAATGCTATTTTCTCTGTGTGCCAGGAAACAGAGTGAAATAGCTTTCTCTGCAGGGTCTGGCACTCCGGAGACCAGCCCAACTACAATAGGGACGTGGAAAGAGGCGTGAGGGCAGCCCTCGGGTGGACTGTCTGAGGCCGTGTCCTTGGTTCCTCCCAAGACTTCCTGTTGGATGCGATCGTTTAGAACCCTCATGGCTGGGCCACTGTGGCTCAGTGGTTGGGTGTCAACCCCTGAACCAAAAAGTCACCGGTTTGATTCCTGGTCAGGGCACATGCCCGGGTTGCAGGCTCAATCCCCAGTAGGGGGCGTGCAGGAGGCAGCCGATTGATCCATGTTTCTCTCTCATCGATGTTTCTATCCCTCCCTCTCCCTTCTTCTCTCTCTAAAAAATCAATCAAAACATAATAAAAACAAAACAAAAAAAACCAGAATGCTCACGATGAGTAAGGCTGACCAGGATACCCATCTTACCATTCTAAATATGCCTTCCATTGTGCTGCTGTTTCATGATCCTTTTCTTGAACGGCTCAAGCTCCCCTCTCCTCAAAGCCCTCACCAAAACCCCAGCCCGCGTGGATGGTTTGTGTGTGGAACCCCATCTCGGAAGCTGCCATGCGTTCTGAGACCTGAGATGGGATTTTCGCCCGAGCTGTTCTGTTCCCCACGTTGTAGGTACACGTCTCACCAACTAGCTCTGCTGGAAAGATCCTCGGGCCAGACAGCTCTGATTATTCTCAATAGCAACTAGCAAGGTGCGATATACCTGATGTTTTCAAAATGTGGTTCTTAAATAAGGGTGATTAAATGAAGGGGGGGGGCATTCACTTCTACAAAGAGGCAAAACGGATTATGGCACCAACAGTCAGCTCTTTCATTTGACGGCAACAGGTTAGAATTTTAAATCTTTATCGTTGAAAGTATTACATATGTCCCCTTCCACCCCCCTCCATTGACCCCTTCTAGCCTGCCCTTGCCCCCACCCCACCAGGCCTTCACCACACTATTGTCTGTGTCCATGGGTTATGCATATATGCATACAAGTTCTCTGGTTAATCACTTCCCACCCACCCATCCTCTCCCATCTTCCCTCTGGGATTTGACAGTCTCAGTATTTTTATTTTAAGCCTGATAATACATGACCCCAACTACATTTTAATAGCTACTTACCTATTTTTGAATCCAGAGAGCCCTCAAATTCAGCGTCGGCCACGATGACGACAGGGACCTCCTGCTGGGTGAGCATGTTCACAGCAGTCACGGGCGTGAGGCAATCTGAAAATGAGAGTGGAGAACTGTGGGTACAGTCAGAGGGCCGCCTGGAGCTCAGGGGAGACAGGCGAGAAAAATAAGCCTTAGAACGTCCCTGTTTTGTGCTAATTGTCCCAAGAATTTCTTCTTTGAAGGTTTTAATGGATAATTCACACCAGCGGGAATCAAAAGACTAAACAAATACATGAAAATGTTCATCCATGCTCATAACCAAAGAAGTGAAAATGGCATTTTTACTTTCCACATGGAGGAGAAAAGATGCTCCCATCACCCCCCTTTTCCTTTTGAAAAACACCCCAATATACTGTTGAATGAGCAACGCAGAAATCTACCTGTGGTAAAACTAGGAGACGTCTGGAATTCCAAACCATCGCACGTGAAGATGGAGTGGGCCAGAGAGCAGAGAATGACTGAGCAGAGAGAGTTCCAGACGCACAAAGACAAGTTTCTTCCCACATTCCCCTTCAGCAACATGAAGGGGTCAGTCACGAAAAGGACAGACCTGGGATCCAGGAAACAGCTGATCCCAAGAAGGAAAGAGGTAGTTTATTTGCAGAACGAAGGCAGAGGGAAGTCCTAGGAGGACAGGGTGCAGCAGAGGCCCGGAGGGCGACCAGTCACAAGTGAGCGGGACATAGGGCCCCAGGCAGCCTCTTCAGGGTAGAGGGGGAACCAATACAGGTTGGAACATGCAGAAAACTGTACTGAGAGGAGTTTTAAAGAGCTTCTGGGAGAGTGTGGGAAGCCTTAGACATTCAAAGAACACAAAGCAAATGAATAAAATGAGAACATAGTGAACTTCAGGAAAAACAGAAAGTTATATAAAAAGGAAAATGTAATCATAGTATCCTTGGCTCAGCTGCGAAGATATTCATGTGGTCATTATCAAGCACTTCATTTGAAACTATCTGTCTTAAAGGAAGCTGGTTACAACCGCTGCAGCAGGGCGACAAGCCACACGCACACCAACCTTCACTGCATACACATGGGACTGGAAACACGAATAAAGACCCAAAGGAAGAAGGGGCGAGAGGAGGAACTCAAGTAGTGAGTTCACTTGAGCTTCTTTATTAAATGGTTGGATTTTTTTCACCTTCTACATAAAAATTCTGTTATGATAGTTTTTCAATGAGAAAAACAATTGGTCTTTAAACTTAAATGTCAGCAGATATGCAAGGATTACACAGCAGTAACCTGCATGCGTGCCACTCCTGGTCAAAATCTGTTTCTTCAAAAGAACAAAACTCAAGTCTGAAGTTCTTGATCAGGTCTAGTTTTCCCGTATTTCTCCTCAATCCTGTGCTGGTGGCGTGAAGCAGGAAGGCAAGGAAATCATGGAGAGACCCAAAGCAACTGAGGCGCGGCCCACGGCAGGTAGGCAGGTAGGTGATGTGACACTAGTGATTACAGAGGGAACATTCCGGGCAGAAGGGTGCCCTCTGCTTAGGGCAGGTCCTTCACTCCCTCATGCTTCCAGTGTCCAGCAGAGCAGGGGGTGCCCGCGCAGGGATCCCCAGGGGCAGTCTGTGGAGGCGGGGTCTGTGGCCACTAGTGTGACCAGGGCTTCCTCTCTGAGGCCCTTGCCGCGCACATCAGCACAGCAGAGCTTCCGAGAGGTCCAGGGCAAAGGAACCTGGTGACTTCGTTTATTGCAGGGTGTGTGAGCACAGCAGCTCTCCCCTCCCTGCCACCTCCCGGAAGCTAGCAGAGACAGTTTGGTTAAAGAGCAAACCAACCCCATGCTGCCGCTGTGGAGGGAGGAGTTAGACGACAGTGAGCAATTAATTATTCAGCATTCTGGGGCTCTGCGTCAGTAACAGCCCTTGAGGGAGACCTCATTTACCCTCTTGGCAAAAGCCTGCGTTGTGCAGGCCACTGGTGACTCAGAGCTGGAATGTGTGGTTCCGAAGCCCCGGGGTCTGAATAATTTAATATTAGGAATGTAGGGAAAGCGTCCAGAAGCCAGGACAGCTTCTAGAACGCTGCCCGTAGTTCCCTCCTGATGCTTTTTAAAAAAACTTATCTTTATTGTTGAAAGTATTACAGATGTCCCTTTTCCCCCACTGACCCCCTCTGACCCTACTCCTGCCCCCCCCACCCCCCCTTCACTGTACTATTGTCTGTCCATGGGTTATGCATATCTGCATACAAGTTCTTTGGTTCATCTCTATCCACTTCCCCCCACCCCCGAAATATGTCCGTCTGTTGCATGATGCTTTTCATGGTTCCTAGTTCCCATTAAGTCAGGGCTCATGTAACATGACTCAGTCAGAGGTGGTCAGCAAACTCGGCTGTAAGAACTCTATAGGGAGGGACCTCACTTTTTTGCCTTCTTAAAGGAATCTGTGCCAAACAGCCCAGTTAGTCAATAATCAATAACATCAGCAACCCAAGTCAGAAATCAGAAAGCTGTGTCTGACTTTGCCACCTTCCAGTAGCTCCCAGAGCTGTTCTGCCCCGCCCCCCATGCTGATGACCACTGTTACCCGGTCTTCACCTGCTCTTAGCGGATGGGGAAGCTGGCACTGCTGCCTCCACTCTGCCAGCCCAGCACCACCCTGTCCAGGTGTGTCACCCCCTTCCTCAGAGCCAGTCACAACCGTGAGCTGCCATGACTTTCAGTGGTCGCCTCGCTAGCACTCGGAACCCGCAAAACCTGACATCCGAGGAAAAACTGAGCCGCCTGGCGACCGGAGCCAGTTGGTGATGGCAAATGGCAACGTTCAGGTTTAAGGTGTAGCCTCAAAGGCCAAGGGAGGCCTAGAGCCATATTCACACAATCATTTGAATTCACCTTTTGGGAAAATTGCATCCTACTCCAAGCAATTTGGCCTTAAGTGACGAACGCCACAGCAGGTGCAAATTAACCTAGGGACTTTGAATAAACTGATATCTGCATAAAGAATAACTCCACTCTGAAAATGAGAACTGGAAAATTCAGAGCCAAGTGCAATGTTCCAGTTGGAATTATTTCAGGGATTATTAGAAAGAGGGGGGAACGAACCTAACGAGTCATTCGGTGCCAAAATGAAACAATCGGACGCATTGATTCCCAAATGATCACAAATATGCTGCTCTCTGCATTTGCTACTATAACTTCTTCCACATGAAAATGTTTTCAATGTACGTAGTGCTCTTCATGTCAGGATTCCTTTTCTGGAATCCTTGCCAGCTCACAGATCCCCTATTAATATCACCTCCTTTTAATCTGTGTCCCCAAATAAACCAGAAGAAAACAAACCTAAGGGCTAGATGTTTACATTGTTCAGTTTTTCAATATTAGGTATTATTCAACCACCATGGCCCCGAGGAACCTCAAAATGCTCTAGAAGTAAAATTATGAGTTTTCCTTTGAAAGTGAACAGTTGAAAGGGTCCCAATTTTTTTGAATAGAAAAATAAAAGAGAGATAGGGACATTGGACTTTATGAGCACACATTGAAATTTCAACTCAAGAGAGTCATTTCTCGATTTCAATATAAAACAGCAAAAGAGATGAGACCGAGTTATCTGTGTCTTGTGCCAGAGTGGACGACACATGCATCTGGCCGCCTCCACCATGACCTCTGTGAACGGTCATCTCTGTGTCCCCGAGTGCCTGGCGTGTGGCGGGCTCTTGGTCAGTGGTCCCTGCCTTGCACCCTGGCTCTAAGGCTGTACGTAAACGATCAGGAAATCTGAGCTGGGATGACATTGTCTATCCTTCCAACCTGATGTCAGGAAGTCTTTCATTCTGGTTACCTTAAGAAGAGCAATTAAAATATAAAAGCTTTGAGCCTGACCGGTGTGGCTCAGTGGATAGAGATTTGGCCTGCAGACTGAAGGGTCCCAGGTTCAATTCCCGGTCAAGGGCATGTACCTGGGTTGCGGGCACATCCCCAGTAGGGGGCGTGCAGGAGGCAGCTGATCGATGTTTCTCTCTCATCGATGTTTCTAACTCTCTCTCCCTCTCCCTTCCTCTCTGTAAAAAATCAATAAAAATATAAAAAATAAAATATAAAAGCTTTGTATCACCGTCCAAAACTTTAGTTAAATAAGTCAAATAGATCCCAGTGATTGTGTGTGTTGCAGTTGCTACTCTAGAAATATTTTTACAGAAATATTTACATTTCTCCAGAGACCTCCTTCTGATCCATCCCTCCGCCGGCCAGGATCCATCTCCCCTTCCTCTGGGAAGAGCCTCTGAGTTTGTTTTGCAGACCCCACCTTCCTCACTGCGTGGTCTTGGTGGTTTATCAGGGAAGGTCCCTGGCCTTCCCTTGGCCACGAAAAAGGCCAGGGACCCCCGTGATACTGATCAGACACCTTTCCCTGCAGCAGGAGTCCTGAACCACGTGCCTCAAGCCCTGAGGGCGAGGGCCCGAAGATTCCCGCAGTTCAAGAGACAGAACTAATTCCTGCTGCACAAGCTCCCAGGGCTGCCGGTCCAAGTCCTCTTCCAGACTGGTTCTCCAGGGGTTCCTCCGGTCAGCAAGCTCCCCACAGCCTCCAGGAGGCTCCCCTCTCCCCCTGGGTTAGCCAGAGGCGGCTGCTGGCTGGCAGCCACAGGCCCCAACGCAGTGGCACTCCCCAAATCCTCACTGACCAAGCACATTCACTATGCCAACTGCAGGTCCGCTCGGTCGAGTCACTCAAGAGCTCTGCTGAGCAGGACTCTGCTCATCTGCTCAGATTACTATGTGAATCTGTTAAAGTAATAAAATTAAGTTGTTGAAAATGTTGCCTCCAGTTCTGTGGCTTCCTTCCTGCCCCTGTGCGTACAGTTTTATTTGATGACGGAATTATTAATGAAGCAGAAGATTCTATTCCTATCAGAAAAGAGCTGTAGATCCAGATTCTATTTAAAGGGAAAGTGTTGAGCTTCCCGACAGAAACTCAAGAAGCATACAATCTAGTAGCTCAAAGTGAAGCCAGGGGGGAAACTTCACATGTTCAAAGCTCTTTTGTAATCCTCATGCCTTAAAATAAAAAACTAAGAAGTCAGGCTGAGGTGAAGACAAATCCCACAAGAAGACATGTGAAAGACAGTGAACTTTGAAACGCCATGAGGCATAATATAAGACATGATCCTCCTCCATCTTAGCCTCAACTTGTCAACTCACCTCTGCCAGGGACCAGTGCCTTCCGCAAGGCTTCCTTCAGAGGGCTGTGCCCGTGTAAGAGCCTGTGGCCGGGAGTGACAGCAACGTGGGACGCGCCATAAATGGCCTCGGGGGTGGCCGTGTAGGCGGTCAGCTTCTCTCCTGTGACTTGCCCGTCCACCTGCCAGGGGGAGAGCAGAGTAGTCATTCCCTTCTCAGTCCTCCCTCTGGACTACTGTGCTCCCCAACCTCATCCCCTTCTCCCCACCCCTTCAACCGCAAATAGTGGGGCCAGCTTCTGGCCACAGCCCCAGGGACAGGGGGTCAGAGATGGACCCGGCAGGGGCAGAGGAGGGTGGAAGAGGAGGATCACAGCTCCTCCTTCAGAAGCCCTGCCTGGTGCCCACCAGCAGGCCCACTTGGGCCCGGATTGAAGATGGTCAGAGCATGCTGAGAGAGATGCCGTCATAGCTGGAAATTTCACCACTTGCTCGGAAAAGCAGTGGAAGGAAACGCCCATATCAGGGTCTGATTTTTCAAAGGTTTTAAAGCACACACCCTCTGTCTGAATAGGGCTCCCAGGTCTGAGGCCGGAGTGAGCTGGTCACGTGGGTGAGGACATGGCATGGGAATGGTGAGCTCAGCGACAGGCAGCGGGTGGTCAGTGGACACCAGCCAGGGCTGTCAGGAGGAAGGAGCCTGGAAAGGTGGGTCAACTCTGTCTCCCGGCTGCTGCCCCCTCTAAGGTTTTGATTGGACTGAGGTGAGGGAAGGGTTTGGAGCTAAATGAACTGGGCAGACAGGTTTTGATGGAGGAGGCGACATCAGAAGGATAAAAAAGAACACCCAGGCAGGAAATGGCAACAGAACAACTTTCCAGCCAGCAGAGACAAAGAGGACAGTTTGAGGGGACCTTCCAGAGCAGGTGCGCCTTCGGCAGTGACCTTCGGAAGGTCCCCTCTTGTGGACCCTGCGGAAGCCCAGACCCTAACAGCTTCACGTCTGTGTAGTACATGCGTTCGTTAGCCTCGGCTCCCTGTTTTGGGACATGAACCCCCTTGAGGATACAGTGAGAGCTGTGGACCGGCTGCTTAGGAAGTGCCCACACACACATTCTGCACTTAATTTCAGGGAGTTCATGGACCCAACAGAACACCCTCTAGATCTGTGCTGTCCAACGTGGTAGCCAGAGCTACGTGCAGCCGCGAGCACTTGAAATGTAGGTGCCGTAAGAGGACAACAGCAGGATTCGAAGACTTTGTACTGAAACAGGAGTGTTAACAATAGCTAAACACTTAATATATTTTTTTAAATTTCTCACATCTTGAAACAGTAACATTTTGAATAGAATGGGTTGAATAGAACATGCTATTGAAATTAATTTCACCTGTTTCTTTGCACTGTAAAGGTTGTGGCTACTGGGAAATTTGAAATTATGGGTAGGACTCGTGCTCTTTCTGCTGGACACGCTACCGTGGAGCCCCAGGTGCTGGGCTGGTCAAGGGGTTGCAACAGAGCAGAGCGCCTGGCCAGCACTGACTGCTGGGAAGGCTCCGCCGCTCACCTTTAAGGTGAAGTCCAGGTGGCAGCCCACACAGTCCCCGATCCAGTGGGCCTGCATGCCTTTGATTCCATACCACTCCGGGAGGTCTGCCAACGCGTCCCGCATGGCCTGTAGGGATGAGAGAGAACGGAGAGCGAGATGCACAGGTTTGGGAAAGTGAATGATTCGGGGCTTGCTGAGGAAGGACTGGGGGGGAAAGGGGGAGACATGGGGGGAGGCACAGGAATTAGGCCTCTTCTTGTTCGTCTGCCAATCAGAGGGGCCCAACAGAGGTGAGAAGCAGAGGCACTTGCTCATCAGGACTGTTTCATGCGATGGGTCTGGCCAATGTCTCTATTCATTGGGGGCCTGGGCATATGCAAAGCAGGATGTGCCAGAGCCCCCACATGAAGGTTAAATATAGTCACTCCCCCTTATCCATGGGGCATGCGATCCAAGACCCCAGTAGATGCCTGAAACCGCAGATGGTGCAGAACCCAATATATACTATGGTTTTTCCTATGTGTACATTCCTATGATAAAGTTTAGTTAATAAATCAGCATAGGAAGAGACTAACAACAATAACTAATATTAAAATAGAACAATTTTAACAATAAAAGTTGTATGAATGTGGGCCTCTCTGGTAACTGAGCCGGCTAAGTGACTAGCGGGCAGGTAGTGTATACAGCGTTGGACAAAAGGGATGATTCACATCCTAGGCGGGATGGGGAGTGACTGAGCAAGATTTCCTCTGGTAACTGAGCCGGCTAAGTGACTAGCGGGCAGGTAGCGTATACAGCATTGGACAAAAGGGATGATTCACATCCTGGGCGGGATGGGGAGTGTTTATTGTAGGACCTGAGGATACATGCACATGCAAAAAGATTTAAAAAATAAAATAAAACCCCTTGCCCTGGCCAATTTGGCTCAATGGATAGAGCGTCGGGCAGGCCTGAGGACTGAAGGGGTGGAGGTTCAATTCTGGTCAAGGACATGTACCTCAGTTGCAGGCTCAGTCCCCAGCCCCGATTGGGACGCATGTGGGAGGCAACCAACTGATGTGTCTCTTTCACATTAACGTTCTCTCTCTCTGTCTCTCCCCCTTCCTTCCATTCTCTCTAAAAATCAATGGAAAAATATCCTCAGGTGAGGATTAACAAAAAATAAATAAATAAAATAAAAATAAAACCTATGACAGCACCTGACGCCTCTCCGTCCCCTGCATTGCTGAGCCTTGCTGATAAGCCCTCTGGGTGAGTTTTCCTCTAGGTTGCATTGTCTAGGGCTAGGCTGGGAGACTTCTTGTGGAGGTGCTTTGCTTAAAATATTCAGATCTCAGAGAGGACAAAAGATTGAACTAGAATGAAATGGGAATATTTTGATATGCTAATTATGGGAGAGAGAAAAACCCTCCTGCTTAATGCCTTGCCAAATTTATGAAATTTTTTTAAAAATGAAAGCAATTTAAAAAGAAACCAAATGAAATCAACATCTTGAGAATAACCCAGCAAGCCCTCTTTAGTCCCCACTGAGAAATGAGCATTATTCAGGGCTGGTTTTTGATGAACACCTGCTCTGAGCAGCCTCTCCCTCATCCCGGGGCTGGCCCTGCTCCACCAGAACAAGAGGGTGTTGAGTATTCACAGCCCTACAGTTGTTTGGTCTAAAGACCTGATTTTATTTGTTTGTCTGATTTAGGTTTTCGTTGAGATGACAGCCTGCCTCCCTTCTTTGGTGTTGCAATTACAGTGGTAGTATACGGGATTCAGCTCCTTTCATGCCCTTACATTTGGCAAACACTTGGCAGCGACTCCCTCCCCCACCCTGGCCAACCTGGAATTATGGAAATCTTACTGGCTCACAGAACCCAAACACCTTGGGAGAGAGCAGGTTTTGAGACTCTTTTTTAAAGGGCTATAGAGTAAATGCCTTTTCAGGTAAAATGGAGGGAACCCAGCATGTGAGAGCCGAAAGCCGAGCTATGCTGGGAGATGGCCTGGGCTCTCTCCAAGTCCTCTCCATCAACTGCCGGAGCTTGGGCACAATCTGGAAGCCATTCGTTTATTCAGCTCCCTCATTTAACAAATAAAAAATGGCTCACTCAACCAAGTCAATGGCAGCCCAATATCATGAATGATCTAAGTCTTCAGATCAGATAAACTGTGCTCAGCTTCCTGGTCTCTTTAGGTAAATTAAACAAAAGATAACATCTTCCACATGTAAAACCTAGAAATTAATGATATAAGTGGGCTTCTCATTCCATGTTTTACAAATAATTCCTGCATTTAATGCTCATCTGAAGCCACATTATTGTGGTTATTGTTGAGCATTTAGAGAAATCCTGTGGTTTACAAAAAGGCCTCATAATCACTTAGTTGCGATCGGTCTGCAAACACGGCCCCTGCGGCCCTGAATGTACCATGTGGATGAGGATGCTGTAAGGAGTTGAACTGAACTGCATATTACCGAGTCTGACTTATGAGCCCATGTTTAAGAACAGGAAGTAGAAGGAGACAGGCTGAAGCCCACATCCAATCAAAAGAGGCTTTCGTAACACAAAATATAATCAGGAATAAGAAAGAGGAAGATTAAAATGAAAAGCTGAGGATAAAAAGAGGATTAGATATATGCTGGCCAATCAGACTCTTTCTTCTTTTTTTTTTTTTAATATATTTTATTGATTTTTTACAGAGAGAAAGGGAGAGGGATAGAGAGTTAGAAACATCGATGAGAGAGAAGCATCGATCAGCTGCCTCCTGCACAACCCCTACTGGGGATGTGCCTGCAACCAAGGTACATGCCCTTGACCGGAATCGAACCTGGGACCCTTCAGTCCCCAGGCCAACGCTCTATCCAGTGAGCCAAACCAGCTAGGGCCAGACTCTTTCTTCAAAGACACTGAAATAAGGCCAGAAATAAGTCCTTACTTCCCTAGGGAAGACCGTGTGCGCTAACGCATTAACCACCACATGCAATGGGACCACAAGTGAGGATTCTAGAAGTGGTTTTTAAAACATGACACATTTCAGAAGACCTTGGATGAACAAATGCAAGCAAAATGAGAAATCCAGACCTTTTAAAACCATTAGCTTAGATTTATTAGCTCCCACGGGAGGGGGAGAGGCTGCAAAGCCAGGACCTGGAGAGCTGGGCATAGATTTGAGACAGAATGAAAGAGACAAGATGAAATGGGGAGACTTAATTAAAAGGGGTACTTTTTAAAAGCTTAACACTTAGCCTCCTTCTGAATCAGTGTGGTTTGATTAGCAATTAATTTTGCATTACAATCTGTATGTTTTTTCTAAAACGTTTTCTTGTTGCCAAGATTTCTTTATTCTTCTTTAAGAAATCATTTCGGTGCATTCACTCTAAAAGCACAGTGTATATTTGAGTTCTAATAAAGGAAAATCAATTCCGAAAGCAGTAAGATGTTTAACACTCTAGATATCCTCTCTAGAATATGCTAGAGGAATAAACCTTCTCTCATCCTAGCCTCATTCCCCTGCAGGAAGTTAGGCACAAAGATTTATCCATTAAAAATCTCATTTGTCGGGATGTTTACCTCCCTCTGACAGCCCTGTGCTAACTTCTCTTCTGAAATGTTTTATGTATGTCTAGCGAAATCCATTTGTTGTGACTCTCGGTGCAAAAGATTTATTTACAAATACAGTTCGCTCTTTTTTTAAGAATCTTTATTGTTGAAAGTATTACTAATGATGTGTAACATCTTTCAATGTACCTGTTGGCCATCTGTATATCTTCTTTGGAGAAATGTCTATTTAGATCTTCTGCCCCAGTTTGTTTTCAATAATTCTTTATTGTTGAAAGTATTACATATGTCCTCTTTTTCCCCCCATTGACCCCCTCCAGCCTACCCCCACCCCCGCCCGGTTGGCTCCCCAAGAGTGCCAGTCCCAGTGAGGGGCTACTAACCCAGAAGGGCGACAGCCACGTGTAAGTGAGGAATCCTGCTAATGAGGTGAGCCTGGGCCACAGGCGCAGGCTCGAGGGGTGGCAGGGGCAAAGGACAAGAGGCGCCCACCAGCCCACACGGACAGCAAGCGCGCATCTCAGAGCCACGCGAAAGTGCTACCGTGCAGCTTCCCAGCGGCTGGGAGGATGGACGTGCCTTCTGGGTGGGGCCGTCAGGGTGGCCCCGCGTGCGTGCTCTGTGGGAGAGCATGTGCAGAATGAACCCTGGAAGCCAGCGAGGCTAACCTCTTCGTACCCACCTAGCCATGTATTCACGATGGCCACACTTACCAGCCTTTCCCACCCCTTCCCACCGCCTTGTCAGCGGCAGGACTGTTCTAAGGCCACTGACTTCCAGGAGACAGTGCTGGAGGTTCTGAAATGTCACCACCACCCTCCTAACGATGCCGATGACGGAGGCCAAGCCCTCCCAACGACGGAGCCACCTGTCTGATGAGCCAGCTTCCGATTCCCTGAGGCCACCACCTCATCTCACTGCCCGTGGCACCCAGGACAGAGAGAGGCTGTGTCTGCACCCCACCGTGGCCTGAAAGGGCAGCTCTGTTCCGGGAAAGAATAAAGTGGAGACAGCCATCCCCGGGGACAAGCTGCTCAATTGCCTTCAGCTTGGAAGCTTGCCTACAAATGTACAGCTTCCAGAACATAAGACCATCCTTTCCCAGACTCTCGGGTCTGAAGACGTGTAAACCAAGGCCATCGCAACCCAGCTGTTAGGCTGCTTGGTTCTGTGGTTCTCAAAATGACAAGTCATCATGGAAATTTTGGAAAAGACAGAAAGGATGAAGAAAAATACCAATTACACACGTCAACTGAAGCAACCAGGGTGACCACCATTAATATTTTATTCTGTACCTCCCATCCTACTTGCTCCCGTCTTCCACTGATGCTAAGATGCACGTTTCCCCACAAGCTCTGAAACGGGGCCGTGTCTTGCAGTCAATGGTGTCTTTGATTGACAGCATTTTTATTTCTCCGTGGAGCATAACATCTAAAACCAATGGTGTTAGAACTGAACAAATACAGTAGGAGTGTGTGTGCCTGTGTGCACATTCTTACACAGGTAAGGCCATGCTCTTAATATATTCTTTTTAACTAGAGCCTGCATTTTACCAAGGTTTGTAACTTATCACAGTCCTGGAAATGATCAAGTCTCTATTTTGAGCAAAGCTGATACTAGAGCTGACCACCTGGAATAGTCAGCAAACCGCAGAGACATGGGAAGGTGCTGTGGGACACGGTCCCTTTCTAGAAGAGCAGACTTACTTTGAAAACAAAACAATGTAATATGGAGCCATATGTATCTGTTGTGACTGTTTCCTTAACAGCAGCGGCGGCCACCGGCTCAGTCTCCTGCTCCCCGAAGGCCCCGGGATAAGGACAGGGCGTTGGGGCGGAGAATAATGATGCAGAACATGACCCAGCTCCTGCTCCGAGAGGCCAGCAGGCCAATTCCGTCAGGAGTAAACTAGAAAACCGCGCTTGCCATTACCGGCCTTCTGTGCCCTCCCCGTACCTATCACATTTCCTGACTTGCTAAGGCCCTGCCTTCCTGCAACACACACAGACGGTCTGCCTCCTGCACGAGGGCCTCGCTTGGTTGCTTGGGAACCAGTGCTCAAGAGCAGGCGGAAGAACGCAGGTCTGGGACCGAGGGGACTCCGGTCGGGCCTGGCTTTCCTGGGCTCGGGGTGACTCAGTTATACAATGAGGGATGGGCCGGCTCAGTCATTTTTCTGACACCTCCGCTGGCAATCAGCACCCTAGGCGGCAGGAGGAGGACAGGATGTGCGCTGCTTGAAATAAAGCAACACCTATCCCTCTATTTTAATTTGGTTTCAGACATCGGATTGATGTTGTAACTCTGAGCAGCAGTAAAGGCATGAGGGTTTTTTTCCTGCCATTTGTTTCTCAGATCAGGACAGGGATTCAAAAGCTTGGGGGACTCTGAGCTAAAGGTAGGGAAACCTCAAGTGTCCTCTAGCTTTAAAATCCAAATGTCTCCCTGAGCTAACGAGGCTCACTGGGGACACTCGCCAGCTCTCCCCTGCACACCCAGCGGCCCCACTTCCCCCAACAAGGGGCTAATAAGTTCCCTGCCCCTGGAGTCATGCTCACAGCGCTGCCCCGATCGAGACCACACGCGGCTGTGACTGGGCAGCGGTGCGGACGTTCGGAGGTGGGCAGAAGGCGCTGCGTTTAGGGAGAAGAAACCTAATTGTCTGTATCATCTAGAAACCCCAGAGGTTTCTAATCCCAGAGCCAGGCCCAGCCCTGCACCAACTCTGGTGACTTTTCCAGGCAGGAGCTCCCAGCTGCTTCCTGCTGGCTGGGGCTGGGTGGGGACACATGCCTGACCCGCTCTAGGCAGCCCCCTAATCGCCTGGGATGTGCTGGGAACCGTCGGCCTCAAGCACCTACTTTCCTTGAGTCTTGGCCCCCTCCTCCCACTCCTGCCCACTCTCACCCCCAGAACTTGAGGGGTGGGTGGGGATGGCTCTCCCTGTGCCCCGTGCGTCCCTCTTCCCCCCAGGAGGGCTGAGAGGACAGGACAGGATGGGAGGTGAACTGCGTTCACCCTCAGGCTTAGGAGAGGAAAGATCCTGGAGTGGCAGGTTACAGAGGAGAGAAGATATCACACAGAAGGAGCAGGCTAACAGCTCCCTCGCTCCGTGCGACAGGGAGCGTGAACCGATCCCAGGACAGAAGCCTCTGCTGTTTCTAGAAGAGACAGTGATTCCGGCAGGACGCTCACTCGGGGCTGAAAGTGCCAGCCGGGGCCAGAGCTGAGCGGCTGGGGCTCCCTGCCACTCGGGAGTTACAAGGGGGGGGGTGCATGAGGCCACCCCCAGCCCAGAATGACCACAGAGGGACGTGGTGGAGATGAAGGCAGTAATCGCTTTAAGGCCCTGAGGCTGGTAAGAGGGAACCCGAGCATGACCACATGAAGTCTGGCTCCGCCCGAGTCCTCACGGCCTTTATCCCAACACCCTGCAGAGGAGCTGACGGCTCCTTAAACCTTTCTCACTTGCTCCTCTTGGTTCTCAGAAACTGCACCCTCAGCCAATATCGCCCTTGTTCGCACACATGGGAAGACCCAGGCTGCACACACGGGAGGAGGCAGGAGGCAGGGTGGGGCCAAGTCGCCAACCTCACTGACCAGTCCATCTGCTACGCTTTCTGGGCGGGGCAGGTGACGGTTGTTGTTACCGGAGGCCTTTCCTGGCAGTACCTGTGAGCCAGCCTCTGTTCCGGGGCCGAGGGAGGGTCTGGGACTGCCAGGGAACAGGCCCAATTTCCCAGAGAAAGCCAGACGCTTTCACGAGCCACTCCGGGCTCAGGACTGGAACCAGGCTGCCCAAGGCTTCCAGAGTGCCGGGGACTCTCAGGCCCCAGGGGCGCGGCTGGAGACGTACCTGCCCCATTGCTCCTCCTGCTCCATCCTCCTCCTCTGCCTCCCCACAAGCTCTTGCCTCGCACCCCCACTTCCCCTCCCTCCCCATCTCTCCAGCCCCTACCTTCACTCTTTGCAGGCCCAAACAGGACCGGTACATTCTTCCAAAGGCACCTCTACTTCACCGGCAAGGTCACAGGTGAAATCAAGAGACACATGGGGGGCAGGGAAGGGGGGATAGTACCTCCCGTCCCCCTGACTTCATAAGGGCTCATGGCTGCCCCTCTGCTTCTGGCCAACAGAACTGTCCTTAGAAATACTGCGAGGCGTGAGTTTCCTGCACGTCTGGAAGGGAACAGAGGGCTCCCTTGCAGACATCCTGCACTCCCTGTCTCCTCACCTCCTCCATGATGCCTTCCCAGCCCCTGGGCAGACCCGGGCTCCTCCTGGCCTCCCATGCACTGTCCTGCAGGTGGCATGATCCCCCTGGGCTGTGGCTGCTCCCGTCTGCCACTGTCTCCCACACTAGCCTCCAAGCTCCGTGAGAGCAGGGACCTCGCTGTGCTCTTCTGTATTCTGAGCACCTCGCCCGGGGGCTGGCCAGGCACTCAGTAACATCTGGGGAAAGAATGGACGAACTCAGACGACCTGAGACGCGGTACAGACTGCCCATTAAGAGCTCAGGCACTCAGACTGGAATCCCAGTGCTGTTACGTATTAGCAGTGTGAGCCTCAGTTTCCTCATCAGTAAAATGGGACTAATAGGAGGGCCGCCCTCGAAGGACTGATGTCAGCGTTAAATAAGATGGTGAGGTAAAGGCCTGAGCACTGACCGGATCGGGGCAAGCAGGGAGGAGTGGAAGGTGTGGACCTGCTCATGTCCCAGCAGTCGCCAGGGAGTTCCTGAAAACTTGGAAACTATAACCACCACCGTGGGCCGGACTACGCACCACTGGGGCGTGGTTCTGTCCATCGTAACACCAGGAGGAGCCCAGGAATAGTGCCCGTGAGCCGGGCCCTGCGAGGAAACAGCCTCGGGGGCCACAGGAGGCAGCCGCAGAAATCAAAACCACGGATCCCTTAGAAAAGCTCAAGTGGGAAGCCGAGGTCGCTTCCGGGTGTCACCTGCTGTCGGGAACCGGGCGTTGGCTCCACCACACTCGGAGCCTTTCACTTTCTGTATGTGAGGCTCCATGCCCCTCCCCTCCAGCGCGGCCCACAGATTCCTCCCACACGTCTCAGCTGTTCCTCAGCTGCTCCCACCACAGGTCTCCTTCCATGGAGCGTGTGGCTGAAAGCACTTTTCATGTCTCACAAAGCAGACAAGCCTAGCAAACGCCGGGTGGGGGGTGAGGGGAGAGAAATCAAATACATCACAGAACAGCCTTAATGAGGCGATTTTTCTATTCCAGGGCTCCCTGTAATTTTCACATCAGGCACCGTCTTTATAATTTGGAAGTTAAGTGAATGAAAGGCTGCGCCACAGCCATGTTCCCGAGCAGACCACCAGCTGCACTCGGAGCCCGCAGAGCTGCCAAATCAGGTGCAGATACAAAGCCCTAAAGATAACGGTGGGGCACAGCTCCTGGCCACCCAGCCCCATTTCCCACCCCTCCCCCAGCCCCGTGACTGCAGAGGCTGAAAGCCGAGCCCGCTTTCCTGGGCCCCTCGATGCCGGAGCAGCTACGGGACACGGCTGAGCTGGGGCTGAAAGCACGCAGTGGGCTCTTGCTGGGGATGCCAAGGAAGCTCCTGCGTTCCAGATAAAGCAGCAGTCAGTCACCCACCCCTCCCACGCGAGTTTATAAAAGCACACATCTGGCCCAGCCGGTTTGGCTCAGCGGATAGAGCGTCGGCCTGTGGACTGAAGGGTCTCGGGTTCCATTCCAGTCAAGGGCACGTGCCTGGGTTGCGGGCTTGATCCCCAGTAGGGAGCGTGCAGGAGGCAGCCAATTGATTCTCTCTCATCGTTGATGTTTCTCTCTCTCTCTTCCTCTCCTTTCCTCTCTGAAATCAATAAAAATAAAAGCACGTATCGGACCATGCCATGCCCTTCCTCAGAATCCTTTGAGAGTTTCCCGGGGCCCCCATGATAAAGTGCAAATTCCTGAAGACCTAAAGGCCCTGCCTGATGGGCCCCTCACCACTGCCCCAGCTTTGCCAGCCCTGCCTCTCCTCGCTCTCTGCTCTCCGATATTCCCTTCCCTCACATTCTTTCAGCTCCTCAAACTGTCAGGTAGATTTCTGCTTTAGGGTCACCACACATGGTTGTTCCTTATTTGGGAGGCTCCCCTCCAGCTTTATGGCCCATTTAACCCTTGCTCGCCTGCCTGCGTCCTAAACAGGGAAATTTCCCACTTCGGATACCGTACTTTTCTGTTCTAGACTGCCAGTGTTCATTTGTTTTGAATAGTTTCCATTTCTCTTGTGAGATTCCCCATTGTTCACTCATTATGACCATCTATTCCTTTAAGTTCCAGATCAGTTATATAATAGATGCCTCTGACTTCATTTCCTAATTCCAACTTCTGGGTCATCTCAGGAACTATTGCCTTTTTGAAATTTTTATTTCTAGGCCTTTTTAAACTTTCTTGACTATGGGTCACATTCCCTGATTCTCTACAAAGCTGGACATTTTTCATTACATGTTGAACATCACAGGTGAAACCAACCTTGCAGGGAGTCTGGATTATGCTGTCTCCCTTTAAAGGTGTTGAATTTTGTTCTAAAAGTTCCTTGTGAACCTGTCAGGCTTAATTTTTTTTTTACTAAGATGAGTCTATTTTAATTTTGTCCTCATTCCTAGAGTGTTACCTATATGTCTAATATATGGCTTTGTGGGGGTGTCAAATGCAGACTTTCGTCTGGGCCCTAACTCCAAGGTCCCTGAGCACCGTGCAACCCTGGTAGCTCTGCTCTCTCTCGGTCCCACAGCCATCATTGGGCCTTATGGAGCCTTGCTCCATGCAGCCCTCAGCCAAGAGCCTGCAGTGAACATAGATTTCTGCCCACTCCTACCACTCCCACTTCTTCTGATTTTCAGGGCAGACCAAGTGCTGACCTCCAAAGACAGCTTTTTCAATAAATGTGCACAGGAGTTCAGCAAGAACCCAGCAAGTCACCATGGTAACTAGCGTTTCTGATGAACAGCTGAAAATTCACAGCTGACAATTTAAAGAATAATGCCCCTCAGTTAGGTTATTACATTTCCAACTTGAAGCAGAGGTCAAAACAGAAGAGCTAATTAGGTGGCTTTTCCACAACGCCTGCTACAGAGCCATGGACGCATCTGGGGCTGCCTGTCAGCAGAGAGGGGCTCCCATTGCCGGGAAGTTAGAGAGAGCAAGGTCCTCAGCCTTGTGCTTCTCCTCCGGTCTCTCAATAGCACTGTGCTAACCAGTTCCAGTGAGTACTTTCCCAAATCCATACGTATTCTCAGTTGTGTTCTGAATAAATTATAATGGAAAAATAGCCTCATTTAAGAAACATCTTTTAACCGAGGGGAAAACGGGGGGGTGGGGGGGGCGGGGAGAAAGAAAGAAACGTCTTTTGAGTGAGAGAACTGGGGGTCATCTATGCATATGGCGTTGGTCGTTGGTGCTGCCCGCCAACGTGCACACATTAGTGGGGAGCCTGCATTAGTGGGGAGCCTGTGGGCCCACACTCACCTTTGCGTAAGCAGTTGTCTTGAGGAACCACTGCCTGAGGTACTTCTGCTCCACCTTCGCTCCGGAGCGCCACGAACAGCCCTGCTCATCCACCTGCTCGTTGGCCAGCACTGTTTGGTCCACGGGGTCCCAGTTAACCAAGGCCTGTACCAACCATGAAACAAATGGTGAGGACACTGAAGGACCCCTCGAGGCTCCTCCCAGGTGAGGGGTCTGCAAACGCAGCATCTCTGCTCGGGGACTCGAGGAATCTGCATCCCCTCGGAGTACCGCGCGGCCAGGAAACCACCAGCGAGCTGTAAGAAGCGCAGGGAATGGCCTCTGTGCCTCCCTCCCATTAGAATACGCTTCGGACGGAAGCTGTAAGCACGTGTCTAGCTCAGGCTTGGTATCTTCTTGCATGAAAGGATGAACTGGCAGGATTTGAAGTTTGAGTAAACAGAGAAAAAGAAGTAACAATGGTACCTAGAGCCTAGCAGAAATCCGTTATTTTAGGGGAAACAAGTATATTAACTTTAATATAAATAGCTAACCATTACCGAGTGACCACCGTGTGCTAGACGCTGGGCTAAGTGCCTTCCTAATGCTGGCTTTCCGAATCCTCACGACAACCTTTGAAGGCAGGAATAGTGTTCTCCCCACATTGCAAAGGAGGAAACTGAGGCACAGAGGTCAAATAACCTGTCGAAGGTCACCCAGGAAGTGACAGAGACAGGATCAGAACTCAGACTGTGGGAAGTGTAAAAACTGTCTGCAATTTTTTAAAAATGTTATCTCTGGTGCTGGCAACAGTAGGGCTTCCCTAAATCCTACAAAAACAGTCACTGTATTCCATTTAAATGACTGTATCACATATGTAGAGTAGTGCGAATAAATCTTACCACCACCCATATCAAGATATAGAGCATTCCCAATACCCCCCAAAATTCTGTTGTGTCATCTCGCAATCAACATCTGTCCCTAGAAGGTAGCAATCTTTTGAGATCTTTCTGAATACTTTTATGTGGTTGAGAGACCCTGTAATCTCAACCACTGTGAAGTTTCCCTCCATAGCTCTAATTCACTTCTATCTTCATGTAAAATAAATACCTCTGCCATTGACATCATCCCTTTACTACATTTAGGTACAACTTAGTGCAAAGAAGTCAATGAGTACAGAGTTTGGGCACTAAACTATCCTGGCTTAATAAGCACTGTTATTTTAAATATGTTTTTATTGATTTTCAGAGAGAAGAAGGGAGAGGAAGAGAGACATAGAAAAATCAATGATGAGAGAGAATCATTGATCGGCTGCCTCCTGCACTCCCCCTACTGTGCCTTGACCTGGAATCGAATTATGACCTCCTGGTTCATGGGTGGATGCTCAACCACTGAGCACACCAGCCAGGTACTCATTGTTATTTTTAATTTTAATAAGCAATTATAATAAGAGATTGTGCCGAATATTGCCTATTTGCCCCTCTAAATCCTCTTTCCCTCTTCTGCACCCTGGCTTGTCCTCTGGCTGGGTTCAGCCAATGAGAGGCGCCCTGGCCTCTTTCCAGCCGGGCCGTGGCTGGAACACCGAAGGCACAGCCCCTGCCCCCTGTCACAGCCCCGCCCTCTGTCACAGCCCCACCCTCTGTCACAGCTACCGTCCTCCTAGTTCCAGTGCCTGCTCCCCAAGGTCGCCCCTAAGCCCTACAGAAACAGTCCCTTTATAACATGATCCTTTCAGCCGCACCCTCTACTTCCTGCTGGACCCTGACTGATCTGGAGACATATCTAAAATCTACGTAAAAAGGAGGGTGGAGGATAGGCTAACCCATCTGTGGGTAGTGATTTTACAACTGGAAGGCAGCATGGCCACCAAAACACGTAAGCCTGTGAAGCCTGCAGTCAGTGGTAAAGCCATGCAGTGAGTGACTCCCCTCATTCCAGGGCCCCCCACGCCTTGAGTACACAGAGATAAAATATTAACCTTAGAGATGAAAACTCTAGGCTAATAAACCAAGGGTGATTTACTTATCTGTTATTATCGCCTATATTAGGGGGTGGGAGGAATACCATTAAAATAACCAGCCCTAGCTGGTTGACTCAGTGCATAGAGCGTCAGCCTGTGAACTGAAGGGTCCTGGGTTCGATTCCGGTCAAGGGCAATGCAGTGTGGGGCGTGCAGGAAGGAGGCAGCTGATCAGTGATTCTTTCTCATCATTGATGTTTCTATCTCTTTCTCTCTCTCTCACCTTCCTCTCTGAAATCAATAAAAATATATTTAAAAATAAATAAAATAAAATAAAATAAAATAAAATAAAATAAATAAGGTAGCCCTAGCCAGTTCGGCTCAGTGAATAGAGTGTCGGCCTGCAGACCAAAGGGTACCAGGTTCGATTCTGGTCAAGGGCACATACCTCGGTTGCAGGCTCCTCCCCGGCCCAGGTAGGGACTCCTGCAGGAAGCAACCAAGCGATGGATGCGTTTCTCTCACATCGATGTTTCTTTCTCTCTGTCCCTCTCTACCAATCTCCCTAAAAATCAACGGAAAAATATCCTGGGGCAAGGATTAACAATAAATAAATAAATAAATAAGGTAAAAAGAAAGAGCCAAGTGTTGTTTAGTATTGTGGAAAGTTCTTTCAAATGGCAGCCCGCCCCACACCCTCCCAAAAACCCACACAGAACTAAAACTGTATAAAATACAAAAGGGAGATAGAAAGCCCTATATGCTTCCATCTGTGCCTCTCGCCCCTAACCAACCTCAGAGGATCAGGAAGAAGCAAACACTCAATACTGCCGATCGCAGAAACAAACAGGACTTTATTTTCTTATCAACAGTTCCCACCCGGGCCCGGCATCTCCCCGGCTCTAGGTTACAAAATGCAAGGAGGAAGGTGTGTTCCTAAGAGGTTTACAAATTATAACAAAACCCTGGTGTCGGATGAGAGACAAATAAAAGCAAAACACAAAAGCAATTTTTTCCCCAGAGAAAGTCTTGGGGGAAGAGGAAAAACACCAAAGAAAATAGCATTTCAGATCAAAGATGCATCAGCTGTGAGAACCCACTCTTGTTTCTTCCCACGATCTGATCCGCCTCAACCACAGAGATGCAGGGTCCAGGCTCAGCCTTCCCGCTGGGGTGGGGGTGGGGGTTGAGGCGGGGTGAGGGATGGGGTTATCCCAGGGGTGGCCGCAAGGTAGGGCCCTGGCATCCGGGCGCAGCACGTGCAGCCTCTCCATGCCCTGGAGCTGCTCCCAACGCCCTTTCCCGGGTCTCCTCTCTAACAGTCTCTAGCACACGGCCTCCCTCGGAGCCAGGGCTCTTTACAACATCCCCGATGTCCACGTTTTGAACATGTACTTTGATGGACACCTGATTGTCAGGCAAGCACAGTCTTGCTACATAGAATACAGTTTCTGGACAACCTCACCTGGCTGACATGTGTGTTCCCTATTCCCCGCTGAAGCCAACTCCACGCTCCTCTACAGTTCACTAGCCACACTGGCAGGATCTGAATTTTAAAATCAACCTTCAGTCGATACTGAAGCGGCTGAAACCCCTGCAAACACTGAGCTCCAGCCCACTTGGCCCACTGCTTCCCTCACACAAGTTATCTGGTAACTCCGAAGAATGAGCCGCTCTAAATAAGAGAATGCCCCCAGCTGATCCAGGGTTAAACACGAGGATTAACCTTTTTTTGTCTGGGTGTTGATGGGAAGCTTTTAGAAAGCATTTTAGGAATGCGTTCCATGACACCATTAGGCTCTCAGGGATGCTAGCGACTGTGGGCTCCACTGGGGATTCTCAAGGCGGCGACATCCTGATTTTGAGTTTATACGCTTCCTTCTCTGCGACACAGCAGCTGCTGTGGCCCCTGCCCGTGGCCTCCTGTGCCACCCCTCACCCTTTCTCATCTCATCTTCCTCTTGCTTGGGTTCTCTCCCCTCGCCTCCCCGGGCCTCGCTTTGCATAGGATGCCTGTCCCGTCCAGATCACCCTCCGTCAGCCTTTGTCTCCCAGCCAGGGCATCGCTCCTGGGGCCTCCGGCTCCTCCCATCGCTGTCCTTGCTTCTTCCTCCTCAGGCTCCGCTTTGCTACCACCTTTTCTGAGGACACTGACATGCAGCTTCTGGCTCCAGAAGGCTGGTTAAGTATATGGTTCAGGGTATTGATTTTCTCAAAGTCTATTAGCTTTTTTTCTTGACAAAGGGGTGCTTAATTAAGGAACACCACATAGATCTTATTAAAGGATGTAATTCTTAAAATCAATATTGCCCTATTCCACCCAGAATGGGCCAAATTTGGACGGAGTCCAGGGGAAGGGTGTGGGTCCCAAGACTACTGCCACCACCTTCCGCAGCCCTGGGGGCAGAATGGGAGAGGCTGTGCGCTTCCTGGAGACGAGGCCGCACTGCACACCCAGCTTAGGAGGCTGAATTAGCACGGCCACCAGCTGCCACTGAAGTCATGGAGACGGCCAAAGACAAACTCCTAGATAGGAACTCTCCACAGTTCCCCAGAATGTCCAAGCACCCGGCAACATCATTCGTCTCTCTACTAACTACATCCACGGAATAACCTTCTTTAAATCACAGAGGTAAACTCATGTTCTCCCAAGTACAGGGCTTGGAAAGCTTGTAACTGCCCATCATGAGCTCACAGCTTCATTGTTGCTGACATTGTACAATGAAATATGTCAACATTTGGAAGAGCTGCATAATTCACTGTACTGTATTTTCCAAATGCCTAATGTATAATGTTACAAAATTATGCAGAGGTGAAAAATCCATGCAAAGTGCAAGACAGACCAGTCCAATCCATTTCAATTTAACAGAGTACAGAAAGGTCACTGATGTTTCAGATTCAACACTGCAGCTAAAGTTTAAGAAACCACCACTTGTTGACTTTTGCTATAGTATCAAAGAAGAATATTCACAATTATGTGAAGTGGTTATTAAATCACCCTTCCACTTTTAACAGGTTCTGTTCATTCAGTCTTCTGGTATTTACCACTGTAACTTTAAATAATAAAAGTATGCTTCCGTCTTGGATATTGTCTTTAGACAGCGCTGGGGACCCTGGGCCATGCATGGTGGATACTCAGCATGGTCGACCATACAGCCTTCCTCCCACCCTCGACCCCTCTTCTAGTTCACCCTATTTTTGTTAGCTTTAATAGCTACCTTTCTAACTTAAAAAAACACATAGATGTAAACCTCTAACTTGTCATCTCTGACTCCTTGCTGAGAAAGATGAAGGGATGGTCTCACACTTGCTTCTATTTTTCTTCCCCAAGTTCACCTCCTGGTTTTTGTTGCTACATTATTTTTATGTTGTCAAGGTTCAAGACATCTTTGTTTTATTCTGAAATTCAAGTTGAACCTTCTGCATCCATCACTAGGTTAATTCTAAAGCTTTTCAAACCTAACACATAATGATTCTGTAGGTATTATTCATTGTAAGACCAAGCAGTGTGAAATGACCCACAGAACAGTAAATGTGATTCTGTGTCCTTAAACCCCTCTGGTCAAAGGATTCATGCCGTTTCCACTTGTTACTTCTGAATTTTCTAGACCCACATTGTCTAGCAGAATGTCCTGTGATGATGGAAAATGTTCTAGATCCGTGATGTCCAATCTTCGCTACTGGCACGTGAATGTGGACCTCAATCTTAATGTTAATTAACCTCAATGACTTTAAACTTAAATATCAACACCACATGCCGTTAGTGGCTACAGTACTGGACAGCGAAGTTCCAGGCCACACTTGACGCTCTCCCTCCTCCCCAGCATCTCAGGAGCATCCACTGTTACTGAGCTCCCACCATGACACGCTCCTCCCCTTCTTGGGAGACCACTCGGTAGGCACTGTGGTGGTTGTTCTTCAAATATCATCTCTGTCCACCAAGACCCTGCAACGATGTCACCACCCACTGAGCAGGAGAACCACACTCCTGGAGGTGACTGACCCAGCGCACAGCTGGGAGGGGTCTGAGCTAGGGTCTGGGAAGCCTGCATTCCTCTTCTGCTCGCCCCCCCCCCCC
>NW_005370895.1:1846039-1870903 GCF_000412655.1 Myotis brandtii | reverse complement strand
CATTCCCCCTCCGCCCCCCCCCCCCCCCCCGCCCCCCATCTCAGCCCAGGCACCAGGCACTGTTACGTGCTGGGAATTCAAGCGAGAAAGAACCAAGCCCTGCCCTGGAGGCAGCAAACTAAGCCGGGCGTGGTTACTTTCTGGATCTGCTGAGACCCAGGCCATGAACTTGAGGTCATGTTCATTTTCACGGCTCCTGGGCAAATAGGGCATCTTTGTTTCTTGTTTAACAATGGTGTGTTCTAAGCAGACGGAGGAAATTTATATAAAGTGCAGCTAACTTGGACTTACCTCCTTCTGATAGGCCAGTCCAGCGTCGTAGAGCTTGATAAAGAGGTACTGCGTCCACTTGTAGTAGTCTGGTAAACACGTGGTTATTTCCTGCCGGAGAGGGAGAAGAAGTCACCCATAGGTCACTGTGAACTCTTGCCCCCATGCCACGTATGCACCGGCCTTGCAGCATTTTGAAAAGCAATCTCACTGCAAACATGTGACCGACTATCCTACTTTCCACCGATTTGTAAAGTGAGGGAAGAGAGATGTGATTGAAACGCCAACCCCACCTTCCCTGTTTAAAGATGAGAAAATCAACCTGAAGTCTTCTGCACACGCCTCCCCCAACCCATGCAACTAGCATGTGAATTCCACTGTATGAAATGGGGTATTATCATTTTTGTCAGCACAAACATATTTGGGGGGGAGGGGCCCACAAAACTCATTCATGAAAGCAATTCATTTTTAAAGCAATCACAAAATCCAAGAGGAATATTTTCCTGCCAAAAAACGCTCTCCATTTGAAAATAAACCTTGTGTTTCCACCTACAACCAGGGCCCAGTATCTCCTTCACTTATTCTACCCCTATTCCATTATTATGTGAGTCAGGCTGGCATCTACATAGGAAGACCCACCAAAAACATTACCAAATATTAAACTCAGTGAGAAAGCACCTGGCTTGTATTTCCAGCCTAAACCGAAGCTTCCCCAAATGTACTTTCTGTCCTGAAAACGCCTTTGCTATGGAATCTTTAAAGACAGGTTATTGATTCATTCCTGTAAGGCTGGGTGGGTAAGGTCAATAAGCACAGAGACCTACACTCACACTGCTTCCTTCTCCGGCTCTTTGCACACAACAGCTCACGGGGGAATGGGCGTAGGACAGGGCACATTCCAAACGGTCCCACCTGGATGGACATCTGAAAGAAGTCACCCTCTACGGAAAGGCAACAGCTCCGCCTTTCTTCAGATGGAGGAGAGAGCTGAAGCCCAGTGGGGAGGGCAAGTCGGCCGGAGCTGAACAGGGGGCCTGGGAAACTCGAGGTGCTCCCAATGGGCTACTTCTCTTAGGTAAGATACTTGTATATTATGTCCTTTTATGTGCTGACATAAAAATAGAGTAATTGCTACTAGAAAACAAAGAGAACAGGGGGCCTGGGAAACTCGAGGTGCTCCCAATGGGCTACTTCTCCTAGGTAAGATACTTGTGTATTATGTCCTTTTATGTGCTGACTAATAAAAATAGCAGAGTAATCGCTACTAGAAAACAAAGCACTCTGATCACCAGATCCACTCCCCACGCCCCTGCAAGTGAATAACCAGCCCATCTAACAGCTCCGCCTCTATGGTAGCTGACCCCCGGGGGCCGGCCCCATGCAGTGCCCCAGCTGTGACGCTGAGCTGCTGAGCTGTGAGCAGGAAAGCCAGTCCCAGCTCCCAAGCTGCACACACACCCAGTCTGCAGGAGCTACGTGCACCAAGTGCCTCGCCAACCCAAGAATGGGACCAGCACACTGTGGGCGGGCCTGCTCCCCACACCTCCAAATACACCCTCATCCCAGGATCTTTTCCTCACCAGCTACCCCTCCCCATGGCACAGAACTCGTTTTCTTCCGTTTCCCAGACAAGCAACTGAAGAATTTGCATTTCTTTCTTTATTTTTGAGAGAGAGCAAGAGCGAGAGCGAGAGCGAGAGAGAGAGAGAGAGAGAGAGAGAGAAGGGGAGAGGGAGGGAGGAAGGAAGAGAAACATCGATTTGTTGTTCTGCTTCTTTATGCATTCATTGGTTGATTCTTGTATGAGCCCTGACTGGGGATCGAACCTGCAACCTTGGCATATCAGTATGGCGCTCCGACCAACTGAGCTACCCAGCCATGGCAAAAACTTGTATTTCTAATAAAACCGGGGCTGGAGCTGTTTAGATGTTTAATTTGTTCATCACTGTCTGCTCAGGTCCTGGTACATCGAGGCACCCCAAAATTATTGTTGAATGAAGACCAGCCCATCTAATTCCTGCATGTTGAATCAAACTAAATTCAAATTACATTGTAAATCTGTAAGATGAACTAGGGCAGGGGATGCAAGAATGTGGTAAAAATATTCCCAGACTTGTTATGGTTTGTTTTTGCAAATTCTTATTCATTAGAAGTTTTAAAAAATGTGTGAAGCTAATATGAAAAAATGACAGTTTAAATTTAGGAGATGACAGTTCTCTTCTAATTATCTGCATTGTTAAGTTTTTCATAATAAAGCATCAAAATACTTCTAATATTATATGCATGTATGTGTTTTCTCAGCCCTGAATCTGCTTCTATAGATTGAGAATAAAAACTACACAGCAACAGACCAGTATTATTATCTTCATCCAGGTTTACGGTTTTGAAAACCACTTTCACTTGAAATAGAAGAAAGATCATAGGTCCAGTCAGAGGGGAAAAGATGGCTGTCCAGCCGAGCATTAGCCTATTTCAGTCCGCCAGGAATGCGACCTCTTCGGAAGAGCCAGCTCCGAGGTGCGCTGAGCGGCGGGCACTGCAGGCCCCTCCCCACCTGCCTTCAGACTGGGTCTGACCCGTGTTGTTCACGTCGGGTTTCTGCGTGTCATTGGAGGAAAAGTCATGCCAGCTGCTGGAAGGGTACAGCTTGCAAACCAGTACTCCAGGACCATCATCCACTCTCGACTGTGGAGGAGGGAAAGTCCCGTGCTGTGACCGCGGCGGGACCTGCGAGCTGGACCTGGGCCAGAGCGGGAGAGGGCTCCCTGCAGCCCCCTTAGACATGGACCGAAACGGATGCTCGTTCTGACATAAATCAGCGCCCCTCCCTTGCCTCGTGCGACGAGCTGGTTCCTGGAACAGGCTGTTTACAGGCTGGTCAAGCATGTGAAGTAATTTCCGCACCTGGAAGCACGCATGCACTAGCACCGTGACTGGCCCCCCACCCCCCTTACCCTATATAATTCTTTGGTGCCTGCCAAGCAGCGTGATGATCCATTTATTTCCTCTTGCAGCCTCCAAGACATGCCTTGTGAGTTTCCCCTAATAAACTCTGTTAATTACCAACTGGGGTGGCAGCCTCTTTCTTCATCTCTCTTGCCCTCTGTTACTGAGGAAGATTTTCAGTGCCCTGTGTCTGCGTGTGTGAACGCCGATGGCTTTACTTGAGTACATGTTTACCACTCACACAGTCCCCTCTGAAGTGCCGGTGTCCCCTGCCCAGAGGAAGCTGGGAGCGCTCCTGCCCATTTTCCCACCTGCTGCACACAGGGTCCACTAGGACCCTCGGGATCATCCTCTGCATGAAGAACTGGCAGACCAGGTGGAGCAAGGCTCCCTAGTCCAGTCTCATGAGAACCACAAACATGGTGGGGAGAGGGCTCAAAAATGCATTTCCTAAAAGTATCAGAACACTTCTGGAACCTTCCTTGATTTGCTGGTTTTAAAAACAACAAAACAAAACAACTATTTCTAATCTTCTAATACCTCATCTCAGTAAAAAATCACCAAAAAGGGGACACCTGTAATACTCCCAACAATAAAGGTTTTTTGTGTGTGTTTTTTTTAAATCACCAGACATCTTTCTGAAATGAAACTGCTTAAAAGCTTTCCCTTTAGTCTGGCGAGGACTGGAGACTCCCTTTCCCATTTTCCCTGAGAACCTCTTACTTAACCCAGCTCTGCAGACAAGGCTCTCCTGGGGTTTCAGCACCACAGATGCTCACTGCCCTTCCTTCCTTCCTCTTCCTAAAGCAGGATTCTCCCAGGAAGCGTTTGCTCTCAAGGACACCTGGCAGTACCTGGAGGCATTTCTGTCTGTCACACTGTGGTGGGGGAGGGTGTTACTGGCATAGTGAGTAGAGGCCAGGGATGCTGCTAAAACCCGTACAATGCACAAGACAGTCTCTCGAACAAAAAATTATCCAAGTCCAAGCGTGCCAAGGGGAGAAACCTGCTCCGTGGGATTTGATTTTTTTAGTTTGAGTCTGTAACCTCAGGCAGATTAAAGAGCCAAGCAACTTTCCGATCGGCATCCCATAAGAAGGCGTAAAACATCCTTGGGAAAGTGGGAATGCCAGCCCTGCGCTTAGGCTTCCCTTCTCCAGCTGCTGTGACCCCCACACTGTCGAGCACAAGGGGCAGGGCACTCATTCCCACGGAGCTCGCCCCTTCTCCCGGCTCTGAGACCAACCCCGGGAGAGACCTGGCAAGCCTGGGGGGGGTGGGCAGACACAGTTCTGAAACTCGGTTATGCATGCATAGGGCTGTTCCCGGGGAATGAGTGATTGGTTTTACTCCCTAAATGTTAAATCATTTAATAGGCCTCCAAGTGGTTGTCTGACTTGGAAAATCTCTTGTAATAAATTCATGTAATACAGTTCTTATTGCGAAGTTAGGGAGGCGTATCGGTTTTCGTGATACATCAGGTTACCGCCTTCCATGAAAAGGTTGTTGACAAGTAAGTGTTGAAAGATCATCCGTTGGAATCTGGCCCACAGCACCCAAATGTCCTGGCCCAGCCCTGCCTGTACCCCAGGGGGAGCCCAATGTCTGTGGGATGGGGATTCCTGCCCGCCCCCCATTCCTGCGGTGGGAAAGCAGTGACTTGGGAAGACTTCTTAGTCAAGCGCAGTCTGTTTACTCTGTTCCGAACCCTCTTCATTCTTGCACTGCCTTTCCCTGATTCCCAGACAAGCCAACACCTAATGCATCTTGTTTTTAAAACAGAAAGTCAGGTTACTCGAAGTTATACTTCAAAAGCAACTGCAACGCAGCCACATCCACACAGATCCACAGAAAGGTGTCATGTCCCCACCCCCCACCCCCCCTCCCAGCTCTAGAAAGCGCAATCGACTGGCCGGGAGACCAAACCTCTGCACCTGGGACTCAACCAGAGTCATCCTCCCACACTGCAGTCTTCACTCTGCAATACCTGGCTTTTAGCATGAAAAATACGCTGCCCATTCACAGCCAAACACAGAGCCCGACACAGAAGGTGAGCCCCTCAGAACACAAGTGAGGCTCGACGGTCCTTCGAGACCTGCCACCCACCCGGCACACTGCTAACTACGCCGGCCGTGCCAGGAGCCCTGTGCGATGATGAGATCCAGGGAGACCGAGCCAGAGGCCTCCTCCAGTGCCCCTGCCATGAAAGGGCATGTGGTCTGGGAAGAAGTCACCGTGTGTGCACCTCACTGAGGTCTCCCCAGCTAACACTCCTTGCTCCAGGGAGTCTAGAGAGAGAGCGATCGGAAAGACAGTCCACTTTGGAGCCATTTAACCTGGTTCAAGTCCTTGCATCACAGTTAGCTTGTGGCCAGAGCCCAGTGTCCTATCTAGAAACAGAGGTGAAGAGCCGCCCTGAAAGCACATGCTGGGCACATGGGAGGGATCGCCGGGGCCACTCCCCTGGGCGGACTCGAGCAGGCTGTTGGGGGTGAGGCTGGTTTCCCATCATACCACTCGGAGAGGTGGCTGACCCCTCGTGAGGCTCCTGGGACAAGGGAAAAGGGAGAGGAAAGGACCAGAAAGAGAGGGTGTTTACAAGGGAACGACCAAACCACATGACCAGGATGGAGACATTCACACCAGGCTGCTCCCAGTCACGGCTGGTGGCGACCCAGCGCCGGGAGAGCCAGACAGGTGGCCTCCCACCCCGGCTTCTGCTCCGGCGGGATTCACAGACCTGCTTCCCCCCCTCAAAGCCACGTGCGTTTACGCTGCATTGCAGCCTTGTGTGATTCAGGTTGGCTGCCAGAGTTTCACACAATACAACAAGCAAGGTGTTTAAGAAGTCAGTCATTCCTCCGCCCTACTCACTGAAAGATAAACACCTCAAGAAAGGAGAGCAACGGCCATGCCTCACAGTTCCTGACAACAAGGCCTCGCCTCCCCCGCTCCTCAGCCTCCTCAGCCTCGCATGAGCCTCCTGCCTTCACAACAGCCGATTTGGAAGCAGAGGAGACAGGTACTCACGTACCTTTTTAAAAAATGATCTTTGTAACATGCATTTTTGCCATTTGCTCTTCATTGCAACGGAACTGTATGGCAATGACCTTGCTTTTTATTCCACCCCAGGTTCTCTAATTCTAAAGGGGGTAGTTTGGAAAGCAGAGCACGGCTCCGGGGCCAGAGGAGCCAGCCTCAGGATTCCTATTGTGCAGCTTAGAGAAATACAGATCCCGCCTGCATCAGACGCCTCCCGGTGTTGGCTCAGGCGCTCAGCTCTGCGCACCTGCTGTGCTGGAAGAGGCAGGTGGGAGGCTCCCGGGAAGCCTGCCGCGTTAGGACAGCTGTGGTCACCCTACACTAAGTCTTCCAAACACTCAGCACTCAACCTGGCTGCACATTGGAATGGAGCTTTAACCGTTACTGCTGCCTGGGCCTCACCACACCCCAGAGATTTCCCATGCAGCCAGGGTGCAAAGAGGTTCTTCCCAATTACATCTCCCTCTCAAACACTGCGCGGGAGACGGGTCCTCCTGCCCTTGGATTTTCACAGGATTGAGTAATTCTTCCCAGAACCTATGATGCTAGGGAAGAAATGCCAAAGTACAAATAAACACCGGGCTGCTCAGGATGACACCGACTGTGGGTGCGTTGGTTTTTTTAAAAAATTATACAAGGTTTTCTGAACTTCACTAATTTTGTACAGTGACTGTGTATTACTCTGGGAATTAGCCTATAGTGTTACAGCTCTTAAAAACAGTTTCGATTCAAAGGAAGAAGAAAACAAAAGAGTTGAGTCTACAGTGGCCGGACCCTTGCCCTGGTGAGCAGTCTTCCAATATACTTGGCATATGCACCTCAAGACCCACACAGTGGGGTTTAAAGGAACTAGAGATGGTGCTCTACAGACAAACGAATACCCTGGGGTCACCACGAGGGGCATCCACATGGCCACCTCCAAGGCCCCTGGTCAACCTTAGTGTGTGTCCACATAAGCGATCCTGACGACCCAAACTCTAAAGGGAAAGGTCTGACCCAAGTGCAGAATCACAGGGAACATAATGAGGGAAGAGGGGTCCCAGTCCACCATTCCCAGGTAAGAAGCCCAGCCTGGTCACCTACCTTCCTACTTGCTGTTAGAATGAAAGGGGCCAGGTGGACATCTTAGCCTGTGAGTAGAGCAAGAATTGTGTGTGTGTGTGGGGGGGGGGCAGTTAGGGTGTCCCAGAGTCAGGATGTTAGGGCTCAGATCCCACGTGATACTGAGCAAATGACTTAACCACATCCGTGCCTCGTTTTTCTCGTTAGTGTAGCAGACAGCCTCTAGGGTGGCCCACAGTGACCCTGCCTCCTGACACTCAGGCTCTTTATGAAATTCTCTTCAGTGTGGGCTGGACCTGGACACTTGCCACTAACAAACAGAACAAAGCAAGCGATGGGATGTCACTTCCAAGGTTAGGTTACAAAGGGACTGAGATTTCTGACCTGGGCATTCTCCTTTTCTCTCTTCCTCACTCTTTTCTGCTCAGAAGAAAACCAGTTGTCATGCTGCGAGCTGCCCTGTGGAGAAGCCCAGGTGGCAAGGAAGGGAGGGAGGCCTTGGCCAGCAAGGAACCAGCCCTGGTCTGTGACTGAGGGAGTAAGGCCATCTAAAGTAGGCCTTCCATCGTCTCTCCTCTCACCCGCCCCATTCATTCCCAGGTGTCTCCGAGGGAAAAGAGGCCACCACCCACCTGAACTCCCACGGGTATTCTAGGCCCCAGGCCCATCCCTCCCACCTCTCCAGTTTCTGCTCTATTCCATCTCATTTGACTCTGTCACCTACAGGCCCAGCCAGGGGTCCCCGGCCTAGACACATGGCTCTCTGTCACCTACAGGCCCAGCCAGCACTCCCGGCCTAGACCATATGGCTCTCTGTCACCTACAGGTGTAGTCAGGGGTCCCCAGCCTAGACCACATGGCTCTCTGTCACCTACAGGTGCAGTCAGCGGTCCTGGCCTAGACACATGGCTCTCTGTCACCTACAGGCCCAGTCAGCACTCCCGGCCTAGACCACATAGCTACCTCTTCCTCCTTCTTAAGCTGTTACTCCCCTCAAGTCCCACTGCCCGGGCCTCCTCAGCCTCACCGGCCACTTCCTCGTGGCCTCATCCTCTCATTCCGCCTTCCTTCTACCATCTGTTAACGTCCATCTTGGCCACACTTCTGCCTCAGGTCTCCTTTATCTTCCCTGTTCCCCTCCTTTATGCAGAGTTGATGGAACAGGTGTTAATATCAGGGTAATTAATTAATCACGAACCTAACATTTGTCTAAGAATTCATTTTGAGGTAACTGCGTTCCTCCACCGCGGGACTAACTTTAGACTGAAAGGAAGCGTTTAATGAAGACTGAAAATCACAAAAGCTGCGCACTGTGCTTTACAGAACATACATTTTGTTCTTACCGGTCTTGTTTCTCAAATCTAGGGCTGCAGCTAACTCTTGAGTCATTTGAAAAGTTCGCATTCTACATACTCTTGAAGCCAATCTAAGAGAATGACTATTAATAGAGGGGAAACGCTGCTCTGAGGTTTGAAAGACAACGCGCACTGTCTTTCTGAGCTTAAATAAAAAAGCTCCTCTTGCCCTAGCTGAAAGGTCCCAGGTTCCATTCAAGGGCACGTGCCCGGGTTGCGGGTTTGATCCCCAGTGTGAGGCGTGCAGGAGGCAGCCAGTCAATGATTCTCTCTCATCACTGATTTTTCTCTCTCTCTCTCACTCTCCCTTCCTCTCTGAAATCAATAAAAAAAATTTTTTTTAAAAAACTTCTCTTGCCCTAACCGGTTTGGCTCAGTGGATAGAGCGTCGGCCTGTGGACTGAAAGGTCCCAGGTTCGATTCCGGTCAAGGGCATGTACCTTGGTTGCGGGCACATCCCCAGTGGGGGGTGTGCAGGAGGCAGCTGATTGATGTTTCTCTCTCATCGATGTTTCTAACTCTCTATCTCTCTCCCTTCCTCTCTGTAAAAAAATCAATAAAATATATTTTAAAAAAATAAAAAAACCTCTCTTTTTGCTACTGTCTTTATTTTTTTTAGCACTATTTTTGTTGTTGTTGTTTGTTAATCCTCACACAAGGATATTTTTCCATTGATTTTTAGAGAGAGTGGAGAGGAGAAGGAGAGACAGAAAGAGAAAAACATCAACGTGAAAAAGACACATCGATTGGTGGCCTCCTGCCCCGAGTGGGGCTGGGGATCAAGCTGAGGCACAGGCCCACACCCCTGACCGGAATCGAACCCAGGACCCTTCAGTCCGAGGGCCCACGCTCTATCCACCGAGCCAACTTGGCTAGGCCTGAGCACTATTGCTTTTATGGTAACCTAAAAGCTGTCTCCTGCTACACTCTACTCAAGATTCTGAGAACTAGCCACCATCGGACAAGAAACAACAATTTGCTTAATTTCTCGGTGATTGTCCTTTGCCAGCTGACAAGAATTTCATCAAGGCAGCCTAACAATACAGACAGCTTTTCTAAGTAGGCAGTTGGGAACAGAAAACCCTCCATTAAACTACAGATGAGACTAATGGGTCTGAATAGCAATTTGTTATCTGTCTACTTGAACAGATGCCAGTGTTTCCACGATCCAAGCCAAACCAGCTCTCCACAATGGCGGTGTTTCTCTAGAAGGAAAAGAACATTTTTATCTGCAATGTACTTGAAAATTTCAGGATCAGCAGGACAGAGTCATCGGGAAGCTATTATTGAGATGCAAGTTATCCGGGTTTCCTGAATAAAGCGAAAGCCATTTGTTTCCACGGGCCTGGACCCAGAGGAGGAGCAGAGAACATCAATCCATCAATTGCTCTGCTGCCTGCCAGCTCCGTGAGCAACGAGTGGTACAGGCCTGTCACAGCCTGCAAGATTTCATATGCAACACAGAAAAACAACAACAAAAACTTTAAGTTTTGGCAAATGTATAGGAATTTGTTTTGAAGATCATTTAGTCCAGTGATTTAAAAAAAAAAATATATATATATATAAATATTTATATAAATATATATAAATAATTGATTTTAGAGAGAGGAAGGGACAGGGATAAAGAGAGAGAAACATTGATAAGAGAGAAACATCGATCGGCTGCCTCCTGCACACCCCTCACTGGGGATCAAGCCCACAACCTGGGCATATGCCCTGACCAGAAATCGAACCATGACCTCCTGGTCCATGGTCCAACGCTCAATCACTGAGCCATGCCAAAGGGCAGTCCGGTGACTTTTAAAAGGGAAGGGCTAGGGACAGAGAAGCACAGATCAGAATCTTACAGGAAGGGGAGGATTTTACAACTATACAGGGTGGGGCAAAAGTAGGGTTACAGCTGTTTGTGTGGAAAATAATACAATAATTTACAAATAATAATAACAATAATAAATTCTGTGTTTTGCACACTCACAACTGTAAACCTCCTTTGCCCCACCCTGTGCTCACCCTCTCCTTCTGAGCAGATGGAAAAGATGGACTTTGCCCTACTCTTTCTACTAAGTACAACTGACATCCATGATCATTATGTATATGAAACAAACATAAGACTGAAAAATGAAGAAGAGAAGGCAGGCTGGTTGGGAACCTCCACCCAAGGAATGACACGGTGGCAAGTTCCTTGGATTTTCTTTGTCCCTCATAAGTCCCAGAATTGGAGCCAACAGAGCCAGTAATCCAGAAAGCCCAGGCATACAGACAAAAGACAATTAGTCTGTGCTCTGAAATATCAGCGTGTCCTGGAACAATACTGGGGAAAGTCTTCCAGCTTTTATTTTCACACCCAAAGCCAGTTACTTTTTTCCTTCAATTTTTTATTGTGGTAAAACGCACATAAAATTTACCATCCTATCCATTTTTAGGTGTACACTTCAGTGGTATAGTAGCCCCCCCTTATCTGCAGGGGATACGGTCCAAGACCCCCAGTGTGTGCCTGAAGCCACAGACAGTACCGAGACCTAAAGATACTATGTTCTTCCTATGTGTACAAACTAATGATAACATTTAATTTATAAATTAGGAACAGCAAGAGATTAGCAATAACTAGTAATAAAATAGAACAATCATAACCGTATACTGTAATAACAGTTATGTGAATGTGGTCTCTCTCTCTCTCAATATCTACTGTATTGTATTCATCTTTTCACTTAAAGGAAGGACTTTATGCTTCTCTTGGGCTTATATGAATTGCCAGCATCCTTACTCTTGTACTTGGGGGCCATTATTAAGTGAAGTAACAACTAGCAAAGAGAACGTAGACCCCCGATATTTGGAGGGCGGGGTCCTATTGCACACCCTGGCCCCTGCAAGCGATGTGTAAGCTGCTCCAGGAACTTGTGCACGGCTGCCTACCATGGGACTCGGGGTAAAGGACTGGTGGCCACCACTGAGTTAAGAGCTGCAATTGACCAATACTCACTGCAATTTACCATTCAAGCCTTCCCCTGGAACTTGCAAGCCTTCAATAGACTGCAAAGATCCAAAATGGTTCTATCAGACACAGCCAGCCAGTGCAAGTGTCATGTAGGGAGACAGATTCCTGGTATTTCCTATACTCTGCTTCCTAGAATCCCTTCCCCAAAGCTAGTTTTTATGATCAACTTGATCATCAGTGGATTTTTTGAGCCCCTTTTCTCTTTTTTACAGTGGCTATTGTTTGTCCATCTTTGTGGAAATTCACTCTTCCCCTGGTTCCTACAGCACCATCTTATTTCAATTCTACTCCAACCCGAGGACTTGCTTTCGGCTCCTGTTTGTCTCTTGACCCCCAACTCCAAGACATCCTGGGCCCTCTGTTCTCTCTACACTGTCCCTTGGTGACTTCATCCAGTTTCTCCGAAGCTGGTCATCTCCAAGGATGGACACCACAGTCCTTCCCTGTCTACACGTGCGTGTGCTCACACGAAGGGGCGGGTCTAGTTCCTCACCCTTCCACCTTGGATTTCTTCTTTGCTTGCAAATCTGTTTCGCTGGCACTGTCCTTGGGCCATCTGCCAGTTTCCCTGGGATCTTCCAGGATCTTATCAGAAGAAAAGTTATTAAATTTCAGACTTACCTGAAATTGACTTTCACATATAAGTTCTCAAACAAAAGATATGTTTTGACAGTAAGTTTGAAAGGTTATTTGAAAAGTTCATTTGGGGCTATCAGATGCTATGAATAACTCATCCTGGAATGGCTCATCTTCAAGGTGATTAGACATCTCTTCAGTGAATTTGCCTTATAAGAAAGACATGTGAGCCCTAGCCAGTTTGGCTCAATGGGTAGAGCATCTGCCTGCAGACCAAAGGGTCTCGGGTTCAATTCTGGTAAAAAACACACACACCTCGATTGCAGGCTCCTCCCCAGCCCAGGCGTAAGCTGCTCCAGGAACTTGTGCACGGCTGCCTACCATGGGACTCGGGGTAAAGGACTGGTGGCCACCACTGAGTTAAGAGCTGCAATTGACCAATACTCACTGCAATTTACCATTCAAGCCTTCCCCTGGAACTTGCAAGCCTTCAATAGACTGCAAAGATCCAAAATGGTTATATCAGACACAGCCAGCCAGTGCAGGCGTCATGTAGGGAGACAGATTCCTGGTACTTCCTACACTCTGCTTCCTAGAATCCCTTCCCCAAAGCTGGTTTTTATGATCAACTTGATCATCAGTGGATTTTTTGAGCCCTTTTTTTCCTTTTTCCAGTGGCTATTGTTTGTCCCTCTTTGTGGAAATTCACTCTTCCCCTGGTTCCTACAGCACCATCTTATTTCAATTCTACTCCAACCCGAGGACTTGCTTTCGGCTCCTGTTTGTCTCTTGACCCCCAACTCCAAGACATCCTGGGCCCTCTGTTCTCTCTACACTGTCCCTTGGTGACTTCATCCAGTTTCTCCGAAGCTGGTCATCTCCAAGGATGGACACCACAGTCCTTCCCTGTCTACACGTGCGTGTGCTCACACGAAGGGGCGGGTCTAGTTCCTCACCCTTCCACCTTGGATTTCTTCTTTGCTTGCAAATCTGTTTCGCTGGCACTGTCCTTGGGCCATCTGCCAGTTTCCCTGGGATCTTCCAGGATCTTATCAGAAGAAAAGTTATTAAATTTCAGACTTACCTGAAATTGACTTTCACATATAAGTTCTCAAACAAAAGATATGTTTTGACAGTAAGTTTGAAAGGTTATTTGAAAAGTTCATTTGGGGCTATCAGATGCTATGAATAACTCATCCTGGAATGGCTCATCTTCAAGGTGATTAGACATCTCTTCAGTGAATTTGCCTTATAAGAAAGACATGTGAGCCCTAGCCAGTTTGGCTCAATGGGTAGAGCATCTGCCTGCAGACCAAAGGGTCTCGGGTTCAATTCTGGTAAAAAACACACACCTCGGTTGCAGGCTCCTCCCCAGCCCAGGTCCTAGTCGGGGCGAGTGCAAGAAGCAACCAATCGATGTGTTTCTCTCACAATGATATTTCTCTCTGTCTTTCCCTCTGTCTTCCACTCTCTCTAAAATTCAATGAAAAGACATTCTTGGGTGAGGATTAAAAAAAAAAGAAGAAGAAGAAAGACATGTGAAACCCAATGTGAAACTCCAGAGAAACCATCCCAGAACTTTCAGTCTAATATAGAAAACCCCTCATCAAAAGTGCCAGTTAGCCTTCTGCCCTGGCTCGTTCCCCATCCCTACTCTAAGCTTCACTATTTACAAACACCAGGCTGTTCATCAATTTACAAACTTAAGACAACAAATCAAACAATTCATTTGTTATGCAGCCATTGCAACGGGAACTAATGCCTGAAGAACGAATCAGACAAATCCAGGCGGTTAGGCATTCTTCAAAACCAGGACACGAAAATCTTCAGAAGTCAAAATCCTTATTAGTCATTGACTGGGCTCGTGACCACCAGTGGGGACCGGGGACAGAACAAACCACTTCCTCGAGGAGCCACATTGACCGGGTGGCCCCTAGTGAGGGCCGAGGAGTCTAAGAAAGCACTCCTGGCTGGGGCAGCGAAAACCTCTGCCACAGGTTTTAGGCTGGTCAGCCCTGAGCTGGCACCACGCAGTCTGAGGTCGGCGACACGTGTGCCATGTGTTCATGATAACATACGGTCCCCACCCCAAGAGTGACACCTCAGGCCGCAGCACCAACTTCCTGGAAACAGGGAAGCCCTAAAAGATAAGCTGCCCATTCGCCTCAGCGGAAACAAAGGTGCCTCCCACCCCCACCCCATGGATCAAGGAAAACCTCCAGGAAAAGGTTAACTTTCTGATTCTGAGGGAGGAGTAACCCAGAGCCAGGAGTCTGCCAGACACACTGCTTCACGCTGTAAGGACCTGGAAGGGGACTCGGAGAGTCAACCACATCAGGGCCTGTTACTGTTGTCAAGGCAACCAGAGCTCCCAGCTCTCAAAGGGGAGTTTCCAGGCACTCACTTGCCCCCAAATTCTTTTTGTTTTAAGCTATTCTTTGAATTCTTTTAAAACAAAAAAACATAAAAAAATATATTTCTATTCCTAGCACCCTCATTGTTTCTTGTAGTTTAATCCTTTGTCAGACATCTAGTCCTCTATGTAATTAAAATGCCAAGGTAGCAAGGGCCTTGAAGCAATGATACTTTTCACTTTGTAATGATACAAATCACGAAAATCATATGAATCATGAAAATAAATTCATGCAGGAATGGTCCAAATAGCTTGTGTATTTTGGATGAAAAGAGTACAATTCCCAAACCATGATAACAACACGGGGTGGGAAGGAGAGACTCAGCAAAGACCAGCAGAAGTGCACGCAAACCAACCCCTGGTGGAAAGAAATACTTATAAGACACCCAGGGAAATTTTCAAAATGACTACCATTCCATGATGTTATATGGTATTAACATTAATTGTTTTAGCTTAATAGAATTGTGACGAAGAAAGGAAGAGACGGAGAGAGGGAGGGAGGGAGGGAGGGAGGGAGCCTTCATCTTTGCCATGTGTACTGAGGTCTTTACAGATGAAGTTATGTGATGTCTCGGGGACTGATGTAAAATAGTTCAGAGTGGAGGTTGCAGATGAAATAAGATTGGCCAGGTAATAGCAACTGTTGAAGCCGGGGGATTAGTGTTTGGGGGTTCCCTGTACTAGTCTCACTTTTTAAATATGAGTTGAAAATTTTCAGAAATAAAAAAATCTATCTTAAAAAAGAGACAGGAAGAAAGAGAGGAAAAGGAAAGCGGGTGAGTCGAGCAAAAGGACGAGAGAGAACAAGGAATGGTAAGAGGAGGTGAAAGGGAAGAAATATGTAGAGAAAGCAAGAGAATCAGGAGCCCAGAGGTCAATGCAGATGGTGGGGAGCCCCCATCCCCTCAGCGGCCTCCCTGCTTCGTGCAGCCTGGGCAGCACCGTTGGCAAAACTTGGAAGAGCTCATGGTCACCAAAAGCCTGCCGGGGGAAGAGTCCTGAGTGCAGTTCTGATATGCCTCTTCCACTGCCCTGGGAGAACACACCTGCACCCCCACACGCCCGTGGGGAGAGTGAGGGCACAGCTGTCTAAGGGGCAGTAACTCCTGTGTTTCCCCCGGCCTTGACCTGGGCGAAGCCATCAGTGTTATTACCGGGCACCGACATGTACAGAGACCAAAGGTAAAAACATGAGAAGGAGATCAGACACGGGAATTTAAAAGCCAATGAAAAGGAGACCCAGCTGTTCCTCTTCAAAGGCCGGCACCACGAACTGAACTTACAAGATCCCACTTCCTCTGGGCTCCAGCACCAGGGAGAGGCTTAGGGGGACACAGACACATACGAGAGGGAGCTGGATTGACTGGCATCAGGGCAGGAACTCGGGGGCGGCTTTCTCCCAGACGGAGGTGCTCCAGGGATCGTTGTTCCTATGCTGGGAACTCCCCAATTGCAGGGCTGACTGGCAGCCATTTCTGTTTGCTCCGCCCTCACCTGCACCCCCACACGCCCGTGGGGAGAGTGAGGGCACAGCTGTCTAAGGGGCAGTAACTCCTGTGTTTCCCCCGGCCTTGACCTGGGCGAAGCCATCAGTGTTATTACCGGGCACCGACATGTACAGAGACCAAAGGTAAAAACATGAGAAGGAGATCAGACACGGGAATTTAGAAGCCAATGAAAAGGAGACCCAGCTGTTCCTCTTCAAAGGCCAGCACCACGAACTGAACTTATAAGGTCCCACTTCCTCTGGGCTCCAGCACTAGGGCAAGGCTCTGGGGAACACAGACACATACGAGGGGGAGCTGGATTGGCTGGCATCGTGGCAGGAACTTGGGGGCGGCTTTCTCCCAGACGGAGGTGCTCCAGGGATCGTTGTTCCTATGCTGGGACCTCCCCAATTGCAGGGCTGACTGGCAGCCATTTCTGTTTGCTCCACCCTGGTGATTCCCTGAGACCCTGCCTCATCCAATTTACAACCCCACCCAAGCTGTGTGCAGCAGCTTTTGCATATGAATGGCCTTTTCTTGTTCAGGGTAAAATCTCTCAAACAAGCTTGATCCCCAGTAGGGGGCATGCAGGAGACAGGTGATTGATGATTCTCTCTCATCATTGATGTTTCTATCTCTCTCTCTCTCCCTCTCCCTTCCTCTTTGAAATCAATGGAAATAGTTTTTCAGAAAAGTATCAACAAGGCAGTAGAAAGATCACTGTATTACAAAGAAACAAGTGGGGCTGGCCTCAGACTTCTCCATCAAATCTATACATGTGATTAAATTACATAGGACCACTACTACTAAATACACACATGCACATATACACGATGCTTACATAAAAGAACTGGTGAAATCTGAACAAGGTTTGCACTTCAGTTAACAGTACTGCACAGTGTCAAATTCTTCATTTTGATATTAGTCTGAACTTATATAAAATGTTATCACCGGGGGGAAGTTGGGGAAGGGTACATGTCTCTGTACTATCTTGGCAACTTCCTGTGACTCAACAATTTATTTGTGACAGAATCATAACAGGTTCTTGTAAACCTCAAATCCAAACTTGGAACGAAAGGTAAATAAATCAACTTAACACCTAATCACCTAAAAGGACCAGACGGGTGGATATTTAATCACTTCCACATCGATTCCAACAGTCGTGTTCAACTATCGCTGAGAACAGCAGAAATCCCTGCGCAAAGCTGTCGCCACACACAACCCCAGCCGACTGAGAAGCTTAAGTAAGAAGTTAACACTCTTGGCTTAACATCACCGAAAATTACTTGTTTGCAGACAAATTATCCACCGGGGACACTTTTTCATTTGAGGAGACCTGCTCTGCCTCCCTCCCTTCCCTTCTCCCAACCCAAAGAGGCAGCATGGGAAGCAACTGTCACGGTCCTGTGCAATCAGGAACTTCCGTACAACAAAGGCCTTCCCGCCCAGCCGGTGTGGCTCGGTGGTTGAGCGTTGACCCATGAACCAGGCCGTGGTTCGATTCCCAGTCAGGGCCTGTGCCTGGAGGCAGCCAACCGATGATTCTCTCTCATCATTGATGTTTCTCTCCCTCTCCCTTCCTCTCTGAAATCAATGAAAACATATTTAAAAAATAAATACACAAAGAAAGACCTTCCGTAAGAGGGCCGACTTACCCTGTCCCAGCTGAAACACAGGCCCAGGCGGTCAAGCTGCTTCCGCATGTACTTAATGTTACTGTGAAGTAGAGGGAAGAAGGTTTGGGTTTAGAGAGGGGGAAAGCCGTAAACAAACTATACTTTGAGAATGGGAAGGGAAAGGGGGAAAGCCTAGATTATTCCAAAGGGCTCGAAGTGTCATTTTGCCCTGGCCCCCAAAAAATCACTAAGAATCAATGAAAATGCCAGCATATTGGAAGATACTGACTCTTCAGACTCAGACAGGATCTACTAGAAACCACAAAGGCCTTTGGCCCTGGGATGGCCCTTCCTCTGGCCATTCAGGTGGGCAACGCCTTTGCTATGTGCACTCCTGGCCCATCCACATGGGGCGGGCAAAAGTAGTAAGCGAAACACAGAGTTTACTCTTGTATTACTGATTATTAATTATTAATTATTCTCCATACAAACAACTGTAAACCCACTTTTGCCCCACGCTGTATGTCTGTATTCTGCACGGAGTTAAGCCAGGCATTTAGCATAAAATCCACTGAAGAGAAAAAAACCTTAACGTACGAACTGTGGGAATCCACGTACACGGGTGTTTGAATGTCTGTAAGACACACCTTTGCGTCCAACTGTCTGGATGTAGGTTCCTCTCAATGGCGGCGTTTTCGGCAGGCAGTCCGAACGCATCCCACCCCATGGGGTTGATGACCTGGGACCAGAAGGGAAGCGTCAGCATGGCGGACGGTGAAGACCGAGATCCGTGTCCTCTCTGGGTGATTAGCAGGCATTCTCTTCTACTAACATGCCTGACCCTTCTTCCCCGGGTGAGTTCAAAATGTGCTCTGGGAAGCCAGCCAGCTACTTCTGCCTTACCAAGGATTTAGCAGGCTACACACCAAGGCATCTATGGTGACTCTGAGTGGGTGTTTTCATTACTGCATCTCAGGGTTGTCGGCCAGGATGTCTGTCTGTCTGTCTGTCTGTCTGTCTCTCTCTCTCCCTCCCTCCCTCTCTGGTCTCTCTCTCTCTCCCTCTCCCTCTCCCTCCCTCCCTCCCTCTCTGCCTCTCTACCTCCCTCCCTCCCTTCCACTCTCTCTGAAAAGCAATGAAGAAAATATCCTCAGGTGAGGATTAACAAAAAAAAAAAGTCCTAGCAGCTGAAATCAGAAAAATCTAGAAAATAAACTTCCGGAGTGTGAAAAATCATGTCTAGCTCTTCTTCTAACAAATACTCTAAGTAGTTAAAATGGAGTGAGAAGCCAAGCGGACAGACGCCGCCACCCGTCCGATCTGGACGGAGGCTGGAAGGGGGAAGCAGAGTTATCAGAGCTCAGAGGCCCAGATCGGCTGCAGAAGCTGAAATAGGCAGGTCTGCCCAGACGGAACTGGATTAATGAAGGAGGCACTACCCAGGCCAGAGAGCAATTCCCTGGCTTCCCCTTTCCTCCTGCCCATCGCCCCCCGCCCCCTTACTTTGGCCAGAATTTCTTATTGCCCAAAACCAGCCAGAGGCCAGCTGACACCAGAGCTTGGGAAACGTGGCCTCAAGAGGTCTGCCCTTCTGCCATTCAAAGCAAAGCAGGGGATGGGTCTGACAGCAAACTGGCCAAGGACCAGCACAGGAACACCAGTAGGACTGCAAAATCTCCCAGGACTTGAGACATCACAGAGGAATTGGGACCAGTTACTGATGAAGGGCAAACACAGGGATCGGAGCCCTGGCAGGTCAGACCAGAGCTGGCCAGGAGATGAGGCCTGGGAGCGGGTCTAGGCCAGACTCTGGTGTGGACACAGTCACATGATCACAGCTCACCCTCCTGCCTCCCTCCAGGCATAGCCACCAGCATCTCAGGGTTGTCGGGCAGGATGGACAGCAAGGTGGCCAGGAGAAGGGACACGGAAGACAGCACAGCTACATATGACGATGTACAGACAAGGCTCTGGAGGGATGGACCGGAAAGCATCAGGGATTACTGCCCAGAAGGGCCTGGTAAGGCAGGGAGTGGCCAAAGGAGACTGCAGTCTTATATATGCATATGTATTTTCAAGGGGGAATATGGAATTTTATGTTCAATTTTAAAATACTTTTCTTTCAAAAGAAAAAAAAAAAAAAAAAAGAACAACCAAAGGTACAGTTCTTGGCCGGTCAGAGTGGCTCAGTGGTTGAGCACAGACCCATGAACCAGTAGGTCAGGGTTTGATTCCCGGTCAGGGCGCATGCCCATGTTGCAGGCTCGATCCCAGGAGAGGGCGTGCAGGAGGCAGCCGATGGATGTTTCTCTCTCAGCATTGATGTTTCTATCTCTCTTTCCCCTCCTCTCTCTGAAATCAATAAATATAATTTTAAAAAAGTACAGTTCTTCCTCCAACACAGGAAGTATGATCAGAAGACTTTGGAGGGAGACCAGGAAGCTGGGGCAGCCGGCCGGCTGGTTCCCAATGGAGAGAGGAGCACAACCGTTACCACAAAAGAGGCAACACGTTTCCTCGGAGTGATCGGCTTTCTCTCCCTGTCATCGTAAAACTAAACTTTAGATCTGAAACCAACGTGGCTTCTAATTGACAGCAACCATGGTTACTGCTTCTCGAAACGCTATTTTCAGAGAGTGCCATGGTTTCTCTGGAGTAGGTGCAATCGTTTACTTCTAAGAAATGCGAAACACAGTATTTCCTTTTGTCTAGCAAGTGTAATAACCCACCGAGATTATAGATTGGGGATCAAATTCAAGCCAATACTTCAGGGTAAAAAAACATCCCAGTGACAGCACGGAGGCCCAAGCGGGAGACCTCCCCTGAGAAGGTGAGGGATGTGACAGGTGGGGATCAAATTCAAGCCAATACTTCAGGGTAAAAAACATCCCAGTGACAGCACGGAGGCCCAAGCAGGAGACCTCCCCTGAGAAGGTGAGAGATGTGACGGTCCGAGATCGGCCAGTTCCCAGTCAAGACCCTGGACCAGCAATTCATTCTCTCCCTCAAATTGCATCTGAGAGGATACGCTCCAACTCTGCTTCCAGACGCTGCAGAGATTTGCACATTTGAAAACTCAGGGCCAAGTTGTGTGCTGAGGGGCAAACTGGAAACTGATGAAACATATATTATGGTTCACACAGGTGACTATGTAGTGATCACACAGCTGCCAGACACCTCCATGTCTTTCCTCTTCCTCAGGGAACAGCAGTGCCCGGAGGCTTTCTGCCTGAGACAAATTAGCCCGTGTGTGAGGGAGACTTGGCACGTTGATGCTAATCACCCGATGCTTTAATCTGGCCCAGAAGGTGCTGGGGAGACCAGCCGAGGTGGGAGGAGGGTAATTTTATTTTCCAACCATCTGTGCATACAACAGATGAAAACACAACAAAATCACCATATGGAGCTGAGCTGTAAATGTGTCATCAGACACTGCGGGTTTACAGAGCAGCCCTTTCTGATTCCTGAATGAGGGTAATTGATCTCTGGCTTGGAGCAGCCCCTGCTCCACATCTAATCCTCAGCACCACCTTATCAGTGCTCCTATTAATTAGGTTACACGGGGAAACTGCATTAGAGTTTTTAAAGGGTTTTCTCATTGATTATCTCACAGGAACTTTGCAACCAATCTGAGGTGGGAGGCGGTCAGCCCTATTGTTGACTAAAGCCCCTGATTCCTGATCGATTTGTCACCCTCAAGCCTCCGAGCTTCCATTTGTAAAGGCCACATGTGATCTACACCCATGGAGGTCCCCGGTGACCCTGAACAGAGCAGACTTGGTGCACGGGTCTCTCTATATGTTTTACTTTCCATAGTGCTGTCCTTAGTGTGCCTGAGAATTGCTTCACAATTTCCATGTAAGAACAAAGCAAACCAACCAACAAATTTACAAGTTACAGAAAAAGGCAGAGCTTGCTGAATTTTCCTTGGGCCTACTGACTGATTTTGAACCCAAGACTCCAATACAGTTGTCCACTGAACAATGTGGATTTGAACTGTGAAGGTCCACTGATACACAGACTTTTTTTCAATAAATACACCCCATATTCCTGGGTTTTGCACCTATGGATTCAACCAACTGCAATGCAGAGGGCTGACTATGCATTGTTCCATAGCATTTATACAAGGGACTTGAGCATCTGTGGATTTCAGTATCTATGGGGGTCCTGGGACCAATCCACTACACATACCGAGGGATGATTGTAGTTTAGTTTTGGGGGACTTAACAGCTACGCTAGGATTTTCAACTGCACTGGGGCAGGTGGGGGTAGCCCCTAAATCCCGTGTTGTTCAAGGGTTAACTGTGTTTGTATTTAATGCAGCAGAAAGCCCAGTGTTTAGAATAAAGCTGGTATTTAATTACTATTTATCGAAAGAATTTATCAATACATGTGTCAGACCCAATTATTCAAGGTTAGATATTCCTTCCCTCCTTAGCGTGAGGATCATTGAACTTGACCTGAAACCAATCCTGCTCTCTCTCTCTCTGGGACTAGACTTGACATTGGAAAGAAGGATTTTAAAACAACAGGAAACTCAACAGGCTTTCACACTGTTGACAATGAGATTTTTTACACTGAGATTTCTGTTTCTCTTTTGCCATATCACTTAAAAATGGCAGGACAAATTTTCACCAAATTTGGCAGTAATATTTGGGACGATCTGACTTAACTATGAGCTATGAAAATTAACAAGAAATTAATTTCAGCCCTGACTGGTTTGGCTCAGTGGATAGAGCGTCGGCCTGCGGACTGAAGGGTCCTGGGTTCGATTCCGGCCAAGGGCATGTGCCTTGGTTGCGGGCACATCCCCAGTGGGAGGTGTGCGAGAGGCAGCTGATCGATGTTTCTCTCTCATTGATGTTTCTAACTCTCTATCCCTCTCTCTTCCTCTCTGTGAAAAATCAATAAAATATATTTTTTTTAAAAAAAAAGAAATTAATTTCAGGGAAACCTGGCGGATACCCCCAAAAGGGAGCTTATCATCTGAAATGGAGGAACACAGAGAACCCTATGCGCCTGCTCATCGCACAGACTAAGACACCGTAAACCACATAACGAATAGTGGTTTCAGGCACCACTCCAGCCGCAGGATCACGCAGGCTGCAGGCAATGATGTGCAGGTAAGATGCTCTTCGGAAGGCAACTTCATGCAGCGCGCTCCAGACAGCGGAGAACGGGGACTCACTTATTCCGTGGAGATGAATGACTCCCCAGAGTAAACCAGATCAGGATAAATCATAATCACAGCTGCCACCTATTAAGGGATTATTATGTGCCAGACACATGCACGAACTCATTTAACCTGCACAACCACCCCCTGAGGGAGGAATTACTGTTATCCCTGTTGCAAAGATGAGGAAAGTGGGATTCGGAGACATTAAATGACTTGTGCAGGGTCACTCAGCTAGAAAGTGGTAGGACGGGGCTCAAACCTAGTGTCCAACTCCTGAGCCAGCCTGACCTTGGGCCTCTGTTTTGTCTTCTGGGCCTGAGCTGCCTACCTGGGTCCTGGGACCTCTAGGCCTAGGGGCCATGCCTGGAGCTTTCTCTGTAATGCCTCATGCATCTAAGGGAATTAGAGTCCCACCTACACTCTCCCCTACACCAACCACCTATCTGCTAACGGGCTTCCCTTTCTTTACCATAAATGTTCAGTTTTGCTACAGAAGCTTAATCTTCAACAATTTGCCTGCATTTGCTAACTGTCTAAAATAACTTGGGTAAGTAAAAAAAAAAAATCAAGTTGAAGAATCGCAGTTAAATAAAGAGTTATTCTTCAGGCAAAGGGCCAATTCATTCCACACCGCCTCTTTCTAATAAACACAGCAGAAAGATGGAGAGCGGTGTCTGGGGGAGACGGCATCTGGCATAAACCAGGGAGACAAACACCTGTGGCCGGCTTCAGGCAGGAGAGAAATCGCTGCGTTTGACAGGATGACGTTATTAACTCTTCCAGTGACAAAGAGGCGTTGTAGCTTGACTTCCTTTTTAGGAATACTTCTTGCTACCAACGTCAGTTCGGCATAAATTTCCAAACCAACTGTGACAAGGATGCACTCATCTTTCTAAAGGAAAATCTTTACAGAGGACTGGGAGGCGGCAGACATCATTTGTTCAGGCCTTGCCGGTTCATCCCCCCAGTGGGGGAGTGGGTTACTGTAATAAACACAAGACGGGGCAGAGATGCACAGCGGGCTCTCGGGCGCTGGTGTGAGCAGATTCCAGCCGCCACTGGCAGTGCAATGTTTACCACCACGTGCCAGGCATATGCCATGTGCTTCACTGCCACCCTCTTTGAATCCTTGTACCAAGCCAATGCGCAGGTACTAGTTGATCTCCACTTTACAAATGAGAGAACACTAGGTCCCAGAGAAGTTAATTAAATGACTAGTCAAAGGTCTACAGCTAGGAGGTGCTAAGAGCTGGCCTTCGAATCCTGGCCATCTGGTTCAGTGGTCCTGGCTCGCAGCCCTTGGTCCATCCCGCCTCTCTGCAAGTAGTTAAAGAAGGTGCTACGATTATTCCCACCTCATGTCGCCAAAGGGCAGAGAGCAGGCTCTGGGGTGACTGGCAGTGTGAGAAGGGGGACGGGGCAGAGATGCACAGCGGGCTCTCGGGCGCTGGTGTGAGCAGATTCCAGCCGCCACTGGCAGTGCAATGTTTACCACCACGTGCCAGGCATATGCCATGTGCTTCACTGCCACCCTCTTTGAATCCTTGTACCAGGCCAATGGGCAGGTACTAGTTGATCTCCACTTTACAAAAGAGAGAACACTAGGTCTCAGAGAAGTTAATTAAATGACTAGTCAAAGGTCCACAGCTAGGAGGTGCTAAGAGCTGGCCTTCTGGTTCAGTGGTCCTGGCTCGCAGCCCTTCGTCCATCCCGCCTCTCTGCAAGGAGTTAAAGAAGGTGCTACGATTATTCCCACCTCATGTCGCCAAAGGGCAAAGAGCAGGCTCTGGGGTGACTGGCAGTGGTGAGAAGGGGACTGACCACATCAGCCAAGTTTCTTCCTCCTGCCCTAGCCAGTTTGGCTCAGTGGATAGAGCGTCAGCCTGCGGACTGAAGGGTCCCAGGCTCGATTCCGGAGGGCACACG
>NW_005370895.1:1832665-1845989 GCF_000412655.1 Myotis brandtii | reverse complement strand
TTCTCTCTCATCATTGATGTTTCTATCTCTCTCTCCCTCTCCCTTCCTCTCTGAAATCTATAAAAATATATTAAAAAAAAATAAAGTTTCTTCCTCCTCCTCTCTCCAGGCAAATTTCACCGCATCCCCCAGATCTATGTCAGATGGTCCCTCTTTAGTGGGGCCCCTCCCAACTCCTGCAGAGCTGTTACTCCCCAAATGTCTCTTCCTTACAAAACCTTACTCCATTCTGTGTTTCACCCCACCGGACGGTGAACTCCTTCCTGGGGAGAGAGCATGTGTTACCCACACGTGTGGCTGCCCCACTCCACCCCCACCCCATCTCCACCCTTAGCACAACACCTAACACCCAACTAATCGAGACGCTTTGTTATAATAACTTCCAGTTCATAAAAGGAAACACTGAGCTTGTCATGTTTATCTTCAAAGCGAATCTCATCTTAACTGAGTGGTTTTCTGCATTTGCCCTGAACACACGTTGCAACATTCTCACTGTTCTGAGGGAGGCGGACACGGGCTGTCGGGCAGCACTGCCCTTACCTGCATCCCCCTCATCCTCTGGAACCGGGCGATGGTGTCGCTGATGGTGTACACGCGCACGTGGCCCATGTGCAGCCTGCCCGACGGGTAGGGGAACATGGAGAGCACATAAAACTTGGGCTTCGATTTCTAGGGAAGAAGGAAGGAAAATGATGAGGATTAGTAAGCATTTACTGGGAACCTGCCTGCACATAGCAGTGGGCACGTTCCTCAAGGTAATTGTTTAACACTGTGAAACGTGTCCTTTTGAAAACACTATTCCTGTAATAGAAGTTGACAAAAATGTCAAAAACCCAAATTCAAAGCCCTGGTTTGAGCTAAAGAATGTCCAAAATGATGCCGAACACCCTCCAAGTGCTAATTATTCATCTATATTTTTAATCTTTTTTTTTTCTCTCTCTCTCTCTCTTTTATTTATTTATTTTTTAAAATATATTTTATTGATTTTTTACAGAGAGGAAGGGAGAGGGACAGAGAGTCAGAAACATTGATGAGAGAGAAACATCGATTAGCTGCCTCCTGCACACCGCCTACTGGGGATTCGCCCGCAACCAAGGTACATGCCCTTGACCGGAATCGAACCCGGGACCCTTCAGTCCCCAGGCCGACGCTCTATCCACTGAGCCAAACCGATCAGGGCTCTCTCTCTTTTAAAAAGCTTATTTTTAAGACAGCTTCTATCTAGATCTAAGCAAACTGTGTTTTTCCAAATGAAGCTCTAGTGAATCCCGGATGTGACATCTCTGAACACGGAGCCCTTCCGCAATCCTGAGCTGCACTCAGACCTGGGTTAGCTGTCAGACCAGTACCCTAAGGCACCAGTTTGGGTCCTGGGTTTCTCACTGTGTTGGGAGCTTATCTTTTAACAACAACAAAAAAGCTGAAATGGGAAGATAGTGGGAAAATCTCAGCCAGTGAAGGGAGAAGGCTGTGGCTTCCCGGGGCTGCTCTGCAGGCGGCCTCAGGCCAGGGCTGTATAACTAACTCTCCAGCTTCCCAAGATGCAGCTTCAGCATGAGAAACACAGAGAACTGGACGTGCATCCCAACAGAATGAACACAGGGCAGGAAGTCCTCATTGGGACGCTGACTTCGGCACCTTAGTTCTTCCATCGGTAAAATGGTGAGTGCTGGCACAAGTCCGTCTACAGGAGGGGATAAGGCTCCAAAGGAAAGCTGGTAGGCAGGTAACTGATTCCTCATTGGGGCCTGTTGTTCAAGGGCAATGACTGGGTTTGAGCATCTCCCCCACAACCTCCCAGCAGAATTAATAACTATTGGATGTTTGTGGGCCTTGGTGCCCCGGAAGCCTGATAACTGGCCTCCGTAGAACTCTTAGCAAACTGTCCCCATGATGCAAACTGGGTATTTCCCAGCAAAGTCCACCAATCCTGTCCAGGCGATGGCACGCTCCCCCCGCCCAGCCTTACATCCTCCCAAGGGGCAGAGGAGCTCCTAGGAAGAAAGACAATAACTGCTCCTGCTTTGTCACTAAGGGCCGGGACCATCTGATATTACACTATTTCATTTACTTCTGCCTTCTGTCTTTCCCTTTCTGTCTTGACTCCCTTCCTAGAGTCTTCTAAGGCTTTGCTTCCCCCAAACTAATGAAAACAAATGCAAAACAGAATATTCATAACCATCCCTTTGTGATCATGTGGGGGGAAGGGGATTTGCGTTTTTTGCTAGTATTTGCACGCCTGATCGTTGACACAGCCAACTGTAACCAGGGGAGTAGAAGAAACCAGAAAGCAGATTCTTTCCAATCTCATCTGACCCCTTGCTTTAAACTTCCTTCAGCAAAGAAGTTAAACTTTTACCAGAGCCTCTGACACGTGGCAAAACAGACTAGCGTGGAACTTTTCTCTCCCTGCCCCTCCTCCAGAAATGACCGACGGGCAGTCAAGTCAAGATGCCTGAAGGAAGAAAAGGGGAGTAAGGAGTCTGGAACTAGTCTACACACAGACTAGAAAACCGTCTTGAAATGCTGTTGGTGTAAACAGATGGGTGGGAAGCAGCACATTGATCACGCTCTTTAATTGGAAACTGTGGATCCACAGCGCTTAGGAAACCTCAGGAACGTGGGTGAGGACGGGAGGTTCAGGAGTCAGTGGGGACTCAGGAATTACCATCTTTAAGAAGACAGGTGACAGATAATCCTCTCAGCTTATAAACAAGGCTCTCAAAGGAGGAACAAGACCTCAGGAAATAAGCAAACTAGCCTCCCTACTCATTTTTAGGGAACATGGTAAAGAGCTGTTAAAGAGTTCTTTATTTTTTTAAACAGTTTTTTATTGATTTCAGAGAGGAAGGGAGAGGGAGAGAGATAGAAACATCGATGATGAGAGATAATCACTGATCAGCTGCCTCCTGCACGCCCCACACTGGGGATCGAGCTTGCAACCTGGGCATGTGCCCTGACTGGGAATCGAACTGTGACCTTCTGGTTCATAGGTCGACACTCAACCACTGAACCACACTGGCTGGGCCAGAGTTCTGGGACCCGAAAAAAAAACACACAAGAAAACCCTTGCTATAAAATATTTCGAGTTTTTCATTGTAAAGTTTTTACATTAAACCTGTTTTTCTTTTATTATAATCACCTTGTTTTTATTATAGTAATATATTTTTATATTATGTTTATTTAACAATCAATCTTGCCCCAAACATTTTCCACATATAACTCCTTCATTACCATCTCCTTTTTGTATGTTGGTTTAACAAAGCTTAAATTTATGTAAAATCGAGTGATTCATTATATAGGAGCTAAGCCAAACACCAAAACTGAGTTTATAGAAGATATATAGAAAAGTACTGCTAGCAAAAGCTTTTAATATTCATGGATATTTTTATTGCAGAAAAGGTATTCAGCTTACTGCCTGCCCTGCCTTTTGCTTTCTGTGTGAATTAAGTCATTTTCCTCTGTGACAATGAAATGCATTCTATCCTCTGTGGGTGGAAAGAAGAGAAGGAATTATGGGAGTTTATGTTATAACCAAGCAGGAATGTAATTGAAAGGGAAATTTTCATAATTATATAAAAGTTAAGAATCGAAACCTTTAAAAGAAATTAAGATTTTAAGCGATAAGAAAAGGACGGTCTTTATAAATAGGTCCTATTCTTTTTGCCAGCTTCTCATGTTGGGAGAGAGATAATTTCTGTTTCTTTATAGACCTGGCTCCGAGCTGGGAGGAAGGGAGGATGGCAGAGAGGAGCACTCAATAGCAACCTGGAGCCCTAGTTCTGGTCCCAGCTTTGCCCCTGGCTCTGAGACCTTAGGCAAATTCCTTTGCCCTTCTGGGCTCAGTTTACAATCTGTAAATCAAAGGTTTCTCAGTGGTTAGAGCATCGGCCCTTGGATCAAGGGGGTCTCAGGTTTGATTCCCGGTCAAGGGCATGTACCTCAGTTACAGGTTCCCCAGCCCCAGTAGGGGAGCATGTTGGAGGCAGTCAATCAATGTGTGGGTGTCTCTCCCTCCCCCTCCTCCCTCCCTTCCACTCTCTAGAAATCAATGGAAAAAATATTCTTGGGCCCAGCTGGCGTGGCTCAGTGGTTGAGCGTCCACCTATGAACCAAGAGGTCACTGTGCGATTCCCGGTCAGGGACCATGCCCGTTTGTGGGCTTGATCCCTAGTGTGGGGTGTGCAGGAAGCAGCAGCCGGTCAATGATTCTCACTCATCTTTGATGTTTCTATCTCTCTTCCTCTCAGAAATCAATTAAAAAAAATATATTTTTTTAAAAGATGACTGGGTCTGAATCCTGGCTCTGCCACAGGTGAGTTGTGCATCTGGACAAACTGCCAAACCTCCCTCTGAGCCTCGGTTTTCTTATCCCCAAGATGAGGATAATACCTTCCCTCAGGCTTATTTCAGGATTAAATGGGAAAATAATGGACAGATGGTGCCTGACACATAATAATATGCTCATTAAATGGAAGTTCTTGCCCTAACCGGTTTGGCTCAGTGGATAGAGCGTCGGCCTGTGGACTGAAAGGTCCCAGGTTCGATTCCGGTCAAGGGCATGTACCTTGGTTGCGGGCACATCCCCAATAGGGGGTGTGCAGAAGGCAGCTGATCGATGTTTGTCTCATCGATGTTTCTAACTCTCTATCCCTCTCTCTCCTCTCTGTAAAAAAATCAATAAAATGTATTTTTTTTAAAAAAAGGAAATTCTTTTTAGGATGATGATAATTAGGATCATGATGGCAAAATATTCAACTTCTAGACAATCATTTGGGTGGGTTTCAACTGTACCTCACACTAGAGCAGTGATGGCGAACCTTTGAGCTCGGCGTGTCAGCATTTTGAGCTCAGCGTGTCAGCACCTAACTTAACTCTGGTGCCGTGTCACATATAGAAATTTTTTGATATTTGCAACCATAGTAAAACAAAGACTTATATTTATTTTATATATTTAAATGCCACTTAACAAAGAAAAATCAACCAAAAAAATGAGTTTGCCTGTCACCTCTGACACGCGTGTCATAGGTTCGCCATCACTGCACTAGAGTGAGGTCCATGATCAATGCTTCCGAACCCACCAGCATCCAGCAGCGTTTTCAGTTCCTGACAAGACGCACCACACATTTTTCTCCCCTTGTACCTTTCATTTACATAACACTTCAGTTTGTAAAATGTGTTCAGCCACATTTCCCATTTGATTTTCAAAACAATTCTGTGAGATAAATAATGTGAGGAATGTGAGGATCAAGGAGGTTCATGATGTTGCCAAGTTCGCACGAATTCTGGGGCAGAGCCAGTCCTTTTCTGCCAGGCTCCAGACCCTCGCCAGGTGCTCGCTCCACTACACTACACCCCCCTCAAACCCGACAGCGTGCCAGGGCCCATCCACAATATCTCCAAAGCTATTTACCCATTTATTGAAACACTAGAGGCTCAGTGCACGAATTTGTGCACGGGTGGGGTCCGGTTGGGCAGATCAGGCGGGGCCGGCCAGGAGGAGGGGCCTCGGGCAGTTGGCCAGCCGACTCCGACCCCTGATCAAACTCCCAGTCGAGGGGACAATTTGCATATTAGCCTTTTATTATATAGAATAGTTTATTTTGATCCACTTAATTTTTTAAAAACCATATGCTTAAGAATAAGATGTCACAAAATCAGTAAGCTACAACTTCAAAATGTTTGAAAGTCACTAAGTTATAATCTAAACCAAAAGCAAAAAATCGAAGTTTAAGCTACTTATTTAGAATTAAACTGCACCCTGCCCAGTCGGTGTGGCTCAGTGGTTGAGCATCAACCTATGAACCAGGAGGTCACGGTTCGATTCCTGGTCAGGACAGCACATGCCCAGGTTGCAGGCTCGATCCCCAGTAGGGGGCGTGCAGGAGGCAGCCAATCAATGATTCTCATCATTGATGTTTCTATCCCTCTCTCCCTCTCCTTTCCTCTCTGAAATAAAATATATATATATTAAAAAAATGAATTAAACTGCTCCCTAAGGTTTATATCCAAAATATATTAAGTTAGATTAGTCTGATCATGTTGCCAGGAAGGCTTTTCACTTCCTAATGAGTAAGAGTGAGGCTTGCATTGCACATTTACGCATTACATTCAAACCTTCCTTTTTGTCATTTCACTTGTTATATGCTATGCCTTTCTCAATGTCAGACTTTCTCACACAGAAGTTGGGCTCACGGCTGGCGAGTGCAGCGGTGGTGGTGGGAGCCTCTCCCGCCTCAGCAGCAGCGCTAAGGAGCAGCAAGCCAAGCAGTAAAGAGCAGCAAGCAGGCGGACGGTAAGAAGCAAGGGGTCCCCGACTATGAGAGGGATGTCCACCGAGGGCTCCCGACTACGAGAGGGTGCAAGCCGGGCTGAGGGACCCCCCCGCCAGTGCACAAATTTCGTGCACTGGGCCTCTAGTACTTAATAACTTGTTTGAACCGGGCAGTCTGACCTCAGAGTCCAAGCCCTTAACCCCTCTTCTCCACCCTTTCAGAATCTCCCAGGATACTCACATCAGCTTCAGAAATTTTGGAGGCCTGTTCTTTTATCCGTGAATGCCACCATTTCTCAACATCCTTTCTTGTCTGCAGCGTATACTCTTTCGTCCACTGGCCCGTGGCACTGTAAATTCCTCTGGTACATCCTGGAATGACTCTCTTTCCCCAACTGATGACATCCGGCCCACCATTTAGCTCCCTTTTCAGAAGAGAGACATAGAAGCCCAGTCTCTGCCAAGCAGAAGCCATTCTTCAGAAGGCGGGAGGCCCTGAAAGAGGGGAGAAAGCACACTGGTGAACCACCCGAACCCCCTCCTGAGCCTGGCCTTCCACTCAGCACAGCTCAGGGCTCCCTGCCCCCTCACAGGCTTTCCTCTTATTCTTCTGATGATTTCTCTCCCTGAAAAGAATGCTTTAGAAGTTCAATTGAGCTAAGTACATTTTTTTTTAAATATGCTTTTAATGATTTCAGAGAGAGGAAGGGAGAGGGAGAGAGAGATAGAAACATCAATGATGAGAGAATCATTGATTGGCTGCCTCCTGCACACCCCCTACTGGGGATCGAGCCTGCAACCCGGGCATGTGCCCTGACCGGGAATCGAACCGCCACCTCCTGGTTCATGGGTCGATGCTCAAGCACTGAGCCACACTGGACAGCTAAGCACAAACTTTTTTTAAAAATTAATTTATTTATTTTTAAGCACAAACTTTTTAATGGAAAATATAAAGGTGGTCAGTGCTCCCAAACACCAAAGATACAACGCGCCCCCCCCCCCCGCCAGGGACAAATGGAGACCACTGCCTGGGCCAGCTCCTACCACAGCCTCACAGACTGCATGGGAGGCAGCGGAGCCCTCCCTCCCTTCTCTGTAGGCCAGCCCAGGGTCTGCCCAGCAGGCTTCACTTCCCATCGTCCAGGATTCAGAAGAGCTCCAAGCATATCTTAGCTTGGCCTTAGGCTCAAATATCGGAAGGGATCTGAACACAGGCCTTCAAGGAGGACCAGAGACTCTGGGCGATTATAAGCATTTTTCAAATATATTATGAGTTCAAGATACTCGGTAGGCTAAGCCAGGAAATAACTGCAATTTAGAAGACTGCTTATTCACTTAGTTCTCCATTCATTTACCAAATCTGCACTGAGTGCCACAAAGTACACACAGCTCTAGGCACTGGGGACACAGCTGTGAACAAACACAAAGTCCCTTCTGTCCTGGCCCTTACACACTGGCAGAGAAAAGGAGGTAAGAAGCCAACAAATATTATACAATATGTGTAACAGTGGTTTTTCTGGAATCCAACCCATAGGTGGGGGCCCATCAGGACATCCAGCTGCGATTCAAAATTCAACTTAAACGTTTAAATGCTTTTCTCCAAAGTTGAATTCCAGAAATGAACTCATGGAAGATGTTTCATGTTTTATCACGATTCAAAAGGTTGAGGTGACAGTGCATCAGATATTTAAGATTTATGAATAAATAAACTTTCTCCCTTCTTGCATAACAGCATTTGAGAAGTGCTATAGTATTTTCATAACAGATCTTTCAAAACCAGGAAGGAAGGAAGGAAGGAAGGAAGGAAGGAAGGAAGGAAGGAAGGGCCTGACACTCTAAGCTGGTGTTCTTTGATTCTCTCAGAATGTCTCCATATCTACTAGGATTGGCCCCATTTCACAAAGGTACACGGACGTTGCCAACAGGGTTCATTACGGGCTTATAAAGGCGAATTTCACACTCACACAAAATGGCATCACAGTGTTGGCATTTTACAAGTTGGTCTGCCAAGGTTCCTGACATACCAGTTCTCACTGTATTTAACACATCTCGCTTCTTTGGGGGTGAAATCAGAAACAGACTAAAAAAACAACAACAACTCCCTATCCACTGGGCTTGGCTATTTTAATGTGAGTAGATGTGGCTATAGATATAATAGTGAACTATGTGAAATCAGTTGAATACCAGCAATTCCATATGACCAACCTAATATACAGACACTTTGTTTGTTTTATTGTTTAAAGTATTACACATAGTAGTACATATATCTCCTTTTTCCCCCCATTGACCTTCCCCCAGCCTCCCCTACCCCTGGTCGCATGCCCTCATTCCCCCCCCCTCCCCTCCCGTGTCTTGTATCCATTGGTTGTGCTTATGTGCAAGCATACAAGTCCTTCAGTTGATCTCTTTCCCCCGCTCCCCAACATTCCCCAGCCTTCCCGCTGTAATTTGACAGTCTGTTCGATGCTTTATTGCCTCTGTATCTATCTTTTTGTTCATCAGGTAATATATAGACACTTTGTACAACTAAGGCAATCGCATTGATTTTTAGGGGTTAGATGTCTACATAATTAGAACTACCTACAGGACTCATGGATTTTAGGTTCTCTTGCTAAGTCAGCATTCCCATATCTTTGCAAACCAAAGATGCCAGTTTAACGGAGGGCACACAGGGAGATGCCTGCCATCTCTCTCCTAGACTGCATTCCCTAAGAACACATTGGACTATCCTCTCAAATAGAAACAATGGCAAGGAGCAAATTATAAAAATACAAACTGACTCTAACTGTAGTCCCACAAGCTTTTGATTTTAATGATGGTTAGCCATTGTGACAAATGAAACAGCAACGAATGCAAACAGCTCACCAATAGGAGCAATATGAAGGTCATTCTTCCACTTAAAATTCTAATCCTGTCTCTACAACTCACTTATCCTATGAACCAAATTACAAACAATGCATTTACAAACAAGCTTTCTAAAAACATTTACATAATACCTGGTTCACTAATAACCTCCAATAACCTTGCCTTTACACAAACTGGTAGACTAAAGAATCCTGAAACCCATCTGGGTATTTATAAGAACTTAAAGTTCATAAAGAAAAAAGAACAAGTAGATTACAAAGTGACAGATTATTCAAGGAATGGTGGCAAAATTCAAATTAGATCCCCACCTCAAACATAAACCACAGTAAATCTCATATAAATTAAAGAATTTTTTTAAATACCACAAAACAAGACAAAAACATAAAGGGTAGGGAAAATATAGGGTTATAGTTGTTGTATGGAAAATAATACAATAATTAATAAATAATAAACAAGAATAAACTGAGTTACGTACTCACAACTGTAAACCTATCTTTGCCCACCCTGTGGATGAGTACTTAGTAATTCTTTGCAAAGTGCAGGATGTTCTGTCCAGAGAATAAAACAATGAAAAATATTAATAATCTCTCTTAAAATCTAAAACATCTGTCTATCAAAAACACCATTGACAAAAGAAGAAAGCAAAAAATAAGCTGAGAAAAAAACTGCAAAAACTGCAACCAAAAAGCTTATCCTAATCTATAGAGTTCACATATGAGAAGAGAAATATTAAAAACCTAATTTTAAAAATGAGTAGAGGGAAAAAGGGAAGAGTAAAACCAAATGGCTAATAAATGTATAAAAAAGATCAACTTTACAACGAATCAAAAATGCAAATTAAAACAACAATAAAATATTTTGCTTATCAGGTTGGCAAAAACCTGTTAAACCAGTGATTCCCAAAGTGGGCGCTACCGCCCCCTGGTGGGCGCTGCAGCGATCCAGGGGGGCGGTGATGGCCACAGGTGCATTTGTTTTAACTTTTTTTGTATTACCTTTCTATTCTGAGTTCAATAGTTTCATAATTTCAAACTTCAATGTTTCTAATTTACACCTTTCTTTACTATATTTTACGAAAAAGGTAGAAACATTAATACATATATCTTTCTGTTTAATTCCTTTTAAAATTTTTAAAAAATTAATTTCCAGGGGGCGCTGAGTAATATTTTTTCTGGAAAGGGGGCGGTAGGCCAAATAAGTTTGGGAACCACTGTGTTAAACCAAAAGAAATGTGCGTAAGCAGTGCCCAGATCGGCAGTGTTTGGACAGAAGAGACCCGGGGACGCCCCTTCTTCCAGCCTCCGGCCACCCTCCTGCATCTTATCCAGTCAACCAACTTCAGAACCACCTCAGGGACCAGCCAACACACCGGGGTTTTTTTCTACCTTAACTCCTTATTGCCGAACAACCATGAGCTCCCAGATTCGTCAGAATTATTCTACCGAGGTGGAGGCTGCGGCCAACCCCTGGCCAACCTGCATCTGCGGGCCTCCGCACCTACCTCTCTCTGGGCTTCTATTTCCACCGCTAGGATGTGGCCCTCCAGGGTGTGGGCCACTTCTTTCGAGAGTTGGAGAAGAAGCGTGAGGGCTCCCAGCGCCTCCCAAAGACGCAAAACCAGCGAGGGGGCCGCATTCTCTTCCAGGACGAGCTGAAGCCTTCCCAAGAGGAGTGGGCAAAACGCAGGACATGACCATGGATGCCGCCCTGGCCTGGAGAGGAACCTGAACCAGGCCCTTGTGGAGCTGCAGGCCCTGGGTTCTACCCGCACAGACCCCCATCTCTGTGACTTTCTACAGAATCACTTCCAGGGTGAGGAGGTGAAACTCATCAAGAAGATGGGCGACACCTGACTAACATCAGCAGGCTGGCCGGCCCCCAGGCTGGGCTGGGCGAGTATCTCTTCGAAAGGCTCACCCTCAAGCACGACTAGGAGCCTTTGGAGCCCAGAGGCCTTTGAGAGGCCCCTCTGCATCTCCTGGTGTCTGGCTTTTACCTGAGCCTCTTATCAAAACTACTAGCCATTCTTTTAACCACCCTGAAGCCCTCTCCCATGCATTGGACCAAATGAAACAATAAAGCTTTTTGCAGAAAAAAAAAAGAAATGTGCATGGCTCAGTGGTTGAGCATTGACCTATGAACCAGGAAGGAGGTCACGGTTCGCTTCCTGGTCAGGGCACATGCCTGGGTTGTGGGCTTGATCCCCAGTGTGGAGCGTACAGGAGGCAGCCAATCAATGATTCTCTCTCATCACTGATGTTTCTCTCTCTTTCTCCCTCTCCCTTCCTCTCTAAAATCAATAAATGTGCATTTGTATACAGTGCTGGTGGGTATGTAAATTGATTCTACCTCTCTGGGGAGCAATACGGGAAAATATGTCAAGACTCTAAGTTCAGACCTTTTGTGCAGTGGTTCTCAACTTTCTGGTCCTTTAAATACAGTTCCTCATGTTGTGACCCAACCATAAAATTATTTTCTTTTTTTTTTCTTTTTTCCCCCTTTATTGAATAAGCAGTTCCTCATGTTGTGACCCAACCATAAAATTATTTTTGTTGCTACTTCATAACTGTAATGTTGCTACTGTTATGAATCGTAATGTAAATATCTGATATGCAGGATGGTCTTAGGCGACCCCTGTGAAAGGGTCGTTCGACCGCCAAAGGGGTCGCGACCCACAGGTTGAGAACCGCTGTGTTAGAGGGTCCTCAAGATTCAGCACATAGTATACTCAGGGCTATGATTTCTTTTTTTTAATAGTTTGGTTCTCTTCTTTTTTGTAATGTATTTTTATTGATTTCAGAGAGGAAGAGGGAGAAAGAGATAGAAACATCAAGATGAGAGAGAATCATTGATCAGCTGCCTCCTGCACACCCCACACTGGGAACTGAACCCGCAACCCTGCAACCCGGGCATGTACCCTGACCTAGCCTCGAACCAGGACTTCCTGGTTCATAGGTCAATGCTCAACCACTGAACCACTGAGCCACACCGGCCGAGCAGGGCTATGATTTCTTATAGAACTTTCTGGAGCTCGGCCAAGTTCCCTTCCTCTACTTCCCAGGCCCTGCTCTCTGCCACTCACCCCCAAAGCCCCGATGGGTACTGCCTCTTCCTGACCAGGAGCAGCCGTTTTATTAGAGGACTATGCCCATAGGATAAGTGTGAAAGGTGTGGCTGTGGGTTGCATTTATGATCAGCATGGCACCTTTCTTCCTCATCTCTGTCTTCCCCAGCTCTTTACCCAGATGTCTGGAATCTTGTCTCTTCTTCCACCATATTCCGTGATCCTCCCAGCCTCACTTGGGGCTTAAGGTTCAGTTTAATGAGAATGTGGGGGGAGTGGCATGCAAAGCAACAGAACACATAGGAGAAGCATGTGAAGGCACTTGGGTGCACCCAAAAGAAGGTGTGTGAGAATGTACCTGGGGAAATGAGCCTTAATGGACCAAGTTCGGAGACCAAACAAAAATACTACCTCTAATAACGTGATCTGGGCTTCTGCAACTGCTAACTTCCTGTATGACCCCAGGCAACTTATGTCGTGTCTGGAACCTCAGCTTCTCCTTAAGATGAGGGGTTAGTTAGACCCAATGATCGCTGAGGCCCTTCGAGCCCTGACATGCTGTGGCAATGACAGGTGGGCCAGAGAGGCACTGGATGGCTTTTCACTAAGTCCAAACCCCAGCCCAGGGAGCACAGATGCAGGGACCAGCGGGCGGGGGAGGAACTGGAGTACAGACCTACGTGCACACGTGCGCTTTCCAGGGGAAGGGCCCAGAGCTGTCGGCGGGTCTGTCGCTCCAAGAGCCTGAAGACGCAGGTCTCAGAGACTTTCCCAGCGGATGTCGGAGACTTTTCCAGTTCGGAAATGGCTCGACTCCGGGACCACCTAACCCAGTCTGCACCTTCCCCTCCTGCTCCCAGCAGATCGGAACCTCCCGATCCGGGGAGAGAAGATCGGGCCTCGCCTCTTGTCCCGCTGGCCCCGCTCAGGGGTTTACCTGCTCACAGGTTCTGGCCTGCGGCTCCTTATGCCTCGGTTCCCACCTCAGGCGAACACTGCCCGGCCGGCCTCCATGGGCGCCGCCATGTTGGCAGAACAACAACTTTATCGGTAGCGGCCGCCACAGTCACAGACAGGCGGGGGCGGAGCCGGGTTGGCGCAGCTCGGCCTTCTCTCCGACT
>NW_005370895.1:1827513-1832519 GCF_000412655.1 Myotis brandtii | reverse complement strand
CCCCAGGCTCTGCTCCCCAGCCCCAGAGAGCGCCCCGCCGCCCTAAGCCCCGCCCCCAGTCCTAGGCTCCGCCCCGCCGCCCAAAGCTCCGCCCCTAGTTCCTAGGGACCGCCCCAAGCCCCTGCCCCACACTGGGGACTGAACCCGCAACCCTGCAACCCGGGCATGTACCCTGACCTGGAATCGAGCCTGGTTCATAGGTCGATGCTCAACTACTGAGCCACACCAGCAGGGCGGGGGTCAAATTCCTTTTTTTTTATCTTTAGTGTTGAAAGTATTACGTATGTTCCCTTTTTCCCCCATTGACCTCTCCCACCCACACAGGGGTCAAATTCTTAACAAATGCAGCAGACTTATGAGGGCCATCCGTTTAGTGGCCCCAGAATAAACGGGGTGGTATAAAGAGCTCTGGAGGAGTCCTGAGGTCAGGTTCAAATCCCAGCTACAGCCCCCTCCAGGCTTGGTCAGGTCTCTCACCGTCTTGATACCGGGCCACAGGATGGTTAAAGCATCTTCTTCCCCCATATTCCGTGACCTTCTAGCCCTGGGAGGGGAATTACCCAGCCTAGACTGGAGGCAAAGCGAACTTCCTCACGTGATCCCTGGCTGGGAGTCAGGAAAGCATGATACCTCACCCACTTTCCAGAGGCGTTTGTTTCCCACCCTGCAACCTTCCCACTCCCGCAAGCGTTCCTTGCTATAAATCAATCGATGAATCGATGAATGAATTGCAAAGGTAAAACCTGTTTAAAAGAGATTTTGAAGAACACATACATGTGGGCAATCAGGAATACTGAAACGAATTTGCTAATTGTGCAAAGGGGCTGATATCCTACAGGACAAGTAAAATGGATGTTTGGGAGCCATCTTTTGCTTCGGGGCTGAAGTCAATTAAACAAAATTCATCCCATTACTATTTGTATTTCACATCTACTCTTACAGAGCTGGATAAAAGACAAGCGAACTGTACATGCCTATAGCACCAGTTAATCCCAGGCCAGCACTCCACCAGACACACGGTAATCTTTCACTAATTTCCAAGTCTTTCACAGTTTCCTGACATTTCAAAATCCAAATGCTTTGTTACTCAAAGTGCAATCTCCAGACCAGCATGTCTTACCTGGGAACTTGCTAGAAATGGAGAATCTCAGACGCCACCCCAGACCTACTGAATCAGACTCTGCATTTTAACAAAATCCCCGGGGGATTCTTAGGCAGATTGAAGTTTGAGACTCATTGTCTAGATTAGAATGTGAGAATTAGAAAGGATCTTGAGAGCACTCTAGTCCAGCCTGCTCATTTTACAGATGAATAAACTGAGGCCTAACGGAGCTGACTGTCCAGCTCAGGGGTGAGGAACCTCTTTTCTGCCAAGGGCCATTTGGATATTTATACCATTGGAGGGCCATACAGAATTATCAACTTAAAAAATTAGCCTGCTATATTTGGTCAAAAATTTAATTAACTCACCCCTAATGCCTTGGCAGGGCCAGACCAGTTGATTTCGCAGGCCTTATACAGCCCTTGGTCCAGACGTCCCCCAACCCTGGTCTAGCTCAAGTTCATAGCAAGTTAGTAAAAGGTCTGTTATTCAAACAGGGTCTCTTAGCCTACTAGAATAGTACCTTTTCAAAAATGCAGAGTGGAAGATCATTAGGAGCTTTAAAAAACTTCTAGTCCAATACTCTCACTTCAAAGGTGAGGACCCTGAGGCCCAGAGATTGGATACAGCTTGCTAAGGTCACATAGATGCTTAAACTGATACCATGGAAACACACACTCTCACTTTAACAGGCTAGTTAATCTTCCGGTATGTCATGCTGCATCCATGTATAACTAAAGGGCCCTTTCTCTAACTTCCCCCAAATACTAATTTCTAAGTAGCCTCTATCCTTATTTTGGTTCGAAGTTGCCTTTCTCTTATAAATTAAAACATTGACGTTTCTGGGAGATTATTTCAAATGGAATTTTTTTAAAAGTCACTTGCTTTACTGGAAAGTTGCTATTTTTACATCAAAGAAGACTGCAGCATGAAAGTAAATCCCTTTCCTCTTAAAGAGCTTACTGCAAAGACACATTATTAAAAGAAAGAGACAAATTGCTGGGCTGTGTAGGAAGTTATCCCATTTTTCATTTTTAAAAGGAAAGGAAATAAAAGCAATACATCTGTTAGTGTCTGCATAGAAAGAAATCTAGAAAAATATGTCCCAAACCAGCGGTCGCCAACTAGTGGTCCGTGGACCACTGGTGGTCCGTGAGGTCCGAAAGGTTGACATCCGCTGTCCCAAACTACTTCCTGTGACAATTCTAAGGACAGTGGGGTCCTATGGGCCTTTTTTTTTCTCTTTATGATAGGTTTCTGTGTCCCTTTTGCTATTAGCTTGTGTGGTAGGCTGAGTAATGGCCCCAAAGATATATAGGTTCGAATCCCTGGGACCTCATATGGCAAAAGAGACTTTGCAGATGTGATTAAGTGAAGAATCTTGATGAGAGAAGACTGATCATCCTGGTGGGCCCCAAATGCAATCTCAAGCGCCTTTATAAGAGAGAGGCGGGGGGAATTTGAGACAGAAGAGGAGGCAGTGTGACCACTTTAACAAATGTCATGGACAATTTTTCATTAAGAGTTCTTGCTGACCTGGAAGTTAAGCCTAGCACTGATGGGCCAAAAGACTCAGGATGATCTTGGCATGTAACCCCCAGAGGTCAATCACCAAGAAAACGGGAGTAGATGCCCTTCTGAAAGTTGCCACAAAGCAATCTTGGCTTTGAGTGGCCTGGAGTAATCAGTATTTTCCTAAGAACCTGATATTAAAAAGTACTCATTTGGGGCACCCCTTCCTGGATACAAACTTTGCTGAAGTGACCTCTTCTGTTGACTTTTAATACATTTTTGTGGTTTTTCCCCCCCAAAAAATGACTTTACCGTTTCTGAGTGTACATGGAAAAAAAAACCCATTTGGAGTGACTTACAGGACAATTATGCTTGGACACAGAGACAGACCTTGGGATTAAGCCTTTAATCTGTTCATTATAGGGAAGAAAAAAATCCTTCCCATTGTTGCAAATCTTCTTAGGCCTTGTGATGGCTTCTGGAAAAAGATAATCCTACTTGAAGAAATGCTGAGGGTATAAAACAATTTTGAGTTACATCTGACCTGAAGAAGGCAGAATTCGTTATTGTTGGTCTGAAAGTGGGCTCTAGGTAACACATGTTTACTTGCAAATACATGAAATGTATCTTGTTCATCTTTTGGCGATACCTGCAATTTTAATACATAAACGTTAATAAGATCCTATAGTTCCTACATCTCTGCCATTAACTTGGCATTTCATCCAACCACCTTTTGACATCTCTTGTATTCTTGTAGAGTTAATTAGCCCTTGACTTTATGTGCATGACTAGTAACACATGTTTACTTGCAAATACATGAAATGTATCTTGTTCATCTTTTGGCGATACCTGCAATTTTAATACATAAACGTTAATAAGATCCTATAGTTCCTACATCTCTGCCATTAACTTGGCATTTCATCCAACCACCTTTTGACATCTCTTGTATTCTTGTAGAGTTAATTAGCCCTTGACTTTATGTGCATGATATCGTCTCTTCCCAAGTAGAGCGTAAATTAATTAAGTCAATCATGATGCTCCTCTGATCCTGGATGAGCACTATCGTTTTATATACAGGGGACAGACAATCGTGTGTCACTCCCAAAATCTAGTTTAGTGTTTTCTAGCCCAAATTCTATAGCAGACGGAGAACATTGGCCTTCGTTTCCTACTCTGCTCAATGTGAGAGGGGTAGGGCCTGTGTATGGAAAGAATTTAACAAGTGCCAGGCACGTGGAGAGGGCTTAGGAACTGGTGGGTCCACAGCAATGATAACAATAATGTCACTGCCCCCTCGATATCCTGCAGTGGCTAGGATTTGTCAGCGCATCCTTCACCTGACAGTGGCTTCCCAGTGACTGACGACAAACACACCCCAAGTAGAGAGGATGGCACCAAATATATGTGTACTTCTACCAGTCACCTTTCAGAACAATCAGGATCTGTGTTTGAGGAGCAGCCTGGAGTCCCTTCTTTCTCATCTCCTCTTTTCCCTCCCTCCACAGTCTCTGTAGTCTTTATGACCCTCCAGGTCCCTCCCCGCTTCCCCCATAAAGGTTCTAAATCTATAAGACAAGCCAGCCTTTCTCTTCCTAATTGATTGCCTTTCCTAGCAGAACTTCACATTCTTATGGTGAATGATCTTCTCACCCTTCCCATCCAGGTATAAGATGAGAAGATTAAAGGAGGAGAAGGGACTGAAAATTCTGGCTGGCCAACCTTACAACAACAACAAAATCACCATCACTCTCACCATTGTCATCACCTAAATTCTGTACCTGGAGCCCAGCAGGAAAGGAGGGAGGGAGGGGGAAGGAAGAAAAAGGAGCTGATCTGGGTTTAAGAGCTTGACCACAGGAGGAGGAGGAGGAGGAGGAGACAGAGAAGAAGTTGAAATGAGAAGAAGAATGTAGAGAAGAAAGAGGGAGAAGCTTCAGGGTGGGGCAGGAATGAGAGACAGGCCCAGGATGGGGAAATGCCAATCTAGAGTCCTCAGGGTTGAAAACAGAAGATGACACCACCACACGCAGTTTATCAGTCAACTGGACTGTCCCCAGAACGAGAAGAAAGATGATAACAGCCCTCAATCATGGACACCTTGGTATAGGCCAGGAACTGAGCCAAACTGGGTGGCAGCAACCAAGCTGCTTCACCCGCCCAATCCTCAGGCTCCTCATCTGTAAAGGGGAAGGCGCAGCACCTCGCTCACAGATTCGTTGTAAGGATTAAGCAAGAGAACAGGTGTAAAGCTGTTGGCACAGTGCCTGGCACTATGTAAATGCAGTCCTTGTCCAACACCATGTAGCTTGATGACTTCAAGAGGTTGGGGAGGAGAGATCCACCAAAGGACTTGTATGCATGCATATAAGCTTAACCAATGGACCCAGACAAC
>NW_005370895.1:1795294-1827446 GCF_000412655.1 Myotis brandtii | reverse complement strand
GGGGGCAATGGGGGGATAAGGACACATATGTAATGCCTTAATCAATAAAAAAATAGAGGTGGGGGAGGGTGCAAGGAAACTGACCTAGTGTGCAGTGAAGGTGGAGGCTACCGAGTGCTGATAAATTGCAAAGAGGCACGTATTCAGGACTTTTCTTCTGGTTCCACCCCCGTATCAGCTATATGGTATGGGCCAGGGACATAGTCCAGGTTGGTTAAACCTCTGCTTCTCAAACAGGTACATGCATATGAATCACCCAGCAATCATTTGACTGGGGAGGGCCTGAGATTCTGCATTTCTATCAGACTCCCGGGAGATGCTCATGCTGCCAGCCCATGGACCACACTGTGAGTAGCAAAGAGCTAACTGATAGCTCTGCGGTGACAGTCTATTGCAACATGAAAGCAATGCGGAAATGAAGACAAGATACATGACCTCACATTCAAGGGCCCATCTGAATGAGTGGGAAGCTTGAATAAGAAAACTTTAATTAAAAGGGGGAAAAGGAGGAAGGAAGGAAGGAAGGAAGGATTTTTTATATATATTTTTAATTGATTTCAGAGAGGAAGGGAGAGAGATAGAAACATCAATCATGAGAGAGAATCATGATTGGCTGCCTCCTACACTCCCCACACTGGGGATTGAGCCTGCAACCCAGACATGTGCCCTGACCTCCTAGTTCATGGCCAATACTCAACTACTGAGCCACACCGGCTAGGCGACTTCTGAAGGCAATATAGTAAAAGCCAACAAGAATTAGAATTTTGCCAAATAGAGATTGGCCCTATTGAACTTGAATAAACACATTTACATCATTTGAAATTAGCCAACTGTGTCTCAGATGGAGGCTGCTAAAGTATTTGGAAAAGATTTTTTTTTTTATGAGCGTGTTGAAATCTCTCTACCTGAATTTTGTTTACATATTAAATTTGCTTAGCAGATCCAAAGGCAAAGACTAATCCCTATCAAAATAACCGAGTTTCCTTCTGAATGGAACTAATGGCATGCGAACCATTCAATCCAGCCCATCAAACACCTGAACATTCTGCAGGTACTAAGCAGCCTCTTTGGTCCTGGAGATAAAGAGAAGGAAGACACTGACCCATGTTCTCAGGAGCTCAGGCTCTAACAGTGGAGACAGACCATTGAGCCCTCCCATGATCTGAGCCGGTGGTAAGCACGGGGACTTCAGAACACAGAGGAGGGACCCACTCTCAGCCCTGAGAGAAAGAAGAGAGCTCAGTGGGTAGGGATAAATCAGGAAAGGCATCCTGGAGTAGGTGAGTTGAGTGCTGTCCTGCTTGTGTAGTTGGGAAACAGCCTTCCCGATGTTCATCCTTCACATTCCCAAAACTAAGTGGAGGAAGATGGGCAGCCTGAAGCCCGAGGAGCAGCCTCTGGAGTCCTCTGGCCTCCATAGTCATGAAGGAAGTCTTCGGTTCCTCGGCTCCTTTGCCACTCCTTCCTCCCATGGCCAGTAGGGGGCAGGGACAATGGCCCAGAGCAAAAAGTCTTCCGGGAATTGCATTGAAATTATAATAATGTACTGTATGCATTAGCATCTCCTTAGCATCCTTTGCCAGCAGAGAGGGTATAAATAATATATTGGTTCTGCTCTAGAATATCTAAGAGAGTGGTCCAAACTTCCTGGTAGAAGGGGCAGCTGGGGAGGCTAAGGGAGAGCACTGGCTCTCAGACTGCAGTCTTCCTTCCCAGTCAACAGTGCCACTCTGATGGAAGAGAGCAAAGCGATGCATCACTTTCCCTTTTAAAAAAAATATACATTTTTAAAATTGATTTCAGAGAGGAAGAGGGAAAGAGGTAGAAACATCAAGGATGAAAGATGTCCAGGATATAGTATTACAATCCACCCTCTGGCCTCAGATTGCCTACGTTTCTAACTCATGCAAAATACACTCGCCCCTCAAAATCTCATCTCTACCACAGCTGGCTCGAGGCTCAGGATCTCACTATCAGTGAGGTTAGGGAGTGGCTGAGGCTTCTGAGTTCAAAGAGAGCCGCAAAGCATCCCGCTCACTGAGAAGTTGGGTATATGTCCCCTTCCCTTAAGTCTGGGGATGGCAAGCTCTGTCAACTATGTTGACAAATAGAAAATGACAAAGGGACACTATTCCAGTTTCCAGGCCTGGACCTTAAGAGACCAGTGGTTTCCACTTCCTGTCTCTTGACCACTTGCTCTAGGCCTGAGCGGCCATGAAGTCCAGCAACCCTGAGGCACCATGCTGGAGGGGCATGTACAGGTGTCCCTGTCAATAGTCACCACCGAGTGCATCATAGAATGAGGTCATTACCAAGCAAATACTTTGACTTGATTGGTCCTGGGCTTGAATCCTGGACACTTCTTAGCTTTGTGACTTTAGGCGAGTTACTTAATGTCTCCGCCTCAGTTTTCCCATCTGGAAAGAGAAGAGAGTAGTAACTACTATTGATTCCCTATTCCATTCCATTCTCACCCCCTCCTCTGATGGTCCAATCTTCCTGGCGATGGAAGAGGAGAGGGGGGTCTAAGCCCCAGGCTGATGTGGTGACCCCAAGCCCTCCCTGCTGGAAGAGTTGAGTAGCTACCATTGCCTGAGCCTGAGGTTTCCCCATTACCACCCCCCCCAACTTGACAATTTTGAAAAGAGCAGGGGAGTCAATGAGGATATACAACCATGGAGATTTAATTTACACAGAATGGTTTCACCAAAATTTCTTTTAAAAAATATCTTTTGATTTTTTTTAGAGAGAGAGGTAGAGAGAGGGAGAGAGAGAGAGTGCAAAACATCAGTTGGCTGCCTTCTGCATGCCCCCTACCAGGAATTGAATTGGCAACCCTACGGCACACGGGACAACGCCCAACCAACTGAGCTACATGGGCCAGGGCACCAAAATTTCTGACATCTCTAGCATGCATGCTCAAGGCCACCGCTCTACAGGTAACCCCGACTCTCCCTCTAGTCCTCTCCCTCTAGTCCTTTGCAGCACCCACCCTAGAGCCCTCCGCCTCTCCCAGGTTCCTCCCTCAACCCCAGCCCACCACCCCCAGATGAAGCAAGCTGGACCTGACGATCGTTCCGCCTCTGATGACCATTTTCTTCATTTGCCTGTTTTTCCTTCTTTCTCACAATAATGTCAATATCAGAAGGAGGTTGTCAGGGCAACCCTGAGTGGAGGCGGGAAGTCCATCCTTGACCGAAAACCTTAAGTCTGTTGGTTAAACACCCACTGAATTCTCGGCTGCCTCTGTTTCCTGGTAACAAGAATATAAAAATTAAATGCTTTTTCTCTTTTTTTCTCTCCCTCTAATAACCTCTCTCTCTCCCTCTCTCCCTCTCTCTCTCTCTCTCTCTCTCTCCCTCTCTCTCTCCCTCTCTCTTCTCTCTCTCTCTCTGCACAAAGTCCACCTGACCTGTGTTCATTCTCCTGAATTTACTGGCTGTAATTAATTCTCTTTCTACTAACTAACCTTGATACCGTTTCTCCCTAACTCACTAGTTCGAGACCCTCCAATACCCTCTCTGATCAAGGCTGCCCGGCTGGGGCAGGGGTCAGATGAGGCCACGCACCAGGAGGGCAGGGTTATGTGGTTGACACGTCGTCAGGGCTGGTGGTGTTACCCTTTTATTAACAGCCCCTGTCTCCCTGGCCTGTATCCTCTCCATCACAGCACTAGAGGCTGGTGCTCAGAGTTGCCACCACTGTGTTATGATACCATTTAAATGACAAGGAGTAAGTCTGGAGAGAAATATTTCAGAGTATCAGACAGAAATGAAGCCTAAAAGATGAGGTCATCATTTTTATATTTTTCTGAATTTCCTGAAGTTTTTTGTTGTTTTTTTTTTTTTACAATGAGCATATATTACTTTTAAAAAATCTTTTTTTTTGGGAAATAATTATAGATTTATAAGAAGTTGAAAACAATAGTACAGAGAGGTCCCATGTACCCCCTACCCAGGCATGTATTACTTTTATAATAAGTAAAAATAAAAATACTTCTACACACACAGGAACCAATTTGAGAGAGTTCCCAATGGCTAAATCTGAGATGATTTGAGCAACAAATAATCATAGGAATGGATTGCAACCCACAGGGAAAAGATCCATGAGTCTGTATTGGTGTAAATGAGGAGGAGAAGGGACAGTTCTTTACAGAAGAATTCCAATTACCAAATGTAGGAGGAATGAGAGAAATGGGAAATCAGAAGTCGGCAAACAGCACAGTAATAATTGTCCAAACCGTGGAAGGTCTTCATATGGTTCCTCAGGCGGTTTTGGATCCAGCACCCAGTTGCATTTGGCTGTAGCCAATTCCATAATATCTTCTTGCCTGCTTTGCTCCCCCCCTTCCTCATTCCTGCTCCCCAGAATGTTTCTCAATAAATACGTGCACAGAAAGCTTTGTCTCAGATCTGCTTCCTGGGGAACCAGGCTGAGACAAGCATCACAACCTCAGAATAAAATGTCTTTACAGGGACAGAGGCTGCAAGGACAATCACCAATATGACGGCAGTGGCTGTGTTAGGGTGCCAGGGATTACAACTGATTTTCTTTTCCCTATTTTAAACGTTTTCTAAAATGAGGCTTTACTTTTACAATCAAGAAGCTTACACTTTAAAAAAAAAAAACATTTTGAAAGTCATTGTCAGAAACGGTACTGAACTGGATAGAAAAAATGACAGATGTCCCTTGGAGACCTCTGCTCAGATGTTAATTATCTTCCATAAGGGGCAGGGGCAGGGGCAGGGGCAGGGGAGAGACACTGTGAAGAAGGCCTGCGGCTCTGGGGGGAGGATCCAGGCAGTGGAGTGGAGGTAATTGGCCAGATCGTTGCTAAGGAGAATCTGTCCTCCTACCCTGCTGCGTTCTGAGTTTGGCTGGAATGAAGTGTTCTTCAGCACTTTGACCACCTTTAACGTTGGCATTTTCCTTCCACTTAAAAAGTCTCTATTAATATTGACGTATTTAATCATCTCAAGAAACTTGGATGCTTTTCCTTGGGAAAAGATTTTCAGCCCTTGTGGGGTCTCCTTATTCCACCTGGTCAGTGGCCAAGGTTAAGGCTGAGGTCCCTGGGAAAACAGGCAGGAGATAGGGACTCTGGTGGGAGACAAGGTGTGGGCTCCTATGGGCAGGAACAAAAAAAGACCGTATCTTTGGGGCTGGACAAAAAGAGGTGGAGTTGGAGGAGGACGAGGCCCACAGAAGGACGGTGAGGAGCGGGTTGGGCAGGGTGTCCCTGTGGGCTGGGCTGGAGTCTTACAGCCCTTCATCTCCAGACTGGTTCTTGTGGGTGACACACTTTAGGCTGTCAACTCCAGTCAAAGAAGGGTGACAGAAATCTGGAAACTCCAGGCCCCAAGTCCCTTCCCTGCCTGCATTTTTGAGAAATGTTTCCAGAATCACAGCTGTGTTGTTTTTGCTTTTCAGGCATTGATTTGGGAATTACTCCAGAGAGTCCCCAGCATTCCAGGAAGCCAGGTAACAGGGGATGGGGAAGCATGATGGGCTCTTTTGGGGTCAGGCATTGATTTGGGAATTACTCCAGAGAGTCCCCAGAAGCCAGGTAACGGGGGATGGGGAAGCATGATGGGCTCTTTTGGGGCTTCCTTTCACTTCAGGGGGCGGGAGGGGGTGTCAATCAGATTCTCCAGACAGTGAAATGTCAGCCTGCAGCACCACCCCCACCCCACCCCACAGCCCCGAGGTCGCCTTGTTTGCAATCTGGGCCTTTAGGGTCTTCAAACGCACTCTCACGGCTCCCCAGAGGTGGCCGGGCCTCGAGCCACATTTCCACTATCTTTTTTAAAACTATGTTTTTCTTGATTTCAGAGAGGAAGGGAGAGGCAGAGAGAGGTAGAAACACCAATGATGAGAGAGAATCATTGATCCGCTGCCTCCTGCGGGCCCCCTACTGGGGATGGAGCCTGCCACCCAGGCATGTGACCATGACCTCTTGCTTCAGGGGTCAACACTCAACCACTGAGCTGCACAGGCTGGGCTCCACTCCCATTTTATAGAGGCAGAAACTGAGACCAGAAGTCAGGCCATTAGAAACACACACCAATGGTTACACACAAAACTCCTGACTATTTCCCAGTGTGACCCAGCTCCAACACCCCACGTACAAGCCAGTCTAGCAGCACCGATCGGGCCCCCAGGGTGCCCCGAAACACCCGGGACACTAACTGAACCACTGCCAGGAGCGGGGCCGTTATGAACAGCATTATACAGACGGCAACACTGAGGCTCAGAACAGACCATTCTCTCAGGGCCACAAAACTAGAGAGAAACCGGGCAGGGACACCCACGCCGTCTGGTATGGCAGCCACGAGCCGCACATGACAACTGAACACTTGATGCTGAGGGTCGACCTATGAACCAGGAGGTCACAGTTTGATTCCCGGTCAGGGCACATGCCCGGGTTGCGGGCTAAATCCCCTGTGTGGGGCATGCAGGAGGCAGGTGATCAATGATTGTCATCATTGATGTTTCTATCTTTCTCTCCCTCTCTCTTCCTCTATGACAGTGATGGCGAACCTATGACACGCGTGTCAGAGGTGACAGGCAAACTCATTTTTGGGGTTGATTTTTCTTTGTTAAATGGCATTTAAATATATAAAATAAATATAAAAAAATAAATCTTTGTTTTACTATGGTTGCAAATATCAAGAAATTTCTATATGTGACACGGCACCAGAGTTAAGTTAGGGTTTTGCAAAATGCTGACACGACGAGCTCAAAAGGTTCGCCATCACTGCTCTATGAAGTTAAGAAAAATATGTTTTTTAAAAATTAAACACGTGATTGTTTGTTTGTTTTTTTAAAAAAAAACAAACTCACACACACATACTCACAATCCCACTTGCACAAGACCACTCACACTCTGTCTCCTACCCCCGTGCACTTACCACTCTCTCCACAGGCTCCTGAGCCAGGAAGGCGCACAAGCCCCCACACCTGCCCAGAGCACCTGCTGAGGACCTCACCCCTCCATCGGCCTCGAGGGAACATGCTGGTGTGCCTCTCACCCACAGGTCAGCACCGCTCTGCCTGGCTGAGTGGCAGGCACGTGGCAGGGGCACCCTTAGCGCAGCAGTCGCCGCTTTGGGGGTTCTCGGGAGAGAAGGATAGCTGCTTTGATGCTGAACTATGACTGCCCGTGAATCTGAGCTACGGGACTAACCCTTGGGTCACAACAGCAAAGGCTCTGTGTCTGCGATGAAAGTGGCTTCCATTTGGACCCAGCTTTTCCCACGCTGTCTTCTCTCTGAATTTTCCAGCTTGAGTTTGTTCACAGTTGCCTGTGACAGAGGGTGCCATGCCAGAAGCCCACTGCGGCCTGCTTCTGAGCTAATCTGCAACCCCATGGGGGGGGGGGGTGCGTAGGAGGAAAGCAGGAAAACCCAGCGTATTTCCTTCCAGGCTCTTCTCTGCCTCGCCCACCAGCACACTGTTCGGCCTCCCCACGCTGGCTCACACGTTCACCGCTGCTGGGCATCTCCAAAGGGTCTTGTTCTTCTTCCCTTAGGCAAAAACCACAGACCTTCTGGCCCAGGAGATGTTGATCTGACCATCACATGGAGCTAATTATCCAAATGCAGACTTCAGATTCTGTGAGCAGACACGGCCACAGCCCCCACGGTGGCTCAGCAGGACCTGCTTCAGCGAGCAGTTAGAGAGACGCATCATGAACCACAGGTAGTCTCCGGAGACGGAGCCTTCCTGCTCGTAACTGCTTAATTAGGTAGACTATTGCCTGCTGGATTCAGGTCACATGGGCTTCCTTAGATGCAGCTGACTACAGAAGGCTCAGGGCTGATGGGGGCGGGGCAGTGGCAGAAGATTCTAGAATCTGTGGGAGGCCTGTGTTAGGAGGGAGGGGGGTCTCTTGTGTCACTCGGCCATCAGTTAGCTTTGACACCTGGACACGTGTCCGTCCCTCTGGGCCTCCGCTTCTTCCTCAGTAAAATAAGATAGTGGTGAGTCGGCCATCACGAGGCTGCACGTGGTTGAAAACCCCAATCCAGCCTGGTCTGTCGTTATTTGACATAACAAGGGGCAGAAGACAAGCCCGAGAGACCTCAGGCATGACACAGTTAGCATTGGTGTCAGAGGCCCCGGTCCCTTCTCTGCTGGCCGCCCTGCTTGTAGCACCTTGTAGTCACCAGGTGGCTGTGGCCACTACACAGTCAAGTCCTCCGGGGTGGTGATCTGGGCACTATTTTCTTTCTTTTATTTTTTTTAAAATATATTTTTATTGATTTCAGAAGGAAGGGAGAGGGAGAGAGAGACAGAAACATCAATGGTGACAGAGAATCACTGATCAGCTGCCCCCTGCACGCCCCACATTGGGGAATCAAGCCACAACCCAGGCATGTGCCCTGAGCGGGAATCGAACCATGATCTTCTGGTTCATAGCTGAGCCACACTGACCAGGCACTATTTTCTTTATTCTTTCTCACACTGTGCCCACTGTACCCACCTCAGGGGTAGTCAAGGAGCATTGAGGAACGACCCACTCGCTCCATGGGCATCAGCATGACTGGCTCGGGTGCATTTGGGTTCAAATTCTAGTGGAAGAATTTGTCAGTCAGTCATTCAACAAATGTTTATTGAACACCTAATATATGCCAGGTGCTAGGTCCTGTTTTCTTGGAGATAGCATGGGGTAAAATGATGTTTGAGCAATGCTCTGAAAACCTCCCCCTAATTGCCGGCTAAAGGTATCAGAAAGAAAAAAATGAGGTATACGTGGTCCAGAAGCAATATGTGTCTGGGCTTACAAATGACCCACAGGGTGTTTTATTCCTGGTGAAATATCCTTATTGGTTTTGCTCCATTTTGCTAGTTGGTCTTGGGTTATTTTGTTTTGTTTTTAGCTCAGGTGGCGGTTCATGAGGAAAAGCCTGGAGTGCAAAGACAGCCTAGACATGTAATAAAGGTAAAATGAGATGTTTGGGTTGAGACTCCAACTGCATTAGAGCAAGACAATGGGGCCCAGAGACTGGAGGTAGGGTGGAGGCTCCCGCAGAGGCAACTCTGATTCGAGTTGCTGGCCCCGCTTTGCCCTCCTGCGGACCACAGGACGTGCTTGGACGTCACTGGGCTGAACGAGACCCGCGTCTTCTGGAAACCCAAGCCCTCTCCAGTTCTGCACCCACCGCTCAGAGGACCTGCCAACTACGCCCTGAAACCGCCTGGGGACACACGGGCTCCGAAGCTCCATGCGGAGGACTCTCGTTTCCCTCGTCTCTCTGCAAAAGAAATTCTTTTCTACCCAAGCCCTCTCCAGTTCTGCACCCACCGCTCAGAGAACCTGCCAACTACGCCCTGAAACCGCCCGGGGACACACCAGGCTCCGAAGCTCCATGCCGAGGACTCTCGTTTCCCTCGTCTCTCTGCGAAAGAAATTCTTTTCCTTTCAAACAAGATCCAACAGTTAAAGGAAAAAAACTCTATTGAACTTTGCCTCTGCCTTTGGTCTCTGGGTAAGAAGGATTTGGGCTTTGATTCTCTCAAAATGAGAAATTTGCCTTGTGCTTTAAGATCAGAGATTGGAGGGGGTTTTTTTCTGTTCTTTCTCCTTTTTTCCAAGTTTTAAGCCCTGCAACTGACTGTCAAGGGATTGACAAGGGACTCCCCAGCCTGGTGCCGGCTCTCCTGGGCGGGTGGGCGCACACCTCAGGAGCAGCCAGGGGGTGCTCCCCATCGCCCAGGAGTCCACCCAGGGTGCTGGGTTCAACACCTATCACCCCGCAAGGAGGCACCATTCATATCCTGGTCCAGGAGGGGGCAATGCTGTGCCTGATGGATGAGAGTTGCCTGCCCTCTCGATGGACCCCAAAGGCCTAGACTGTTGAATGGAAAGAAGGAGCAGTGATCCTGCCTCTGAACTGCTAGGTGACCTTGAGCAGGTGGCTGAGCCTCTCAGAACTGTGTCCCAGCTGTAACGTGTGGGCTTGAGCCAGACTGGCCTTTGGTTCCTCGCTGGTCCTGATGCGGGCACAGCAGGGGGTCAGTCCGCTCAGGGTCCCATCTTGACCAAACTCGGTCGGCCCCATCATAAAACATGCATAAAGTGTTTCTCTCTCCAAGCACCGAGAAGCACGGAGCTTTTCTTTCCCTGTTTGTTTGTTTGTTTTTTAGGTAATAGCCATAAAATGATACTTCGCAGTACAAATAGAATGAATGAAGAAGAATCCTGAAGCAGGGGCTAGGGATGAGAGACATTTACAACTGTAGTAACAGGTGCCCATGGGGTCTTGCCGGCCTCCGTTCCCCTGTCTCCACGGTCCTGTTCTCTCTTGGGGAAACCATCCTGCCCTCCTGAGATGATCTGGAGGGACAGTCAGTCAGGGTGCCCTGCCTGCTGGGACAAGAGGCCAGCAAGCATCCCCGGTGAGGCTGGTAACCCTGCTTCCCAGGAAGATGGATCGTGGACCCAGTGCCAAGCCTGGGAGCAGGTGGGAAGAGCTCTCTGTGCTCAGGGCATCACTGCCCTGATGAGGCCCTCGGTCCTTCCTCTGTCTAGATCAGCCGTGGGCAAACTACGGCCCTCGGACCGGATCCGGCCCATTTGAAATGAATAAAACTAAAAAAAAAAAGACCGTACCCTTTTATGTAATGATGTTTACTTTGAATTTATATTAGTTCACACAAACACTCTATCCATGCTTTTGTTCCGGCCCTCCGGTCCAGTTTAAGAACCCATTGTGGCCCTCGAGTCAAAAAGTTTGCCCACCCCTGGTCTAGATCCACAGCCGCCCTACTCCTGTCTTCCTGAGGCCCAGGTGTTCAGCTTTGTCTCCTTTTCATGCCACCCATGTCCTCCCATCAAATTCCAACTTTCATCTAAGTTAGAGTCAGATTCTGTTGCTTGCAACCAGAGAATTCTAACTCAAGTGGGCATTTTAGGTCTCCTCTTCCAACATTTTCTTACAAAATAAGGAAAGAAGGAAAGAAGAAAAGGAAGGAAAGAAGGAAGGAAGGAAAGAAGGAAGGAAAGAAGGAAGGAAAGAAGGAAAGAAGGAAGGAAATAGAAATAAAGGGTGATACAGTGTTTTTAAAATCTGTGTTAACTACAGAGCCATTTTCCCTAATTACTAATGTGGACTCTCCAAGACAGATGCCAGCAGAGGTCCTGTCCTCCTGCCTGTTCCTTTCAGCTTCCTCACATCTGTTTCCTCAGAATGCAGAAATCTCAGCTACCATTTCCTCTGTTAATATTTGCATGTGAGAAGTTAGGGTTCCTGGGGGAGGGGCCAAGGAGAGAGGAGGCGTAGCAGCACTTACAGATGCTGTGTTAGTGGATACAGCAAACCTACCAATATTTGCATGTGAGAAGTTAGGGTTCCTGGGGGAGGGCCAAGGAGAGAGGAGGCGTAGCAGCACTTACAGAACGCTGTCTGCGCGCCAGGCACAGCTGGGAGCGCCCCTATGCTGTGTTAGTGGACACAGCAAACCTACCGGGTGGGTTCTCTCATTGTCATTTGCAGATGAGGAAATCCAGAGATCAAGCAACTGGCTGGAAGGCACACGGATATAAGTGGCGGAGCTGGGATTTGAACCCAGGTCTCTTGTGACCTAACACAGATGGTCACCATTTCAGTCGGTTCTGGGGTACACATTATGCCTCTCCCACCCCTACACGTCCATCGCACCAGCAACCCCTGACCATGCCCCCCAACCATTGCATTTTTTTTCTGTGGATATTTTGCTACCTCTGTCTTACCCCAAATCTCTCCATTTCTATCAACACAGAAACTTCCCTAACATGTTGAATGAAAGAAAAGGAAGGAGTACAGTTTAAAGGGTAAGAATACAGGGTCTGGCATCAAATGGCCTACGTGAATGCCAACGCCATGGTTCACCAGCAGTGTGACCTTGGGCAAGTCACACAACCTCTCCTCGCCTCATTTTCCTCACCTGGGAAATACATTAATTATCATGGGAAACAGAATAATGGCCCCAAAGAGGTCCGCTTCTAATTCCCTAATCCCTAGAACATGTGCATCGGTTACATTATATGGCCAAGGGGAAGTAAGGTTGCTAACCAGGCGACTTGAAGAGGTTATCCCAGATTACCCACACAACCTCTCCTCGCCTCATTTTCCTCACCTGGGAAACAGAATAATGGCCCGAAAGATGTCCGCTTCGAATTCCCTAATCCCTAGACCATGTGCATGGGTTACATTATATGGCCAAGGGGAAGTAAGGTTGTTAACCAGGCGACTTGAAGAGGTTACCCCAGATTACCCGGGTGGGCTCAGTCATCACAAGAGTCCTTAAATGTAGACGAGGAAGGCAAGAGAGTCAATGTCACCATGTCTCCGGCATTGCTGGCCTTGAAGATGGAGGTGGCCATGAGCCAAGAGTGTGCAGCTTCTAGAAACTGGGAAGGCAAGGAAATGAATTCTCCCCAGAGCCTGCAGAAAGGAACACGGCCCTGCCGACACCTTTATTTTAGCCCAGAGAGGCCCATTCCGGGCTCCGACCTATGGAAGCCATTCCGTGTGTGGTAATTTGTGCCCGTAGGAAACTAATGCACCCATCTCGCGGTGATGGGCTGCTGTGAGGATTATAAGAGACGCTGCTGGACACGTAGGAACGCAGTGAAGTTGGCTCTCCCTGTTGGTTGGTGTGCAGAGGTGGGCACTGCTGAGCGCGGTGGTGAGCTGTGCCCCTGTGTGCCCGCCCACCCCTAAGTAGAGGCCCGTCACTCCAGCCCTAATTGCTTGGAATGCTGCTTTATAAGCACGCCCATGGCTCCCTTCATCATGCTAAATTGCACTCCAAGTGGCTTGTGCAATGCTGGCCCTCTGATTAGCTTCTTTCCTCGCTCCAAAATGAGGGTAATCAGTGGAGGAAAGATCTTACGGTGTGCCCGGGGAGGGGGAGGGCGGGGATCTCTCCATCGCAATTTTCTAATAAGGTTTGAAGAGCTTTTAAAGAGCTTGCTCCTGTCCCCCTGCAGGTGTGTGGCCATCCTTCCTCCATTCCGGCCATAAACACAGGTCCTCGACTCGCCCTTCCAGGATCTGACCACGGCTGCTGGTAGCACCCCCTTCACCCTGTCTCTCCTCCTCTGAGATTAGACTTTGTTCTTGAGTTTAGGAAAGTGATTATAACCCAGCGGTCAGTCTATCCAGCCAGCCCCGAAGATCTAGACCAGCTTGACCCGAACCCCTGCATGGCATGACCTTATATTACATTATATGGCCAAGAGGCCCTCCACGATTTCCCGTGGGGTCTGGCCTTCCTGTGGCCACATGTGCCCAGAGGAAGAGTGATAAGAAAGCGAATGCAGCTGAAACTCCAGGGCCACTCACTGTGGGAGATCCAGCCAAGTGTTCACAGAGTCACGTGTTTTTGTAAAATTGGCCCAAGTGTGATATTTTCATATTCTCTTTCTGGGTGCTGAGCCTCAGAATGTATTTATAATTAGGGGGGAAAGGATATAAAAAGAGGCTTCCAGAGAGAGAAGATAAGCTGGAGAAGCACCAAGGAAACTTGGGAGGAGAGAATTCCAAGGAGTGTGAGAGACGGGCTAAAAGTGTCCAGAGAAACCACAAAGAGAGGACTGAGCACGGTGGGGGGTCTGGCAGCTGGGACCTGGGTGACTAGAATGAAAGCCATGTTACTGAGGACCAAAGGCAGCGGCCAGAGGCCGGGATGCAAAAGAATGAGCGGGGAGGAGATGTGGAGGCCTGGAGGCCAAGCTCTCCGGAAGCTGGGCTGTGCTCTGGGTTTGGAGTGGTGTGGGCCAGCCTAGTGCAAGGAGAGAGGGAAGTGGGCAGAGAGGGCAGAGCAGGAACTGAGAGGGCTGAGGAGTTGGGAGGGGAGGGAGGCAGGGGCTCATGAAGCAGGGAGAGTGGGGAAAGGAACAGGCCAGGGTCCCATTCAACCTTCTCAAGGCCCCATGGGGTGTCCCTGTGGTGGGAAGGGATTATGGAGAGACCCATGATGCAGAGTAGCCTGGGGTGAGAGGAAGAGGAATCCAGAGAGGGAAGGAGAGCCACAGGTCAGCAGCCTAGACAGGTAACCTTCTCAGGGCACGATCTTCTCGAGGGCGGGCAATCTGGGCATGTTTATGGGCAGAGGAGAGGGACTCGATGAGGAGGGAGCCGATGAAGATGGGATGTGGGTGAAGGGCAGAGCAAAGTCTGGGAGGAGGTGGGGGAGGAGAAAGAATGTAAAATGTAAAAGTTGGAGAGAACCAGGCCACCCCCACTTCCCCTCACACAGAAGGAAAATGAAACCAAGGAACCCAGGCTCCATGGGACCCCGCTGCAGGACAGGGTGCACCGCAATCAATACCAGGTCAGTGGTTGGAAATAATGGACAAACCTCTCCCTAAATTCCTTCCAATCGTCTGCCTCTCGACCAAGACCTCCTCTTTCAACCAAGACCAGGTGGGATCTGGTCTCCCTGTCTCCCTTTCCCAACCTTCCTCCCTCCGCTTTTCTCTGACTCTTTATTCTACCGCTCAACGCGACCACTCTGCCTCCTCAGTGTTAGACATCGATTCGCAGGTTCATCTACACCTAAGTTTCGGGCTTTCCCGGTTACTCATTTCCTGGATTCTACAAAGCAAAGGGCGCTGACCCGACAACCCCAATCCTTGCTCCTTAGAAGGGGCCTGAGCACAAACCCTTATAATTTAAAATCCCTTCTCAGAAAATCCTAGTTAGAGGAGAAAGGGGGGAAATGGGCAAAGAATGGTGGGCGCCCTCCAGGCCCATAACCTGTCTCATCCTCACCAGATAGACTAGTGACGTCATTGGGCAGCCTGCAGGCCTGAGCGCCGGTCTCCTGATGTCAGACTCCGGACTCCTGGCCCCGGCTTTGTGCCCCTCCCCTGCCTGGTGTTGGGAGGGAAAGCAGATGGATCCTAGGGTGCGTTGCCCATGCCAACACTGAGTGAGTGGTATTATCAGAAAGGCCGCCTGCACCGCTCAGGAAAATAAAAAGATTTCCAGGGTCACTCGGTGTTGGTTAAGCATTGATCTTTGACTTTACAATCAGTTGCAAATTCTATTTAAATTAAAAGGCCAGCCGGTCTCCCGGGGAAACCTAGATTTTAGTTGGGGAAAAGGAGGAATAACAAAACTATTAATTAAAAAAAAAATTACATGTAAGCAGGCAATGGATTTAGTCGCAGTTTATAATGAATGCCTTTGGGTTTCGAGGCATCCTAATTATTTTGAATTTGCGAAGGCTTTGAGGCTCACCCACACCATCCCAGTTATCCAGACGCGTCTGCCCTGAGAAGGGTTACATAGTTGTCGTCCGGTTTATATTCTCGTCTATCATTGGCACGGGCAAATGATTTATATTTCCATTACGTCAAAATTATGTATGTCGCTCTGGAAACTACGGCATCGCATATGTTAATACTCCGGCTAGAAACGACTTCAAAGGTTTGCCATCTACCCCGTGCCTTCTGGAACATCTCCGACATCTGAAGCCAATGATTATCTGTGTCTGTTTTGAAAAGCCCTCAAGAGTCTGGATTTTACAGTCTCTGGTTTTTAGTACCTAATCACTATTCCTACCAAGATGTTCTTGCCAGAGAACTTGATTTTCTCCAGCTGCCGCTTAAGCATGAGTCTAGAGAAGGCAGTAATGAACAATCAGCGAGGCGTTTAACTACACCTCTCCCCAGGGGTAAGGCGCCTCTGGTGGCCTGGTGATACTCACCCATCACCCGTCTGTGCCCTGCCCTGCGCACCAGGAGGCGGGTCCTGAGGACTGCACCCAGGGGTGCTGGCTGGGCTGGCCAATGGGAGACACGGGCAGAGATCTGTGGGGGGACAAGAGCCAGAGCCGGTCTTCTCTGCCCTGGTCCTAGCTGTGACCCCATGACCATAGCGCTGGTGGGGTGGCCCCTCCTTCACACTGCAGCTCGCAGGGCTCCAAGAATAGCTTTCCCTCCTTTTCGTCTCTCCAGGCCCAGGGGTGGCAACAGCTCCTACTGGGGGTGGTCTCTGGGTTCCCCCAACCCGCCCAGGGCCTGTAAATAGCCCCTTGATTGAAGTCTCTGGAACCACAATGGCTGGATTCTGTCCCAGCCAGGACCCCGACCGGTAAACTGGGTGACAAGATGTAGTGTGGGTGAGGCATCACGTTTATCCCATTTCCTCCCGGCATTACCTCGAAGGGTCTGGGCTTCCCGGTGGTTCCGAAGCCGGGGGACCTCTGCGCATCGTGGACAACTCGTGCTGAGGCCGCCATGAGAAGGTGCTGAGTGGAATCTCCCTGCAGCCCAGCGCCCGAGGGGAGGACGGTGCTGAATTCACGGCCATTCTGTGGATGGTGAAGGACAGTTGCCAGGAGGGGAGGGGCTGCAGAGACAGCTCCAACCACAGCCCCGCCCACCCCACCTTCCGTGTCCTTGCTGCTTTTTTGCTTGCCTCAGCCCAGGCCCCCTGCGCAGCCCTCCTTCCTGGGCTCTCTCACACATAACTAGAGAGCCCAGCCAGCGTGGCTCAGTGGTTGAGCATCCATCCATGAACCAAGAGGTCACTGGTTCGATTCCTGGTCAGGGCACCTACAGGGCACCTACACGATCTCCAGTAGGGGGCGTGCAGGAGATAGCCTATCGATGATGCTTCTCTCTCATCATTGATGTTTCTACCTCTCTCTCCCTCTCCCTTCCTCTCTCTCTAAAAAATAAATTAAAAAACATATTTTAAAAAACAACAACACAAGAAATGAGACAAACTGCCTCTCACACAGCTACTGACATGGGCCTAGGAAATAATATCTGCCACGTGCGACAAGCTCCTTCTCTCTCTGGGCCTCAGAGTCCCCATCTATGAGAAGAAGTCCTGGCCACCTCCCAGGGCTTGAGTAACCCACACAGGAGCACTTTGAAAATTGTCCCGATGGCCGTAACCGGTTTGGCTCAGTGGATAGAGCGTCGGCCTGTGGACTCAAGGGTCCCAGGTTCGATTCCGGTCAAGGGCATGTACCTTGGTTGCGGGCACATCCCTAGTGGGAGGTGTGCAGGAGGCAGCTGATCAATGTATCTCTCACATCAATGTTTCTAGCTCTCTATCTCTCTCCCTTCCTCTCTGTAAAAAATCAATAAAATATATTTTTAAAAAAAAAGAAAAGAAAATTGTCCCGATGTAACATCAGCTTTGGCACCATCCGGCTCCTTTTCCTCGGACTCCCCACATCCAGTGTGTGTGCCCGCATCCACTTTGCTCCTGACCCCATGTCTGTTATCCACTCAGCAGCCAGAGTACGTCTTTAAAACCTAAGTAAAAACAAGTCAAACTTCTGCAAAGGCTGCCCAGCTCACCTGGGCAAAACCCAAGGCTGTTTAACGTCGTTTCCAAGGCCCTAGTGATCTGCTGTGTGGATTCCACGAGACCCGGTACCAAACCCTCTCCACGCTGGGTCCACCGGGAGGACACGCCTGGGGGGCCAAGGTCATGGCTATTCTATCAGGAAAATACCACCAGCAGATGCTTTCCAGATGCTGCTATCTCTCCGACAAGAGAGGGACCCAGCCCAGGCAGCACCCCGGCCGGGTGGGGGGTGGGAGGGGGTGTGCAAACTCATTTTTCATGAGACGGGCATTAATGAACATGACCTACTTTTCTGCAGGCAGAGCACACCTACAGCCCTCTTAGCTTGGCCTGCTGCTCTCAGCTGTTCACAGCCCTCCCACATCTCCCACATCCTCTCATCTGCACAGTCGAACAGTTGAAGGAGGGAAAACACAGGAGAGGCAGCCCAGCCTGTGCCCGGTGTCACTTGGCTGCGAGCTCTGAGGACATGGCCCTGGCCAAGGCTGCTGTGTGGCATCAGCCACCCTGAGCATCCTTGCCACGCAAAGCTCAGCCTTCCCAGATCCCCCCTGTGTGAGAGCGGGTTGTGGGCAGAAATGCTGTCCCCTTGGTGTTCTCCTGGGGCTGCAATTGGGCCCTGAACGCTGCCTGGGTGCGTCCTCACCTTAAAAATGTCTTTCTACGGAGGGGGCAGAGGCTCAAAGGCTACTTTCTCGCTGGTCCCCTCCTGGTATCTGGGCACCATGGCAACCAATGCACCTCCCAGAACCATAGCTCTTCCACTGCCCTGGCCAGGTCGACCCTACGGGGATCCACAGCTGTCTAGAGCAAGCCCCCCCTTTTCAGGAGTTGAAAGCCGGGCTGCCGGCTTTCGGGTCACCCCAACTGCACAGTTGCCCGAGGGATGCCCTGCGGCAACTTTTCCATGAAGTCCCTGGCTATGCCATGCTTTCAGGAAACGGTGTCTGTCTCCTCACCACGTTTTGAGGCTTCCAGGAACAGGACCCTGTGTGTGTCAAGTTGCAACCACAGCACTTTGCCCATAGTAGGTGCTCAGACATGCTCTCTTGGCGGGCCTCGGGGCCAGGCCGACACAGGCTGTGAAGTGAAGGGCCAGGGACTTACTCAAGATCAACGGCTCACGAATGGGAGGGCTGGGACTGGAACCCAGAGCCTGGCACGGTGGTGGCTGAGAGCATGGCCTTGTGGCCAGGCTGCCAAGGTGTGAATCCTAACTCCCCTGTTTCTTAGCTCATGACCCCGAGCAGGTTGTTTGAACACCTCTGTGCCTCAGTGTGCTCATCTGTAAAAAGGAAGCACTAAAAGTATCTTTCCTTCTAGTGCTTGGGAGGATGAAATGAGATAGTACCCGCAGAGCATGGACAATTGGTCCTGGCACATAGCTAATGCTCCGTGATGTGTTGACCCGCAGTACCTAATAATTTGCATATCATAAAGTAAAAACGTTGGAAAGCAGAATATTTGGTGTGCGCCAAAAACAGATGGAGGTGGATCCTCAAAAATGCCAGCAAAGGTTCTCTGTGGCTGGTGGGATTATGGGTGACTTTCGGTTTCTCTTACATATTTTTCTATAATGTCCAAGTTTTCAATAGTGAACTTATATAAAATGATTTTTGAAAGTAGACATTCCAAAAACTTGTTGAAACCCTACTGTGACCTCTAATGACTGCCTCCCTCCCGCAGCCCACCCCAGCCTGAATATCACTGGATCCTGAGGAGACACCCCTGCTGCTCCCCGGAGCCCGTCGCCCGGGAGCAGAAGGAAACCCGCTCAGGCATTTCAGCTGGAGTGGCGGAGGCTCCATTTCGGCGCTATTTTGCTTATACACCCAACTGGAAAATGAGACATCTCGTGTTTTGAATGAATCTCCTCCATTAATCACGGGGATACTCCAGGTCTCTCCGGCGGAGTGATTGGTATAATTACAGCCTCCGTCTGCAAGGATGATGCCAGCAGTCAAGAGCAGCCTGTGAATCAAGCCTGAGTCTTCCCGGATTTGGTGGAAACGTGGTGGCTCCCCTGAGCCACGGAGGCCGGAGGCAAGAAGGCCCGCATGGTCCAGAGCGCTCACCCGGGAGGCAGCCACGCTGTGATAGCCGCCGGGAGGATTTCCCGAGGACTCTTCCCTATGGAAGTAAATGCGGCGGCGGCTGGAATATTAGAAAAGGATTTCTTCAGTCCGGGGATTTCCCCGAGGACAGACGACCCAAACGTGAAAAGTGAATTTTCCCAGCCAAGCTCGGTATCTTTTTTGCAAAGGCACAACCCCAGGTACCGGAGGTTAGGACTCAGCATGTATTTGAGGGGGACACATACATAACCCACAGCTTCCTAATCTGGCAGGAGAGCATCTCATGGGCAGGCCCTCGTTCACACTCAGATCCCCAGCCAAGGAGTCTAGGAAATGCGGGGTTAGCTCTCCAACGCGTCAAATAGGGTAAGAGGCCAGAGAGGGGGTGAGCCTGCCATGTGTCCGGCACAGGGGCCACCGAGCACGGGCCACTGTGTTCTGGCTGGACACACAGGAGAGATAGTGCCTGAGGTTTGAATCTGGCCCTGGCCCTGCGGCTGCGAGGGCCGGTTCGTCACTGCTCCTCCTAACCCTTGGCTTCCACACCTGTCAGTGGGGTAATAACAGTCACCTTTCTCAGGGTTTATGTGAGGGTTAAAGGAGACGATGGACCCAGAGTCCCTGGGGTCAGGCACACGGTCTACAGAGAGTAGCTATTGTTAAGTTAGTGTGAGTCGATAAGAGTTCCCATCTGTGGACTGTGGTAGGGAATTGGATGGCGCACAGACGCACGGATGAACTGCATAGAAGGGTTCCCTGGCCATATTTAGGTCTTTATGGAAAAATCAGAAACTGTAGGAACTTGAGCCGAGGGGCACATTTTCTGATGTAAGGATTTTCTTACTCAATGACCCACCGGAGTATCGAGAAGCTGAGGGATTTATCACCGAAATCGATTTCTCTACGTTCTGTGTGTGTGATCACCGAACTGTAGTTGACGTAAGAAAAGAAAAAGCACGGTCAGCTTCCATGTGGGTGTTTCCTACACAGATGTCGTTACATGTTCATTATGTTCTCCCAAAAGGAGGTAAAAGTCACGGTAACCATGTTTAGGGTTCAGATCACAAATCCTTTTTTGGTTTTAAACCGCACAGAGGTGACTTTGGGATGGTCAGCGTGACTTGGATGGAGATGCCTTTTGAATGTTAGTCTTACTAAATCTGTCTCGCAGTGAGATAAAGCAGCTGAGACAAACCAGGCCTCATTCCCCAGAGGAGGGAAAATTTAGCTGTTAGAAATTGAGCATCATACAACTTAGTAATAAAAAGTCAAACAGGATTAGAGCAAGGGGCCCTGCAGGGGAGAGGCAGGGAGAGCTGGGAACAGAACTGAGCCGTGGTTCTCCAGCTTCGAGCCGCAGTGACTCACCTTTGTAGCATCCCTTTCTGCTGTCGGGAATGTAAAAATCTACCCCTACACATGATTTGAAAACAATGACCACCATGCCCTAACTGCAAGAAAAAAGAACAAATGAAAGGAAAGGAATTTGTCTAAGGAAATAGCATTCAGCTCAACAGTAAATGCCCGAGCACCATTAGGCGAGGAAACATCATCCGCACAGACCCACCCGAGTGTGGCGCTCGGAAAGGTACGCTGCGGAAGGTGAGCTGAATTCGCGACTCACATACCTCCGGGGCTGAGCTGTCGGTGACACGATTTTCTGAAAGGGTGAACAGCTCTTGGAAAATTCCCAACAGAACTGTATCAGCTAAGGTTTCAGACCATGAAAGGCAGCAAAATCAAATAAGATGCTTTGTGGAAAGTGCAATAAAGAGACAATTTTCAAAGGTGAGGACAGATCACTGGTGACTACGGCATGAAGAACTCACAACAAAGGTTTAGAGAAGTCTCTCTGGGAACACAGGGTAAAAGGCTCGCTCTGCAGGCTATTTTTTAAAACAGAAAATTTCTCTCTGTCTACTTCCCATTAAAATATCTGTCTGGTGGGGCGCCCAATGCCTGGACCCCGCTCTCTTTGGAGGCAGGGACCTCACTCTCCACCCACCCAGGCCCCCACCCTCTGCAGCTGTCCCCGGGGCAATCCCCGGACCCAGGACCTGATTCTGGGTGGGGCTTTTGCAGATCAGGCTGCTGTAAACCGGGCAGCTTGTCTGTAGTTCGGCTAAGGCAGTGGTCGGCAAACTCATTAGTCAACAGAGCCAAATACCAACAGTACAACGATTGAAATTTCTTTTGAGAGCCAAATTTTTTAAACTTAAACTGTATAGGTAGGTACATTGTTATTAACTTAATTAGGGTACTCCTAAGGCTTAGAAAGAGCCACACTCAAGGGGCCAAAGAGCCACATGTGGCTCGCGAGCCGCAGTTTGCCGACCACGGGGCTAAGGAAAATCAAGAGGCAAATCCAAGCAGGGCCGGACCCATGAGGACCAGGTGGAGAAAGAGGAATGAAGTCGGAGGCGGGGAGGGGGAGTGGGAGCAGGTCTGAGCTTCATCCTGGTGGTCAGCACAGGGTCGCTGTGGTCACAGGAGGGCATCGCCTGGGCTGGGCATCGGCAAGGGCAGTCCGCACCCAGCCATTGCGGAGCGCCCCCGCGTGCCCGGCTCTGCGCCAAGTGCTTTCTCCTCGCCCCTCCTCCTCTTCCTCTTAACAGGCCCTTCAAGGGCAGTCCGCACCCAGCCATTGCGGAGCGCCCCCCGCGTGCCCAGCTCTGCGCCAAGTGCTTTCTCCTCGCTCCTCCTCCTCTTCCTCTTAACAGGCCCTCGATTCCAGGGGAGACCCCAAGGAGAGAGTGAAATCTGAGATTGCTTTTCCCTTTACAACTCAATAAGAACAACACACATGACACAGGCATACTCTTCTTCATACTGACAACCCCACCACAAGCCCAGCCAGCGTGGCTCAGTGGTTGAGCGTCGACCTATGAACAAGGAGGTCACGGTTTGATTCTTGATCAGGGCACGTGCCCAGGTTGCAGGCTCAATCCCCAGTGAGGGCGTGTAGGAGGCAGCTGATAAATGATTCTCTCTCATTATTGATGTTTCTCTCTCTCTCTCTCTCTCTCTCTCTCTGCCCCTCTCCCTTCTCTCTGAAATCAATAAAAATATACATATTTTTTAAATGTCCTCCAAGCAACCAACTCTGGAAAAGCTTCAAACAGCACTGCTCCCCAGGGAGCCTCCCAAGTGCCCCCTGCAGAGGGGACAGCCTCATGCCCGTCAGTGCTTCACAGGATGGGAACAGCACACGTGGGAGGCACGGCTCAGCGTCCTCCCTGCTGGCGGCAGGCGGCACAGCCGCCGCGGCAGCCTTTCCATGAGGACAGGACACTTAGAAATCTGGGCCACTCAGAACCCGCAGCTGGCGCCGGCCGCTGTGACGGCACCGGCACTGAAGTCCGAGGGAACCACCAGCCTGAAAACAGCTCTTGAGAAATCACTTAATTGGTTTGGAGGTCACAGGGTCCTCTTCCAATTAGGATCCCCGCGCACCAGCTGCCATTTGCACAGGGGACCATCCGGACTGGGCTTTGCAAGACAAGCATCATCCACTCAGAAGCAGCACAAGTCCGTGAGCAACTGTCCGGCTCCTTTCCAACGGCAGGCGGCCCTGGAGGCCGGAGCTCATCTTCACCTCCAGGTCGGATGTTTGGGGACCGGGACGGTGCGGACAGAACAAGGATTTTCGGCCCGGCCTCGTTCCCTTCTCCAGAGCAGCCACCAGGAGGACAGACCGGGATTGCAGGGCAGGCGGGGGCCTTTGAGATCTGACTTCTCAGACTTTATGGAAGGAGAACTGCCCGCTAAGGGGCCTGACAGCATGTCAACTCCATCACCCCAGCCCCTAGGGCAGTAATGGCGAACCTATGTCACCTCTGACACTTGAACTCATTTTTTTGGTTGATTTTTCTTTGTTAAATGGCATTTAAATATATAAAATAAATATCAAAAATATAAGTATTTGTTTTACTATGGTTGCAAATATCAAAAAATTTTTATATGTGACACTGCACCAGAGTTAAGTTAGGGTTTTGCAAATGCTGACACGCCGAGCTCAAAAGGTTCGCCATCACTGCCCTAGGTGCTCACACCACACGAACTCTGACCTCAGTCTCCAGGCCAGGGAGGGGGCCCAGTGACAGGGGCAGAAATACGATGAATGGGGAGCAGTGCCTGTGAAGTCTATTTAACAAAACGTTCCCACCTAGGGAGGGCTTGCAGGAAAATGGAGAGGAGCAGGGTGGGACCTGGGCCACACAGTGAGGTCAGTGACACCCCAGCTCAAATGACTCCTCCTCCACGAGTCACCACGCTGAGAGTTTGGAGTAATGTCCATAGAGACCCCACTGCAGAAAAGTGGGAGCAGGCCAAGGACATGGACCCCCTAGCCCCTCTCTGGTTTCCAGCCAAAGCAACTCTCCTTTCTTCTGTCAGATTTGGGCTTCCAGATGACCTGTCTTTTGAAGAAAGGATGAAAACAATTTTTTAAACACTTGTGCTAGACAAACGTATAACCAGGCAACTGGCATAGTCAAAGTCAGCGTGAGAGCTGGCTAGGGCTTTAGACACAGCTCGTCCAACCCTTTCATTTTGCTGAGGTGGGCAGTGAGGTTCGGAACAGTGATGACTTCCCAGAATCATAAAGCCAGAGATGGAGAGAGCTCTAGGAGTCCTGTCTCAAGTCCAATCCCCTTTCCTCTGCTGAGAGGTTGCTGGGCCGGCCTGGCACTGGTTAATGGTCACCGATCCCATCTCCTCTTCTTCCTAGCATGTGGCTAGGCTATATTTCCCGTATTGCTCATACTTCCAGGGCAAGGCAATACCTTTCTGGAAAACACGTTGTGCACAGAGAAGCTGCTCAATGCATTCTAAGTCGAGTTAGCATGGCTTAAGTAGTCAAGGGCCTAAACTCTGCAGCCACGCCGCTTGGGTTCAAATCCCCACTCCACCGCTCTGAGTATGTCACTCTAACAACCTCTGTCCCCTCTCTAAGTTTCAGCTCATCCATTATACAGTTAGACTTGTTTCCGTTTACTCAGCATAAAATAAGCTCATTATAATAGGTGATACAGCTTGTAGGCTGCTGCGAATGTCCGATGAGATCGTAAGCGCATGGCAACATTCCTGATACATCAAAGAGGGTCAGCGAAGGGGTAATGACAGTGAGCAGTTCCAAGCTGCAGGCCCAGTTAGGATTGAAGGGCCCTTCACACTTCTTGGAGGAGGCCTTTAGCAGCATCCTAAAGCAACTCATCTCTTTTTCCATCTAGAAATTTAGAGATTTTTTTTTTAAGTTCTGTAGCATAATCCCAGTTTTAATGGGTAGCTCTTGGCTGTCCTGTGAACACGAAGCCACCGGCTGTTTGCACCGTGCCCATCCCCTGCTCCCATGAATACTCCTCTCGGGTTTGACATTAGACTTGATGAAAAGATGAGTTTCCTTTGCAGACATGAGATTTCTGTTCTTCCAACAAAAGCTGGCAGAATCCTCCTTGGATGTGTTGACAGCATTTTTATCACCTCACCATCCACCCAAAGACTTGAGCATGTCTAGCTTTTAATTGCCTTGCCCACCCACACAGAAGCTGTTTAGAGCGTTCGTCTGGGTGCTCAGTGCTTTCTGATTGCAACTGGACTGCTATAAACAGAACCTCAGCTCTTTGTAGGGATGAGGGGAGGCTTTCAATGTCTTGTTCTTCTCCGGTATAAAGAATCTATCATCAAAGAACCCATCCACTTGGTAATTACAAGGGATGTGCAAAGATCACAAAAAAATGGGTCAAACTACAAAGATGAGGTCAGAAATAAAAGGGAGGGAGAAAATGAAAAGAAAGAGCTGATGAGGGATGGTTATTTAATGGGATCAATGCTGGCATCATAAAAAAGAGGAGTTGAAGGGGGCAGGTGTGTACCACCTATGCATCAGCCACTGTGCCATAGTGAACTGGAATCAAGAAGACTCTAGCCCTGGCCAGTTTTTCTCAATGGTTAGAGCATTAGCCTGTCACTGGAGGGTCTTGGGTTCAATTCGTAGTCAAGGGCATTTACCTGGGTTGCAGGTTTGATCCCTGGCCCCAGTCAGGGTGTGTGGGAGGCAACCAGTCAATGTGTCTCTCTCACATTGATGTTCACCAAAGACCCTGTGTTCGATTCCTGGTCAAAGGCACATAACTGGGTTGCGGTACAATCCCTGCCCTAGTCAGGGCGTGGCAACCAGGCAACCAGTCAATGTATCTCTCTCACATTGATGTCTCTCTCTCTCTCTCTCTCTCTCTCTCTCTCTCTCTCTCCCTCCCTGCCTTCCACTTTCTCTAGAAATTAATGGATTAACAAAACATCAAAAAAAGAAGACCCTAATCTGAGCTAGTACCCATGCAGGTGGCTGAGAGCGTGGCGTGGCCATTTGCAGCCACTTTGGCAACTCTTGTAGGGGCAGAAAAAAGTCAAATTCCCCTTGCCACAATCAAGCCAGGGGTACAGGAGCCGTGCTTATGGCAGGAAGAGACTTTCCTCACACTGAGACTGAGCTCGCCTAGGGGAAACAAGGTCTTTTCTTCTTGGATGCATTATTGGGGATTCAGCTGTAGCTATCATGGACAGAGGGATTGAATGGAATCCTTGGCAAAGGGGCAGAGAACATCAATTAGCCTCCAGCCAAAGTCTGAAGTGCCCACGTGTACAAGACACAACAAGAGACAGAGGGAGGCAAAGCCTTTCTCCCTTGGGACACAGCAGTGGCAGCAGCAAGGGAGAGAGCCCGGCCTGGAATGAATGGCCACCAGCCCATGTGAAACAAGCGTGTAGTCCTCATCCCTATGTCCCCACCTTCTATAGAGAGAGCCACATTCTAACCTCCCCCTCGAGCCACATCTGGAGCTCAGTGCGAGGGGTGAATTGCTTAAGGGGAACTGAGGGGCTCTGGACACTTGAAAGACAAATTTGCCTGGGGAAAGGAAAGAGGGATTTTGGAGAAAGAAAGAGGAGACACTCCACCTGGGAAACTTTCCTCTTTTTCATTCGCTTTTTCAGGAGCTCATGCACTCAATATTAAGTTGACTGTATTCGATATGTGAGCTAGACTCATGGGTTCAAGTGAGGCCCCTCTTTGCCTCAGCAGACAGGACCAAAGTGGGATGTGATTGCTGCCGATTTCTCCCCACCTCTGTCTGCTCTCTGTCTCTCTCTCTCTGCATTCCCTCAGACCTACTTCCACTCCACGAGATAAGGTTAATACCCAGCTCTCAAGGTCTCCAGGGAGTGAGTGTCATGTGACCAGCTATGTGAAAGGGTTTTATAAACTGTAAAGTGCTGGGCAGAACAGCAGCTGTTCAGGGGAGACTATCAAAGGAAACTCAGAGCCTCCAGGATTTCATCTCCCACCTAGACAGGGCGGGGTGACCTCAAAAGTAGGCCAGGCAAACCCCCACAATGCCTGGGCAGAGGAGTTGGCTTCAGTCATGTCACTTCATTCTCACGAGCTTTTTGTGGATGGGTGTTTTTAGGGGTGTGTGATTGATGCTGTCTGTGTCTGTGTGGGCAGCTCCATGCTCAGAGAAGATAAGCTGGAGGTGATCTAGATTTTGATGACGGAAAAGATTAATTGTGGGTCTGCTCGGTTGTCAAGATCCTCCTCTGTGACCACACAGCATAGACACACGGAGTCCCTGCAAAGTGTGGGTGTCAGCAGCAGAGGAGGGCGGCTGGGGAGCTGCCCCAGTGCACCTTGTTTACACTTCTCAGAGGCGACTGTTCAAGGAGAGATGTTTTCCTGTCTCATACACGCTCAGTAAATAAAACGGTTGGCGTTCTCCAGTCCTGTGACCCACACCAGGAGATGAACTCAAACGATCCTATCTTTTAATGAGTTGTCAAAGAAAAGACTTTTGTTTCATTAACAAGCATGTTGTTCAGCCTCCTCTGGAGACCCAGGTTCATGCTAAGATCATGGGCAGGATTTCCACAGATGGCAGCACTCCAGTTCTTATAGACAAACCACCGGGGTGAAGCATGCTGGTCTTGGAGTTACAGGACCCTGGCCAAGTTACTGAACCTGTCTGTGACTTTCTTTCCTCATCTTCCAAATGGGAGTTCAAGAGATGATTATGAGGAGGAAACGATAAAACAGATGAAGGTATCTGACATATTAAGAGGCACAGAGAGCAGTTTATCGCAATGTCATTGTGGAATATTAGAGCTGGAAGGGACCTTAAAATGTGGTAGTCAGTTTCAAAAATTGTCCCTCCCCCTATTAATGAACCAAGACTCTCAGGATTCATACCTCCCAGCATTCACTCCCTTAGATCATAAGCAGCCTTGAAGCTTCCATGACTAGGTCTCTTGGAAAGTTTGCTTTGGGGGTACCTGCCATTGGGACCCGGTTCCCATGCTGTGAGAAGCCCCCAGTCACGGGGAAAAGCCATGTGTAGGCGCTCTAATTGACAGCCACAGCTGAGCTCTCAGCCACCAGCTAGAATCGACTACCACCCATGAGATAGTTGATGACTTCTTAATGGCCAACCCAGTAGAGCCTTCTGAAGACTCCAGCCAACATCTAATGGCAACTGTATGGTAGACCCCAAGTGGGAACTGCTCAGCTGAGCCCGACTCAAAATAATAGGGAGGGGTAAGACATTGTTGGTTAAGCTACTAGATTTTAGCAATACAATTTCAGCACTAGAAAATAAGAAGAAAAATTTTCTATGCAATCATTTTTAAAATTTGGGGGACATAGGCTTCTTTGAGAATAATAATTGTACTCACTACATTCTAGACCTTATGCCCAATGTTTTCCTAAAGTAAACAAGAATTTCATTGTTTAATCCTCATAATGACCCTATGAGTATTGTCAGTATCATCCCTATTGTACAGACGAGGGAACAGAGACTTAGAGAGGTTGTCTGATGAAAGCTAAGGTTTGTGCACCAGTGGGTCCCTTGGCCTAGCCTGCAGGGATCTGGCCAAAACTGGCAGTCCAACATCCCCTGAGGGGTCCCAGATTGCAAGAGGGCGCAGGCCAGGCCAAGGGGCCCCACCAGGGCACGAATTTGTGCACCGGGCCTCTAGTGAAATTATGAAAGTGCTGGAAAACAATAATGGTAGCTTACAGCTAATAGAAAATTTGAGAATTCTGGAAAATGGAAAACAGATGAGATTTGGTTAAGTCAATGGTTGGCAAACTGCGGCTCACAAGCCACATACGGCTCTTGAGCCACATGCAGCTCTTTGGCCCCTTGAGTGTGGCTCTTCCACAAAATACCACGTGCGGGCGCGCATGTACAGTGCGATTGAAACTTCGTGGCCCATGCGCAGAAGTCAGTATTCTGTGGAAGAGCCACACTCAAGGGGCCAAAGAGCCCATGTGGCTCACGAGCCGCAGTTTGCTGACCACTGGACCATTAAGTTGACAAAGTGAAATAAAATCACAGAAACTTTCCCCTCTAATACCTAAGGAAATGACAAAAACAGTAAAAAAAAAAAAAGCAGCAAACCAGAAAATTTTACCAGTAGGAGCCAGACAAGGGCATAATCTAATGACATAAGAATTCAAGAAGTGGAGACAAAGGGGGAAAAATAACTCAGAAGATGATGGAGTGCAGCATACCTCCTACACATAGCTCTGGTGAGTCAACAGAATCCTGAGAATTCTACTCATAGGCCTATTCTGGAGAGAAGTGACCTTTTCTTTTCCTCTTCTGTTTGGATGGGAGATGGGAGGTAGAATAAGAGAATAGAAACACCACTGAGGGGAGAAGGGATATACTTTCTTGGGACTCCACAGTGAATTAGAACAATCATCTCTGCCCACACTCTTGGGTTACAGAAAAGTAGTGTGAGGTCCCAAGACCCCCGGTGTGCCTGACGGAGTGGGCGACGACCCCAAGTCAAACGCCGAGACCAAGACTTGATGCAAAAGCAAGAGGTTTAATTACAAGCGCAGCGCAATACCTGGTGCCTGGGCTCTCAGAGAGGTACACGTTCCTTTGCTGCCCCTAAAATCAGCACAGAGTCAAATAATATTGCTTCTGCCTTAGCCGGTATTCAGTGGTTACAGCGTCGCCCCTGCCCCTCCGGGCACCGAAAGGTTATGGGTTCGATTTCTGGTTAAGGGCATGTACCTGGGTTGCCGGTACCATCACTGGCCCTGGTCCGGGCACTGTGGGAGGCAACCAGTCGATTTCTCATTGATGTTTCTGTCTCTCTCTTGTGGCTTCTCTCTGAAATCAATAAAAACATCTTTAAAAAAAAAAGAAAGAAAGAGAACCTTTAACAAAAATAAAAATCAATGGAAAAAATATCCTCGGGTGAGGCTTAACAACAACTACAACAAATAATAATAATAATAATAATAATAATAAAAGAACAAAGCATGCAAAAGGTAGTTGAAGAACATATTCTAAAGGAAAATGTGACTCAAAAAAACAGAACATGAATGCTCCTAAAGAACTCAATGAAGTCAGTGAGACAATAACTGAAATGTGAATTGATAAATCAATAGACTGAAATTAAAATAGATCTTTCAGCATTAAGAAAACCAACTGAGGACAAAAACAATACCATTAAAGAATTAATAAAAATATTACCAACAGTAAGAAATAGAAGGTTCAAAATCAAATTGCTATTATAAAAGAAGAACTTACCATAATCATTGTAGTAATGCAAAGGAAAAATACCAAGATACCAATGTAAAGAAAGTCAAAATGCCTGAAGAAGAGAAGTAAACAATTTGAACATCCTGGGACCCTCTACATAAAAAAAATCTTAACATGCTGCACACATACACACACACACACACACACACACACAATCTCATTTATAGCAATAAAATAATCTGCAAGAAAGTAAAGCAAGGGGATCACCTATGATTCAGAAATCAGTAGGAACACCAGCCTTTGAAGGTAAATAAGAACCCAAAAGCCCTTCACAGCTTCAGGTCATTTTTAGAGAAAAGTGTCCTTATAAGGAAGCAGATGGTGGTGAGGGTTTGGGGAGTAGGAAAGGAGAACCAGCCTTAGTAGTAACGTAGATCTAGAGCAGCAAAACCTTGCATAAATCTAGGAGTCAAAGGGGGTGCAGCCTGAGAAAGGGCTGAAGTAGAAGCCAGCCTGCCTGTCAGAGGCTGACTGCAAGAAACAGTGACTCAGAACCAATGTAATTGGGGGAGGGGAAGCTTCCCATGAGATGTCAAGGCCACTGAGCAACCCTAATATAGATTCCTACACTGAAATCTACCAAAAATCCCAAGGTATGAATTTAATTTAGAGGGGCCTGGGTCTATAGTTTCTAAAACTCCTGACAGAGGCAAGCATGTACCCTCTACCCAGGCTTCATAAAATTCATACAGGAAAAGTTCCATCATATATGAATTCACAATATAAAACAAGAAAATACCCAAATAGACAAGCCATCATGAGTAAGAGTTAGCAGGGCAAATAAAGTATTGTTTATTTCTTAAAATAAAAAATAAAAAAAGAGTTAGCAGAGGGGTGGGGGGGTTTACTCATAAATATTAGATATTGGAATGATCAAATAAAAAATTATTTTAATATGACTAAATAAATAGAATTTAAAAGAAGAAACTATAAAAATGAACAGATGTACATAAAAGCGAACCAAACAAGACTTCTAGAAATGAAGAATATAATATTAATTAAAATATTTATGACAGAGTTTAAAAGCAAAATACACACAGCTGAAAAAAGAATCAGTGAACTCAAATCTGAAGAAATTACACAGAATGCATCAAAGAGGCAAAAATATAGAAAACTCTGGTTAAGAAAAGTAAAGGAAGGAGTGAGAAGGTTCAACATTAGATCTAATCAAGGTTCCAAAAGCAGATAACAGAGAGGATGGGTGGGGTGGGGGAGGCGATATTTAAAGAATAGTAGCTGAGAATTTTGCAAAATTGAGTAATCCTCATATTTAGAAATCTCCCCCCAAAAAAATCCCAAACACGATAAGCCATTAAAAGGCCATACCCATACACATCATAGTAAAACTACAGAATGCCAAAGACAAAGGGAAGGTCTTAAAGGAAGCCTGAAAGAAAAGATAGATTTCCCACAAAGGTGTAAAGATTAACATCTGACTTTTCCATATCCATTATGGAAGCCAGAAGACAGAGGAATAATGTCTTCAAAGTGCTGATAAAAATAACCATCAACTATTGGAGCATTTGAGATCTTGCTCCCTGGCATAAGTCTTCAGTTTTGCTTCAACAAACTCTTATAAAAAAAACGTTTAACCTTTCAACTAGATTTGCAAAGCCAACACAATTCTATTTCTAGAAGAAGTTAAATAGAGACATTTTCGGTAATATAAACTGAATATAATATAAATTGAGATCATTTACCACCAACAAATCCTTACTAAAGAAACCTCTAAGGCAGTGGTTCTCAACCTTCCTAATGCCGCGACAAAATAACTCAGAAGATGATGGAGTGCAGCATACCTCCTACACATAGCTCTGGTGAGTCAACAGAATCCTGAGAATTCTACTCATAGGCCTATTCTGGAGAGAAGTGACCTTTTATTTTCCTCTTCTATTTGGATGGGAGATGGGAGGTAGGATAAGAGAATAGAAACACCACTGAGGGGAGAAGGGATATACTTTCTTGGGACTCCACAGTGAATTAGAACAATCTCTGCCCACACTCTTGGGTTACAGAAAAGTAGATAGAACAAGAAATGCTTGTAGGGAATGTCTCACAGAATATACTACGTGTGAATATAGCTGTTCACATTCAAACTATGGAGACATACTACAACAAATAATAATAATAATAATAATAATAATAA
>NW_005370895.1:1793294-1794090 GCF_000412655.1 Myotis brandtii | reverse complement strand
TGTTTTCCGATGGCCTTAGGCGACCCCTGTGAAAGGGTCGTTCAACCCCCAAAGGGGTCGCGACCCACAGGTTGAGAACTGCTGCTCTAAGGGATGCAATTAAGGAAGAAGTAAAATACCCCAGAATGAACATCTGAGATGAAAGGAGAAACTAACAGGTAAAGGTGACTTTTCCCACGCAACTGTTTCCTCTGGGAATCATTACCTCCTTCTTCTCTGTTGGGGCAGAAAGCCTCGCACCGCCTTGCCTGGATGGAAAATCTCTACTCATCTCCCAGGAAACACGGCTCCTATAAATCCCTTCCCGGATGCCCAGCTAGGACGAATGCCCCTTTCCTCCGAGTCCCCAGTGAACTCACTACAAACGTCAAAGCACTTTCCTTTACTTACTCATCTGCCTGTTGTCCCCTTCTACACTGTGAGTTCCTGGAGGGATAATTTTAGGATTTATCTCTACATCCTTGGGTTAAATATCAGTGTTGACATTTATCAGTTCTCGGTAATGGAAAATTTACATCAATAACCTCATTATTCTTTAGAGCAGTGGTTCTCAACCTTCCTAATGCCGCGACCCTTTAATACAGTTCCTCATGTTGTGGTGATCCCCAACCATAAAACTATTTTCGTTGCTACTTCATAACTGTAATTTTGCTACTGTTATGAATCGTAATGTAAATATCTGATATGCAGGATATATTTTCATTGTTACAAATTGAACATAATTAAAGCATAGTGATTAATCACAAAAACAATATGTAATTATATATGTGTTTTCTGATGGTCTTAGGCGACCCCT
>NW_005370895.1:1781380-1792751 GCF_000412655.1 Myotis brandtii | reverse complement strand
CAGCGAACATCACAGTGAACGCCACAACATCAGCCCAGCATCACGTGTCTCACTCGTTCACTTTAAGATTTGACATAAGAGTAATTTGAGTTATGAGCTCCGCCACGGAACGAATTAAACTCGTAAGTCAAGGCCCCACTGTATATGTGTTTTCCGATGGTCTTAGGCGACCCCCGTGAAAGGGTTGTTCGACCCCCAAAGGGGTCGCGACCCACAGGTTGAGAACTGCTGCTCTAAGGGATGCAATTAAGGAAGAAGTAAAATACCCCAGAATGAACATCTGAGATGAAAGGAGAAACTAACAGGTAAAGGTGACTTTTCCCACGCAACCGTTTCCTCTGGGAATCATTACCTCCTTCCTTCTCTGTTGGGGCAGAAAGCCTCGCACCGTCTTGCCCACATGGAAAATCTCTACTCATCTCCCAGGAAACACGGCTCCTATAAATCCCTTCCCAGATCCCCAGCTAGAACGAATGCCCCTTTCCTCCGAGTCCCCAGTGAACTCACTACAAACGTCAAAGCACTTTCCTTTACTTACTCATCTGCCTGTTGTCCCCTTCTACACTGTGAGTTCCTGGAGGGATAATTTTAGGATTTATCTCTACATCCTTGGGTTAAATATCAGTGTTGACATTTATCAGTTCTCGGTAATGGAAAATTTACATCAATAACCTCATTATTCTTTAGAGCAGTGGTTCTCAACCTTCCTAATGCCGCGACCCTTTAATACAGTTCCTCATGTTGTGGTGACCCCCAATTTCATTGTTACAAATTGAACATAATTAAAGCATAGTGATTAATCACAAAACAATATGTAATTATATATGTGTTTTCCAATGGTCTTAGGCGACCCCTGTGAAAGGGTCGTTCGACCCCCAAAGGGGTCGCGACCCACAGGTTGAGAACCTCTGCTTTAGAGAAAAGAAAAAAGTTACATATTTTGAAAATGAGACAGAGAGAACAATAGTCTTAAATACCACATGTGAAAACAGCATCGCCATGGGAACCCCTGAGAAGTTTCCAGCTGGAAACAAATACAAACCCAGATGTGGGCTCGGGAGCCATCATTAGGACCGTTCCTTAAAGAGCTGCTTTGCAACCATGGGGCTCATCAGCCCTTTATTTCCTCTCCCCTCTTTTCCTCCTCCTGTACATGGAGCATACATCGCTGGAAGCAATGGCTTCCTCCTGAATAAAACCTCTAAAGAAAGTGGGTTACCTCCTGGGAAGAGCTTTGGACCAGGTAGGGATCTAAGAAAGTAGCAACGCAGAACAGAGTTTGAAGTCATGGAAGTCAAACTGAGGGAGAACAGGCAGCTCCTTCCAGGAGTAAAATTCGTTGGAGGGCTGGCTCCACCCGCTAGGGCCTAGGCAAAGTCCTCCTTACCTTAGCATCTAGGAGTGTCCAGTCTGCCCGGGTTCCTCGTGCCCTGTTTACCTTGGAAAACACCACAGTGAGGGGCAACTCAACCACGGCCGGCAGCCTGAGCCAGTGGACCGTGGAAGACTAACTCCTTCTGTCTCACTGCCAGCACCTGCGCACGGGGAGGAGCCCACAGGAAGGACGGAGGCCGTGTGGGGCTGAGGGATGAGGGGTCTTTTCTCTATTCAAGAGAGCTTTGCCAGCCTTAGAGGTTTAGATACGACCTCAGGGAGGGATGGGTATAAAGCTGAAAATCGACCACCTTTCGAGTCTAAATGAACTTAAGTTGTTAATTCATAAAAAGTAAAGCCCTAGCCAGTTTGGCTCAGTGGATAGAGCGTCGGTCCTCAGACTGAAGGGTCCTGGGTTCAATTCACATACCTCAGTTGCAGGCTGAGGGGCATGTGCAGGAGGCAACCACTTGATGTGTCTCACATCGATGTTTCTCTCTCCCCCTCCTTCCCACTCTCTCTAAAAATCAATGGGAAAATGTCCTCAGGTGAGGATTAATAAAAAAAGAAAGAAAACATAAAGAAAAGGGTTACAGTGCAGCTCACATTTCTTTCACAGGGAAAAACTATTGTTTTTACAGAACAGAATGGGAGGTGGTGGGAAGGAGGGCAAGTGTGTTAAAGCCCTCAGCCTCCCCACCTGAGGCCGATGAAAGATGGAAAAGAAACACAAAACTTCAATAAGCAATCACACACACACACACACACACACACACACACACACACGCACACACACAGGAAAACTGGGAACTCTTTGAAGTGGTTGCCCCTGGGGAATGAAACTGGGCCTGGGAAAGGGGTGATGGCAGGTGGCTTTTCATCTTAGACCTTCCTAGTGGTGGTTCAATTTCATCTTGATCAAGTGTATGTGTTTCTTTAACAACTACATCAATAATGAGGCAAATTGTTTAAAATCAAAACTACAGGGTGTCCCCATCACCTGGAGCCTGTTAGATAAATTGTGTTTGACTCAGACAGTGGCTAGTGCGCAGCACTGAGAAACGGAAGGTGGTCTGTGCAGAAGTAAGGGTGATGTTATTTAAGTGAAAGAATTGTTTCAATCGAGTTGATGACCAATATAGACGTTACGATGCCAATTGTGCTTTTTAAATCTCTGTGCATATGCATATTATCTGACTCAGATAGTTATTTTCTTACAAGTGGCAGAGACTCAAAGTTTAAGCAAAAAGGAGAAATGCATTGGCTCCTACAACTCTGAAGTCCCGGGGAGGAGCTGGAGTTTTGCCGCAGCTCGGTCCATGCTCTCAACCAGCTCAAACAGGTCTCACATCCCCCAGCCCAGCAACCCCAGAAGAAAGACTTCCAGAGCACCTGCCACAGTCCTGGATGGAGCAGATGGCTCAACTGAAGTAAGGGCTGGGGAGGGAGATGCTTCACAGGTCATGTCCCAACCCTTGTTCCGGGAGGTAGGGTCAGTCCCCCTAACTGAGCCTCACAGGCTAGAATGAGAGCTTGGATGAGGGTCTCCCAAGGGAAATCTGGTTGTTATTTCAGAAGAGGGTGGGATGGATTTGGATGGATTCACTCGACCGATGTCCACCATTTAATACACACATGACATGATTCTATAGGACCAGGAAAAGATCCGGAAGGAAACAGATGGGTGGATTGATAGTGGCTGCTTGGAGATCTACATGGTGATGTCTTTTGATGCCTCATTGAGGATCAAGGGCACAGAATTCTGAAATCAATTAATAATGTCTGTCATTGGAAGTAAAATGAGAAGTAACTGTACATGAGCTTTATATCATCATCCTCAAACCAGAGACTCCATTTGCCTATGGATTTCCTTTTTTTCACTGAGATATAATTAGCACGCAGCAAAGTGCAATGATCTTAGGTATTCTGCTTGATGGGTTTTGACAACTGTCTACATCCTTGGAAACCACCACCCCAAACAAGATATAGAACACTTCATCATCCTGGAAAATTCCATCACATCCTCCCAGTCACCCGCCCCACCCCCGGCCACATTCTGATTTCTGTCACCATGGATTACTGTCACCATGGATTAGTTTTGTACTGTTCTGTGTGTGTGTGTGTGTGTGTGTGTGTGTGTGTGTGTGTGTAAATATATTTTTATTGATTTCAGAGAGGAAGGGGGAGATAGAAACATCAATGATGAGAATCATTGATCGGCTGCCTCCTGCATGCCCCACACTGGGGATCGAGCCTGCAACCCAGGCATATGCCCTGACCAGGAATTGAATCATGACCTCCTGGTTCATAGATTGATGCTCAACCACTGAGCCATGCCCTGGGCAGTTTTTTACTGTTCTTGATTGAATTGCACAGAAATGAATGTGGACTCTCACTCAACACAATGCCTGCGAGAGTCATTCATCCTGTTGCATATACCATTAGTTCATTCTTTAAAATTGCTGACTATATTTCATTATATGGAAATTTTATTTGTCCATTCTCAAGTTGATAGACATTTGGGTTCTTTTCAGGTTGGATTTATTTATGAATGAAGTTGCTATGAACATGCATATGCAAATTGTTTAATGGACATGTGTTTTCCCTTTTCTTGGAAAACATCTAAGAACAGAACTACTGGGTCAGAGGGTAGATGCATGCGAACCTTCTGAGAAACTGCCAACAATTTTCCAAAGTGGTGGTACCATTTTGCATTCCCAGCAGTTGCTCCACCCCCTCACCAGCAGGGGGTGCCATTCTGAGGTGAGCCACCTTAGTGGGGTCAAATGGCTTTCATTGTAGTTTTGATTTTCTTTTAAAAAAAAAATATTTTTATTGATTTCAGAGAAGAAGGGAGAGGGAGAGATAAAAACATTAATGATGAGAGAGAATCATTGATCAGCTGAATCGAACCTCCCCTCCTCCCCTGCATGTGCCCTTGACCAGAATCGAACATGAGGCCCTTCAGTCCGCAGCCTGACGCTCTATCCACTGAGCTAACCATTTCCCCATTGACTAAAAAATTTGAGGCCTGTTTCATACGCTTAGTGACCACTAAGCTTTGTCTAGCTTCTTTTGTTAAGTGTTTTGTGTGTTATTTACTGAGTATTAAAGTGTTCTCATCCTTAAAGGGAAGTATACGTGCAGCTCCTCCAGAGCTGGGAGCTGCCTTCTGTACCAAGGGGATTGCATGGTCATCTGATTGCTGCCGCAGAAGCAGCAATTCCCACGGCTGTCTGGATTCCTCACCTCGCGTAACCGGGCCCTTCCCTCCTGATGACCTGGCCCTCTGAACCCTCTGCCTTGGGACCTCTTACCTGCAAGGCTGCCGTCTTGGATTCTGCTTGCTGTCCTGACACATGCCCCGGCTGCCCTCCCCTTCAGAGCACATGTCTGTTGCTTGGTTACCATCTCACAGGCCCAGGCCTGGCTGGTCCACCTTCCAGCGCCCCCTTCCTCAGAGCCAGGCAATTTGGACGTATCTGCTCTGGGAAGTCCGGGGGTTCGATGGCATTGATTTAACACTCACTAATAGCAGCTGCTGAAGAGACAGGATGATCCAGTTGTCTGGGTAGCGGGCCGGTTGTTTCCCTGGGTTAAGTATTTTGTGGGTATTTTTCCCCCAAGATATTAAGGAAGGAAAATAAAACTGCTCATCGCTACTCTACCAAGTCAGGAAAAATACTGGCAACGTGAGCAAGCAGAACTGCCATCTTCTCTTCTCACAAAAGCCTGTTGTTTCCACGTCCTCCTGCCACTTTTCCTAGCGCCCTCCCCGTGTATTATTCCTTAATTGAGATCAATATTTTAGTTGTGGGGGAGGCTTAATCATGGGAATAGAAGTTGTGTCTCACTGGCTAAGTCTCACCAAGATAAGTTAATGGCATAGTCTCCTGCTGGGTGGTTTACGGGCGAGTGAATAAAAATAGATTAATAACCAGGGCGTTTCCTGCCAGGGACCCAGCTGCCGGGCATGTCCAGGCTGGAAAGACGGTGGACACAGCTGGCAGAATACCAAGACCAGAGCTGTGAGCCTCCCTCCGCCCCGGGTCCCAAGCATCCTTGTGGTGTACGGAGGGGTGTCACCCTTCAGCTCTATGCAGATAAGAATTTTAACCCTAATGCAAGTTTCTCTCAAAGATATCAGGGGTCTCGTTTAGTCCTTAGTAACTTATTCAAGTCTCCTGTTCTCCTCTCTCGCACCCTACAACTCCTAAAACTTTTCAGTCCTCTGCTCCAACATGACTCTCTCATGAGGGCTGTCTTTTCCCACCATCTTGGCCCCTTGAACTCTTCTTAATCAATGCATTTCCACTCAATGTGCTCCTTTTACGATGCATGGCCCTCTTATGCTACGCAGCCCTAGGGAGTCCTGTTATTCCATGGTTGCCTTTCTTTCAATTATCAGCCCACATACATATTTTTTCCATCTTTAAAACTGGAGAAGAACCCAGCCGCTGTGGCTCAGTGGTTGAGCGTCGACCCATGAGCCAACCAAGAGGTCGCCGGTTTGATTCCCAGTCAGGGCACATGCCTGGATTGCGGGCTTGATCCCCTGTGGGGGACGTGCAGGAGGCATCTGATCATCGATGTTCCTATATCTCCATCCCTCTCCCTTCGTCTCTCTAAAGTCAATTAAAAAAAAAAAAAGAAATGAGCAAGTTAAACCCCGCATTCCTGGCTCCTGTTAGCCTGCCTTTCCTGTAAGCAGAGAGTAAACTGGTGACAGACTTCCTCATGTATTTCTGGGTCTGCATAAAGTCCAGTGTGGAGTTCAGCATCTTCCTTTAGTGTCTTTTTGGTTTCTCCTGCCCCTCCCACCCTCTCCCCCACTTCAGTTTCTCAGTATCCTCTTCTCCCAAATTCAAACAGAGGACTAGAATCTCTCATTTGTGGGTGAAGAGGCTATTTCCACCAGGCCCACCTTACAGGACTCAAGAAATGAACCGCTAACGGTAAAAGCTAACCGATGGGGGGGGATTTTTTCGAGAACTGGGGCTTCCCCTTCCCACAGAACCCTACAGTCTTATTCCACGGACAGCTCCACATTCTCCATCTGGAAGGCAAGTTCAGGTCAAACCCAGTTATGTGGATTTCTGGGGCTCCAGCCTGCAGTTACTCTCCAGTTTGACCTGAATTTGTTGGTTGCCCTCCCATAAACCCAGAGCCCCATGCTGACGAATGAGACAGGAGCGCACAGCATAAGCAGTAACAAAAGGTGAGTCCAACATGCAAGGGAAGAGCCTTTCTTTAGATAGAAAAGAACGCAGCCCACTCCAGGAAGCCGGTGACTCAAAACCACTGCAGAAACCAAGGCAGGGGTTTCCATCCCTCCCATAAACCCAGAGCCCCATGCTGACGAATGAGCCAGGAGCGCACAGCATAAGCAGTAACAAAAGATGAGTCCAACATGCAAGGGAAGAGCCTTTCTGATAGAAAAGAACGAAGCCCACTCCAGGAAGCCGGTGACTCAAAACCTCTGCAGAAACCAAGGCAGGGGTTTCCGCCCACGTAGAGGACCTTTCTTCCTTAGAGGGTGGTTTTTGCAAAGGAACAAACGAGCAATGTTTCCTGGAACTGGGCGCCCAGACGATGCTTCAGCGTGTCTGTATCCCTGCACCCTGGAGAAAGATCCCATAGCATGCCCCTTAGGGCACGGTGAGAGTCCTGCTTCCCACAGCATTTTGGGAGGTGCCAGAGATGGGCAACATCAACTTTATAAGCTTCAGTGAAGAGAGTGTGGGCATGGGCCCCGGTGCCCAAGGCTTTAATAATGCCCTCATTCTCTCCTCTTGCAGAAGAGCGAAATAATGCACCATTTGAAAGCTGGAAGAAATGCTTGAGACCATGGGTGTATCACCAATGTATCTAGTAAATGGGGACTCTGTTGCCCTGGATGGCACACACAGGGTACCTGTGAATATCAAACGAAAGGACTAAGTCATCTTTTAAAGTCCTGTAGGATGTAAAACTAAGGGATACAGCGTGACAGGCCCAGGGGAGACTGTCTGGGGACATCATCCAGCTCATATTGGACATTAGCCCAAAGCCTGCTGTTGGGTTGGGTTTACAGTTCTCTCTCACTTCACTGGAATGGGGTGTGAGTGGGGGACCTTGAATTCCCTGTTAAACTATCTCCATCCTTGATCCACTTTACCCTGATTACATCAAAACCCAAGAGAACTGGGTGCTTGGAGCTGAGGTCATTTAAAGGTTCAGCTGTAGGAAAGTTGTCCTCTCTTCACAATTTTACAACATCCTGAGCTCTGGCTTGAATCCATTACATTTCACTGTGTTCTTGGAAGAAAATTATTCTTTTTCTTAAGAAAAGTTCCTCTGTCTCCAATTTCCAAGCCTTGAACAGGCCAGAACAGGGTCATCCAACACCCCCTCCCTCCCACCCTGTGTTTTTAAGCAGACGTAGACCTGGTGTGCAGGTGGTCACACCTGGAAGTCCCGGTAGCGCCAGGAACTTGTTTTCATGGTTGTGACCCCTGAAGGTCCTGGAGTCATTTCCAGAAAAGAGAGGCCCATGTGACTCAAAGACTATTAGGTGACGTCACTGCTCTTATCTGGCCAGGCTCAGATGAGCACATTTTAATTGAGGATTACAAATGTCACAAGCACTCCTTCTGTGGCAGCTTCAACAATGGTAATGATGGTGGTGATATTTTTTAAAATATATTTTTATTATATATACATTTTTATTATATATAAATTCATGTACTCAGCGGGGGGGCGGGTAGAGGGGTGTCCTTCAGCCTGGCCTATGCCCTCTCACAGTTGAGAGCCCCCCCCAATCAATCGCCCTGCAGAGGGTGGCCTGGGCTATCGTGGGGCAATGGTGGGGCCCCCCAACCAATCGCATTGCACCCACCTTGGCTGGCCTGGCGCCAGTGCGTGTCACAGCGTGGTCGTCTGGACGGACGTTCTGCTCTTTGGCCATTCCGTCGATTTGCATATTATGCTTTTATTATTATAGATTGATTTTGAGAGAGAGAGGAAGGGAGAGGAATAGAGAGATAGGAACATTGATGCGAGAGGAACATCATCAATCAGTTGCCTCCTGCATGGCCCCTACTGGGGATTGAGCCTGCAACTGAGGTACATGCCCTTGACCGGAATCGAACCTGGGACCCTTCAGTCTGCAGGCCGATGCTCTATCCACTGAGCCAAACCGCTAGGACAATGGTGGTGATAGTTTACTGAGTGTTTGCAATGTACCCATTGCCATGCTAAACAGTTTAAATGCTTTATCTTGTTTGATACTCGCAGGAAACTATGGGCTTGGTATTATTATTATCCCCCACGTTCTAGATCAAAAAACAGCTGAGAGATATTAAGCAACTCTCCCAGGCCACACAACGTCCTTCAGTTTCACCCTCCTCCTCCTCCTCACCTCATCTCACCCATCATCACCATAACAATCTCTGGTCCAGAGGGGCCCAGGCTGTCGCTGGCGGAGATTAGAGAAGTGACCTCTGTCCTGCGTCCTGATTTAATTCAACATCTGGTGGCAAAAGCATCTTCCAGTTCCTCCCTCGTGTCAGCATCACCAAGGCCTTTCTAGTGCCAGAACCTTCTCTCCCCAGATTCTATAACCCTTGGCTCAGAGTGCCCTTGACCACACTTCAGTCAGGCTCCTCTGACTCCTCTTCCCAACCAGGCCCCGACTTTTGGACTTCCACGTCCGTCTCTGCATGGCCCAATGTTAGCAAGCATCCTCTCACAGAAGGTTAGCCGCCTCCTGGTCTGTCCCACCCAGTTCCGTCTCGGCCCTCCTCACCAGCCTCTTTGCCCCACCTGGACTGCTCCAGTCCACGCCCCACACTGCAGTCTGAGCTCCCAGAAACACCTCCTTACCTCATTATTCTCCGGCTTAAACCCTCCTTTTCCAGGATAAAGTTCCACATTCTTAGCTCAGTGCTGAAAACTTTTTAAAAATATGTTTTTATTGATTTCAGAGACAGAGTGAAGGGGAGAGAGAGATAGAAACATCAATGATGAGAGAGAATCATTTGATTAGCTGCCTCCTGCATGCCCCCTACTGGGGATGGAGTCTGCAACCTGGGCATGCGCCCTGACCAGGATTCGACCATGACCTCCTGGTTCATAGGTCGACGCTCAACCACTGAGCCACGCTAACCGGGCAGTGCTGAAACCCTTAACGATTCAGCTACTGAATCTCAGCAACCCCATCCCCACTTCCCCGACCTCGTGCACCTCTCCCAGCGCTGTTCTCCCAAGGGCACCAGGCGGCTCTGGACACAAACCCTTGTGTACTTACTAGTAGCATTTCCTATTCATCCCCCAGAGCTCGGCTCAGGCATCACCGCCTCCAGGAGGCTGCCTGATGCCCCAGTCTGATGGGATGGCCTGCTGTGTCCCCACAGCATCCTGCACACATCACCATCAATGCTTTTCCAACACCTTGTGAACACCTCTGTCTACTTGTTTGTGTCCCGACTCCTCTAGAGGATCTTTGGGGTGGGGAGTCACTGCTTCTCACTCACCTCACCATCTGCCAGGCGTGCAGCAGCCACGCAAGCAGCACTCGCCGGGCATAGGACATGCGGAAACTCCCGGGCGTGCAGCTGGGGCTGAGGAAACCACCCTCCTCCTCACCTGCCCCTTTGCCCTCCATCTGGAGTGCTCTCTACTCGCCTGCTCCTGAGACCCAGCCAAGCAGATGCAATCCAGGGCAGAGTCACACGGGTAATTTGCATATGATTTGTTAAAATTTGCATGCCATTGGCTTATGCCTGCAGAATCTAATCTCTGGCTATTTGTTTTTAATGCTGAAGCTGGGTCACTGAGACATTCATTTGGGAAGGTTATTCCCCCTCCTCCCTCTGTGGCTCTTTCCATTCTCCTTTCCCTGCTGTTCAGGTTGCCCTGGCCTGTGCGTGTCAGTGGTCTCTGAGGAGTGGAGAGACGTAGGTAAGAGGGACGTGGGCCAGGAGGGGGTGTACGCTTTGCTCTAAGAGCATGAGGAGCGGCATGTGTATAAAGGATCTGGACCAGGCTGAGGGCAAAGGTGTCCTTGCGAGGACTCGGCTCTGCTGAACTGGCCCTCGAAGCTGACCCACCCACAGTCTCAAGTGGGTGGGACTCTGGGGGTAAGAATGGATCAGGGCAGAGTGAGGTGGGTGACACCCTGTGGGAAAGACAACAGGACAGAGACTTGAATTCAAAGTCGCAGAATCAGGGCCAGAGACAGGCAAGAGAAATGGGCGTACCCCAAGACCGGCCAGAGATATGTCAAGTTGAAACCAGCCCGCTGAAGGACTGCTGTGGGGAGGGAAGCAGGTCAGTCTGTGGGTTACAGAGGCTCTCCCAAGCTGTGGATCCCCACCTAGCTGGTGACACCTTCCTCCCAGGCACTACCTCCTGCCCATCACCCATCCCTTCTGGGGCCACCCAGCCCTTCCCCTCGTCCTTTCCCACCACAGCTGTAGCAGAAGGCAGCCTCGGGCTGCACAGCCCAGGAGAGAGGCAGGGAATCTGGGCTGGACCAGCACATCTAGGCTCACTGACACCGCATGCTTGGTCTCATGCACGAGCGGACACAGTGGCATTTTAGCCCGTCACAGCCGGATAGCATGAAGGCCTAGGAATAGCATGCTACACTCCCCGTGTAAAGCACCCCGGCTGCTGGCTGCGTCACACGCCGCTGCGCCAGCCTCAGAGGTGCCAGACATGCTCGCACGATGCTAAAGACGGTCACCGCGAGCCCAAACACTCCTGTGCGTGCCTCCCTTTTCCGTCTGGCATCTGGGAAGTGCGTCTTCCGAATCAGCCTCTTGGAGGTAACATCGCCGAGGACCCACAGGCGACATTTCAAAGCAGTTGTGCTCTGAGGTAGCTTTGCATATTAAAAAAAAAAACTCACAAAAAGTACATATTTTCAGCCCCTGTAGTTCCCAAACTACTCTAAAGATTGCATAAGAATCATCTGGAAGCTGTTTAAAAACATGGGTGCCAGCTCCTCATCCCC
>NW_005370895.1:1774823-1781354 GCF_000412655.1 Myotis brandtii | reverse complement strand
TCTGACATCTGAGTCCCTAGAACTCCGACATGCAGCCAGGATGAACCCGCTGACGTAGACCATGGCAGGACGATTCAGATCTGAACTTAAGGCTGTTGCTGCCCAGAGATCAGGTGCAAATGGGCAAGGACCTCTGCAAACAAGGCCCCCGGGTAGGGAAGGTTGGATAACCATTCACACGGTGTTCACGCATCATGCTGCAACAAGGCGTGTTAAGGTTTCGGTCAAGTGCAGGGCTGGACTAGGCATAGTCCGCCTGCGTGAGACATAGCCAGTTGTATCTTCCTTCCTGTCGATTTTTTAAAAAATATATTTTATTGATTTTTTACAGAGAGGAAGGGAGAGGGATAGAGAGTTAGAAACATCGATGAGAGAGAAACATCGATCAGCCGCCTCCTGCACACCTCCTACTGGGGATGTGCCCGCAACCAAGGTACATGCCCTTGACCGGAATCGAACCTGGGACCTCTCAGTCTGCAGGCCGACGCTCTATCCACTGAGCCAAACCGGTCAGGGCTTTCCTGTCAATTTTTGATAGGAGGAGAGTTTGTCTGCCTATCTGGGCAGCCATTTAGGCATCTGATTTTCATTAACCTTCATTAGCAAAATTAATCATAAAGCCTGTGGTGCAAGAAGTTTTGTTTATGTTTATTGTTTATTGTTTATGGCACCGGGCTTCCAAAGGAAGACCTGGGATTTAGGTCAAGTTCCTCACTGAGGTGTGAGAGGAGCCACAAAGTCTGTATGTTTTGTGTTTTGTCTAAAACCTTCAGGTCTCTCCACTGCCCGGTTGTTGCCAGGCTGGGTTGGAAGGTTACCTGTCCATGGTGCTGCTCAGCCCCGTTTCATTAACACCTACCCATCTGTCCCCAACATCCCTGTATCTCTGCCCAGATAGACTTTTACACCTGTCTTAGCAATTCTGGGAGAGACGCTTTAAAGTGCCTTTTCAAAATCCCCCGTTAATGATCTGGTAATTACCGTGGCGACTTTTCAATGAGGTGTGAAGTCTTCAGCGAGCTGTCAGCAGAGAGGCTCCTGAGGCCCTGGGAGAGAAACATGGGGAAGAAGCCCTGAGCCTGGGCTGCATCTGGCCAGAGAAGGGGCCCTGCCTGGGGCTGGCAAGGCCACCAGGAGCTCCTGAGGACAGATGAGCCCCCTCTGAGTCCTGGGACCAGACTGACTATAGAACTGGGGGGACTACATCCATGACCCCCACATCCGAACCAGTACCTGGTAGGCAATGCCAAGTCCCATGGCGGCTCCAGGGCGGACCCACACTCCTGCACACAGACTGCAGGGTGTCCTCGGTCCCCTCCCAGAAGAGCTCCCCATTTCACAGCCATTTTAAGCAGTCAGAGCGGCCCTACATGCCCAGGAAGAGCTGTTCATACCTTTCCCCTTCAGATCCACCGGGGCTACATGAGGTCCAGCTGAGCTGCGCACTCCAACATCTGGAAGCCAAGGATGCCGCCCACCTCCACGCCTGTGCTCCCCAACATCCTGCTTCCACTAGTCAGAGTAAAAGGAGCCCCCCCAACCCAGGGACCAAGACAGGGTGTTGGGTATCTCAGTCTGACCACCCCTCAGAACAAAGGGGGCTACACAGTACCCACCACCAACAAAGAAGATAATCCTCGTGGGGAAGTGAAATGAGGACCCCCTTGGCCAGGGAGTCTTATGGAGCAGGTCCCTCATTTTAACCACTGTGACACCGACACAGGGAAGACCTGCTCACCTGCTCAAGATCAAAGCCTCGCCAGCTAATGCTGGAGCTGGAACTGGAACCCGGGCTTCTCCACACACACACACACACACACACACACACACACACACACACCCTTGGCCTTTCCCCCAGCACCCACCACGAGTCTGAGGTGTCTTCATGTTTGCACATGTTGGCCTGGTGTCCCCAAGAGCCTGGGGGGCAGGGCTGGCTAGTCCAGCTGTGCCCTTGGCCATCTCTGACATGTCCTTGGCACAGTGGTGCCAGAATGCAGCTGCCAGTTGTGCTGACCGGTCTTCCTCCCTAACCTGGCTTCTGGGGCCGTGGACCCCCCCCCCCACCTCTGCTGGCCCAGACCTGCTCCCAGTGCTGGAGGGGACCAGCCTAGGGGCGGGGCCCCGGTACACAGCTTCAGGCAAGCTGTCACATGGAGATTCTGACTGCAGGCGTTTGGCCAGCAGCCCAGGTACCAGGAAGCCTGGCCCTGAGGGCCCCGCCGGACTGTGAGCTCCAAGTTCTTGCCTATTCCCGTGGATTTCTTCAGGACTTGAGGCTGGAGCTGGTCCAGCCTGGGCCTCCACCTCACACCTGTTCGCCCGGGGCGAGACCCAGGTCCTCAGCAGAGCTGGAGTGAGCAAGGCTTCACTGCATCGGAACAGAAGCCTGCCGAGTGTGCACACTCTCAGCCCATGCAATCCATCCTCTAACTGTAAATAAGGTTAGAAGTGCGATTCCGGCAATTATAAAACCCATCATTTCCTCCTCTTGTCTAAGTCAATTAGAGAGTCTCTTTGCTCTCACTTTGCCACTGGACCTCATTTTAAAAAGTGCTGCTGCAAAAGCATTGCCAACAACTGTACTTAGAGAGCTGCGTGTCTGATGCCAGTTGGCTAAGGGGCTTGGCTTTCGGTCCTGGTTTTGCTGCCAAACAGATTGTGATCTTTGGCAAGGCCAGCCTCCCTCTCTGGGCCTCAGTTTCCCCAGGTATACAATGAGGAGTTTGGACTAGGTGCCCTCTGGGATCCCTTCTGACTCTCAAGGCCACTGGATTCCAGCTTTGCTTGATGACTAAGGATGGCTCCATGTAGACAGGAGTTTAGCTTCTGTTAAGCCAGGAGTTGTCCCTCTCTCTTTATTTCTCAAGTACAATGACCAGTTCCTGAAGGTGCAAATACACCAACATCCACAGCAGTGTAAGGGGAGGGGAGGAGCCACATGCCCAAGTTTCTGGAATTGAAGGTGCTGCCTATCTCTGTGCAGGCCCTGAACTGATTGTTCCACAACAGTCATCTCATTTAACCCTTACAATAGAGCAGCTATTCAGCCCATTTCACAGACAGGAAAACTGAGGCACAGAAAGGTAAAGTCGTGCCTAGCTCCAAAGGCCACGCTCATAGTCACAACTCTCTCAAATGCCCAAGTCTGGGGACTATAGTTGAAAAGGAGAATGGATAGACCAAGAGGCCACCTCAACAAGAAGGGAATGCCAGGCAGGACACCTGCATGGTGGAGCATGTCCAGGCAAACGGCAGCTGTCCCCAAAGATGTGTGGGCTGGGGGAGCCAGTGGAAAGGGGTGCGGTTAGAAGGCATGAAAGGCTTCGATGAATGTGTGCCAACGATCCTGGTTCTCTCAAATGGGCTCTTGCCCCCTCCCATCCTCTGAAAGTGGAATGCCAATGGCTTCCTTTGAAGGGAGTGTGGGTGCTGTTGGGAAGCAGCAGGAAGTAAATTTTTATGACGCTGGCTAGTGGCTGAGGGGACCCATTCAGTTGCCTGGGCTCTGGTGACCCAGCTCTGTCTCCCAGGTTTGCCATAATGAAATTGTCAGAATTTACAACAATACATGCTAAGTGACATTTTAATTTTTTATAAGATATAAGAAGTACAAAACATCACTTGCTTTAAGGATTGTCTTTCCAAAAAAATTACTCTAAGTAGCACCAATGTTATAGAAATGCACATCATTACCATATTACCAAAAAAAATGTTTTTAAAAGATAGTTTCAGCCCTAGCCGATTTGGCTCAGCAGAGTGTCAGCCTGCAGACTGAAGGGTCCTGGGTTCGATTCCGGTCAAGGGCACATGCCTGGGTTGCGGGCTTGATCCCCAGTGGGGGGCATGCAAGAGGCAGCAGATCGATGATTCTCTCTCATCATTGATGTTTCTATCTCTCTCTCCCTCTCCTTTCCTCTCTGACATAATAAATAAACAAATAAATGTACGTTTCAGGCAGGTTCATCTGACAGATGCTGACCCTGGAAATAAGTGTTCAGTGGTCACTGTTTCATAGAAACCACTCTGCCATTCCCATCAGTGAGACTGAGTCAATATCCCCGATCTTGTTTACCTTTCTTTTAAAGACCTCTCCAAGCAATTTGTAAATACATTCTTTTAAAATCCTTTCATGGCAACCCTGAAGGCTCCCAGGTGTCTCGGGAGCTCCAGACTGGATGCCTGCCCAGCTGAGCAGTGCCCGCTGAGCCCCAGGGTCCCGGTCAGCACTTACCGAGCGCCTACCCTATACCAGGCGCCCTGGGGGCCCCAGAGGCAGAACCAAGGACATGGGGGACCACAACCCAGGGCTTCATCGGTAAGAATGCTTCCAACTGAAAAACATCCTCCAGAATTTCAGCTCCCTTCGGTTCTCTCTTAGACGCTCTCCATCTTTCCATGGCAGCAGAGGCTTCTTATTTCCTCAAAAAGTCTTTGCTGAAATCTTACCAGATGCCCAGCATGATGTTTAGGTCTCTGAACAGAAAAGCAACAGCAGCAGTGGCCCTGCCCACCATGTGCACCGGGTAGCCGCCAGCCAACAAGGAAGGCCGCGGACTGTATTAAGTCCAAGTCACAGCTTGAGCTGGCAACGTCGGCCTTGCCCCGCGGAGTGGATTGTGTGGCGGCAAACCTCCCTTCTGACCCCAGCGGTCAGGAAGAGTGAACGTCCGCACCTGGAGATCTGGCTCAGACACTCGGGGGTCACGAATCTGCAGAGGGCACAGGAGGGTCAGGATCTGATCAGCCGGACATGGGGGGCTTCCAGACCCGCCCCCCTGGGGCTATGAGGGAGGACCAGCTCCCCAGCTGCCCCTGTGGCCATTGCTGGAGTTCCCGGCTGAGGTGTGCGATTCCTCAAGGAGACACGCATGAAAAGCATCCTCCCCCCAATTCCAAGTGTGCCCCCCAACACACACACACACCAACACAAAGACCACAGCCTTCCCCAGTGACTGGTGTAGTGGGACCCCTGGTTTCTGAGCCCCTCTTTCCTCCCATGTTTATGATTCTTCTTGGTTCTTGCTTATTTCTCAGTCGACAGCGCGTGGTAATAAGATCTTTATTCCACCCACATGCGAAGACAGGACTAATGAATTACTGTACCTGCAGCAACTCTGAGGTCAGTGGAAGAAAGGAATTCAAAATCACCCTGAGAGATGCAGGCAGCACAAGGGAAAATGATCTAATCCCGGGGAGGGACCCGGGAAAGGATGAGAATGACTGCGCATCATTAATTATTTTCTTTGAAGTCCTCAGTGATTGTTTTCTAGCAAGACAGTCCGTGTACAAGACTTTGCTATCTGTATTTCACGGACAAAATGGAGATTTGTCAAAGCCTTCCATTTGTTTTACAAAGTTTACAGGGTTGGGGAAATGGAAGGAGTCTCATTTGCTTTTCTCCCTTAAATCTGATGTAAGGAGAGTCTGGGCTCACCTGGGACATTCTTCATAGGAACTGGGCCTGCGCAGGCTCAGGCTCCTCGGAGCCGCCTTCTACCCCAAACTCTGCCCAGCCGGTGGTTGCCCAGGGGGCCTGGCTCCTCGGCCAGCCTGGGCAGGGCAGGGCCAGGTGGGCAGCTCCAGGCCCACAGGCTGGTAGAAACCGCCTGAGTCTTGTTGCTATGGGACTGGTGTGGCTCTCTCCATCTCAGTTCCTTAAACTGCCGCCCACATCCTGCCAGCTGGGGAGGTCCAGGCTATGGAATTCACTCAGTCATTCATCAATGATTTAGTGAACCCTACTATGTGCCATGGGCTGTTTTATTGAACAAAACAGATCATGTCCTCCTTTGGGAAAGCAGACATTCCAATAAAGGGAGAGACATTAGACAAAGAAGAAAAGCATACAGTGTGTCAGCTGATAATAAGTACCAGGAAGACCAGGAACGATGCACGAGAGGATGGAGAGGATGGGGTGGCGGGAAAGGATGCGGTTTTACAGGAGTGGTCTGGAAAGGCCTCTCTGAGGGGCTAACATCTCAGCAGGGATCTGACTGGGGTGGGGGGGGTGGAGTGAGGGAGCAAGCAAGAGAGATCTCAGAAGGGACAGTGTCGCAGGCAGAGGAAACAGCGTGAGCAAAGACCTCGAGTCTGGAGTTTGCTCAGTGGGTTCCAGGAACAGCACAGAAGCCAGCACACCTGGAACAGAGCAGGTGAGAGGAAGGGAAGGTGGTAGGAGACGGATCGGACAGGGGGCCAGGAGCCACAGCTTAAGAACAGGTTGGCCACAACGTAAGCCGCAGGCCAACTCAGTCAGCAATTGCACGCGGAGTGCCCCATGCCTCTGGCCAGCCCTCCACGTCCCTGCTGGGCTGAAGGGAAGAGCACAAAGCGCTAATGGCTGCGAAAGACAGTGGCACTTTAATATTCTTCTTTCCCCCCCCCCCAAAAAAAATTGCTGCACATTTAGAGAATATTAAAAATGCAGGAAAGAGCCATAATGCAAATACAGAAAAGTAAAAATATCAAGTAGCTGGGATGATCAGTTTCCTCCAGTTTTCCTTCCAACCATTGTATAATGCCGCTATA
>NW_005370895.1:1772429-1774645 GCF_000412655.1 Myotis brandtii | reverse complement strand
AGCCCACAACCTGGGCATGTGCCCTTGACCGGAATCGAACCTGGGACCCTTCAGTCCACAGTCTGAAGCTCTATCCACTGAGCCAAACCAGCTAGGGCACATTGCACTCTTTAACACCCCTTCATTCCTTTTATTTGCACTCAAAATAAATTGCATTGGAACCCAACCTCCATGAGATGAGATGCCACTAGTCCTCAAAAAACTTTTGAGTCACTGGAGATGGCTGTGGGAGCTCAGGCAGGTTGCTCACCCTCTCTGAGCCTCCGTTTCCTCATCAGAAAATAGATATCACATCCACGGGATCTTTGTGAAGAGTAGAGACGATGTGTGCAAAACACCTGACACATGTGAAGTACGAAATGAATGGTGGCTGCTTAGAGCTATCGGCAAATAGGCAAATCCATTCCATCGACAAATACTGAGCCTCTGCCTGTATGGGCACTTTCCCTGTTCTGGTAACACAGCAGTAAGCAAGGCAAAAAATAACTTAACTTTTATCTTCTTTTTCCAAATTCCAACTGTCCAAAAAGACAGCAGTCAATCTAGGAAGCACAGGCACTATGCAATCCCGCTCTGAATGCCAGAGTCCCCGGCATGTGCTGGGAAAGTGGGCAGAAAGCAGGTTGCCAGGACACAGGGCTCCCGCGGCTCCACTTTGCGGTGAACTGCTTGACTCCCCAAGATCTGTCTTCTCCCTCTGCTGCCGTCCCTGCTGCACCGGGAAGTCCCTCCTCTGGCTGAAACCCTAGGAGTGTCACCATCGTTATATAGACAGTGGCCTGACTCAAAAACGCACTCCTGGGAGATCGGGCCTCTCTCAGCCCTCGGGATTCATTACTTCATGTTCCTGAGCTGTTCACCGGCCACACACTCAGCCCAAGACAGCCCGCTACCGCAGACAACAGACTCTGCTCCTGACACGCAGTGTTTTATTAATAAAAGCACCGGAGGTCACACTGTCCACCCTGATAGCACCACTTCCCAGCAGAAAAGTGATAAAGGTTTCAACAAAAGGGAAGCCTCGTCCTCATAGGAAATTAACCATTTCTGTGGAGACCAAGAACCATTCCAGGTGGCCAGCTGGGGCTGGACTGACAGCCACTATCTCAGGGCAGCCACCTCGCAAGCACCTCTGTGGACAGACGGACAGACATCGGGCTCAGTGCATTTATCACAGCAGTGCTGCCAGGCAGGTAGCACCCATCCTGGGCTATTCAGACGGGGAAACCAAGGCCAAGTCCGAAAAATCGCTTACCCACCTGGAACCCCCCCAGGTAGGTTGGAGAACCTACATTTGGGGTGTTTTCACATCTTCCACAACCTGGTCTTACTCATTGTTAGAAATAATGGACAAAAGCTTCCAGAAATGTAACCGGCCAGGATACCTAGCAATGTAGTTCTGTTCAGGAAACTTTGCTGGTTTAGAGGGAGAGCTATTTGGTTGACTGCCTGTCTCCCCCCCCCCCCCCCCCAGATTCAGGAACAGCTGGTGCCTGAGCACAATAACTTCAAACCACAGAGTCATCCTTGGAGTGAGATCAGGATAATGTTTTTCGAAGGGTTAGAGGCCACATTGACCAGGAAAGTATTTTTTAAATATAAATCTGATCCGGGCACGTTATGCCTGGCAGGCCTCCCCCACTTACTAACCTAACGGGGGTGAACTGTCCCTGGACGTGTTTTCTACAGACACGTCTTTCACGAACAGGGGCTCACTGGGCCTGCCAGGCAGGGTCCCTGCGCAGGAGGCTTGGTTTCGTGGGAGTGAAATTCCCCATCAGGCCCCACCCACCCCAGCCGCACATTCGCACCAGCCCCTTCCACCTAAACTCCAGAGAATTCTTGGGCTTTTCCTCCGGGTTTGCTTGCGGTGAGAATACCGAGTGGGTCTATTGTGTTGGAGACATTAAAAACCAGCCAAACTCTCCAGATTTGAGGTTTTAAGAGACACCTTAGAAAGGCAGAAGAACTAGTGGCCCAGGGTTTTCGGGAGAGGTGGCCTGGGGAACTCGTTCCCCTTCTCCCGGCCTCAGTTTCCCCTTCTTAAAACGAGGGGGATTCAGGCTCCCCCGGGCGTGACAAAGGAATGGTCTCGGGCCCTCCCGCCGCCCCCCTAGGACGCGGTTCTCCCGGAGCGCCTTCTGGGCTCGGAGCGGAACTCTCCGGGGAGTGAGACAGCCGCTAGCGCGCAGACCTCCCGGACCCGGCCTGCACCC
>NW_005370895.1:1771336-1771543 GCF_000412655.1 Myotis brandtii | reverse complement strand
TGGGCGAGGCTCTGCATTTCTGCTGCCTGGACTTCAGCCTGGAGGAGCTGCAGGGCGAGCCGGGCTGGAGACTGAACCGCAAGCCCATCGAGTCCACGCTGGTGGCCTGCTTCATGACCCTGGTCATCGTCGTGTGGAGCGTGGCCGCCCTCATCTGGCCGGTGCCCATCATCGCCGGCTTCCTGCCCAACGGCATGGAGCAGCGCC
>NW_005370895.1:1750325-1771139 GCF_000412655.1 Myotis brandtii | reverse complement strand
CTCTCGGGGTGCCTTTCCCGCCGGGAGGCTCGGCCCGCGTGCTTCGTGCTGTCGTGTCCGTTAGTTCTTCGGGGAGGGGTCGCCAGAGAGGCGCGGGCGCGTTTGCAAAGCCAGGTTTGTGCGGCGCTCTGGCTCCGAAAAGACGCCAGCCCTTGTACCCCGCGAGGGGAGGGGACCGCCGCTGGGAAGACGGAGCGGAGGGAAATGGGGCCCTTTCCCCTCTCTTGCATCTCCCTGCCCTCCTCCCTCCCACACCCACGTGCCCTATATTCATGGCAGAAAATGACCAAATCCTGTGTATTTGTTTTATATATTTAATAACTGTTTTAAATGAAAGTTTTAGTAAAAAAAAAAATCAAATTGCTATTGCTGTAGTAAGAGAAGTTCTTTGTATCCCAACATAGTATTTGAAGTTCGTTTGTTTTTTGATTTATTTAAAAGGGGGAAGCGGCATGGGAATGATTTAACACTGATATATTGTTACCGCTGAAAATGAACTTTATGGACCTTTTCCAAGTTGATCTATCCAGTGACGTGTCCCGGTGGGCGTTTCTTCTTGTACTGTGTTTTTTTGGCTTTTAATACAGACATTTTCCTCCAGAGTTGCGTATGTAGCTTTTTTCTTTCTTTGACTTACAAGATGTCCCCCTGAAATGTGGAGGGAGGGACTCTTCAAAAAGTTAGAGAAGGGCTAGTTCCGTCTCCCTTACTCGTCTGGGAGAGGTGGGAGATGGGAACCAGGTGGCCAGCCCTAATGGCAATGGTTTTGCCTGGCACCACACTGGCCCCATCCCCACCCCTCAGCTCACTGACGTTTGCCATGGTGGCATACAGGGTTTAATGTGATGTATCGCTTTACCCACTCACCCAAGCTCTGCAAAGCTCCCAGCAAAGGGCCCAAAATGGAAAAACCAGTACCATATTCTGAGCCGGGTGTCTCACAGAAATGACTGCTTTTCAAAAGCATGTAGATGTCCTTTTCATAGGTGTAAACTTCAGCATATGGGCACATTTCAAAAGCTGGTCTTAAAACCTGAGATATTATTTTGGCATTAAGAAGATTTTTTTAAGGTAAACTGTTTGAGGACTAAATCGTTAACGATGGCAAGGCTTTCCTCACTCACAGTGTCTGTGTTACAGTGTCTGCTGGGTCATAGTTCCAGATTCTTCCTGCTTTTCAGAAAGTAAATGCGAAGTCCTTAAAGTGACTTAACACGAAAACCACTTGAGCAGCCGCTTTACCTCGCTCCCTCTCCCCATGTGGGAGTGAATACTCGATATAGTTCTAGAGCTTCCGTCCTCAAAGTATGGTCCTTGGCATCAGCATCATCCGGGAACTTGTTCGAGATCCAGAGCAAGGGCCCCACCCAGGACCTACTGAACCAGGAACGGGTGGAGCCCAGCAGTCAGTTTTAACAAGTCCTCCAATGGATTCTGTTGCATTTCAAACCTGAGAACCTTCAGCATAAGTAGCCTCCTTGTATCTTGAGATACTGCTGTTACATCAAAGAAACAGGGTTCTATTTTCATGGGAATCCATCTGAAGGAGAGGCTGGGTCATTGCCCTGCCACTCCAGCTGGCCCTCGGGCTCTGTGGGACCCAGGGCTATCTCTGGCAGAGGCCAGCCTCTCAGAGAGGAGCAGGTGAGCGAGCTGGTCCAGACACTGCAGAGGTGCAATGTAACGCAAGTCCCCGAGCCTTGCAATTCCCCGTGTGTTATGCACTGCCCTCTTCTTGACCCTGTGCTCACTAGCAGGAGAAAATCAACAACTGCTCATCTTGGTCAATTTTAATATAAGCATAGCATTTGTAAGTCTGGGAGCCACATTAAGCATCCCAGTAGGGGGCGTGCAGGAGATAGCCGCTCGATGTTTCTCTCTCACTGTCTCCCTTCCTCGCTCTCTAAAATCAATTTTAAAAAACATATTTAAAAAGAAATGTTCAAATGCATACATTACACAAATTTTCACCCCAGCAGGTGCCTGCTTCTCAGGGCTCTGCTTTCCCCACTCGGGGACTCTTTGTAGGGAGGGCTTCCTCTGCAGAAGGTAATGGGGGGCTTCTCAGGGCAGGTGGTTTACAAAGGCTGACACGTGGGTATAATGCTGACACGTGGGTCAGAGGCCAGCTGCACAGGATATTGAAATCCATCCGAAAACCATCTCCATCCGGGTGGGGGAGATGGGCTATCTTCCCCATTCCATCCAGCTGCACAGGATATTGAAATCCATCCGAAAACCATGGGGGTGGGGGAGATGGGCTATCTTCCCCATCCCAAGTTTATCACCTCCAGACACAAATCAAAGCCAGACCGAACTTCCCACCCCTCCCTGAGAAAGATCCCCACTCTCCCTCTCGTGTTCGAGGCCCCAGATATGGCTGATAAGGAACAGAACATAACTTTACAGCATGAACAATGGGATCTGTCTCCTCGAGTCATAAGCACGGAGCCGCCTTGCAGCGTCTGGGTCTATTTGATGTCTTCGGGGCGAAAATGAATTCTGAGATTCAATAAGCAAGGAGGATATTGCGTCTGTACGATGCTACCCCCAAAGCTGTCACAGCTCCACGCGGCCGGCTAACAGCCACGTTCAGATGCCCAGCTGCAGGGGCGGGTGCTGAGGCCAGACCCAGAAGGAGGAAGGAGATGGGCCCAGAGGTGGGGCCGTCAGCCCAGGACAGGAACCATCAGTGGGTCAAATGTATTCAGCACCCCTCGCAATAAATGGACTGTGTGAAGGTCTTCTGTGATGGGCTTTGTTCCATCAGGATGGGGTTCCCTAGAAGCAGAGCCTGAATGTGGGGAGCTCTGGGGAGGAGGGCCGGTAGCAGGAGGGGCAGGAGAAGGGGCAAAGCAAGCATGTGCTCTCAGCTGGCATCACTTCAGCCTGCCCCCACAGAGCTCAACAGCAAGAATTACACCCAGTGTTGCCCCACCTGGAGGGCAAGGGCTGGCCTTTTGTATTCTCATCTCAGTCACTGGGGAAGGCAAGAACTTGGTGTTGGGGGCTGCACAGCCTCTCTCAGCCCCCCTCTCGCTGGGCCCAGATCCCCAGAGAAGGAGCAGCTGAGAGATGTTAGCCGCCCACCCTCAGGGCAGTTAGGGGATAGTCCGATCTGCAGGCCTGAGAAGGGAATCTGGGCGGCACCCCAGCATTCACTGCAGACCTCACATCGCTCTTGAGCCCCATTCCCAGCTATGTTTGCGATTTCCACTCATGGAGTCATTCTGCCTGCAGAGTGGAGTGAGGAATGAGACCACGCACGTACAGGTGCTCAACTACTGGTAGTATTCTTACTCCCAGGCATCAATTAGTACTCCTGCGGGCCAGCCGTCTCATTCCATATTCAGAAAATACTTAGGCAGTATTACTATGTGCCACAGTGAGCCCTGCGTATAGAGTGAATATCAAACAGGCCTGGACCTTGCCCTTCATGGAACACACAGCCTATTCTAGCACCTCCGAGGACTAAAATATTAAATCCATGCTTATGGGCAATTGATGGAAACCTGTGTAAGTTATTCTTACTATTAATTACTGTTCTCAGGAGCATTGCCAAAGGGTGTCAGTGACCACTGGTGTTGTCGGTGACCTGAGCAAGGCAAGCCAGTGCTGTGAGAGTGTCGGAATGAAGCTGACTGCCTTTTTCCCTCTTTTTTAAAATGAAGAATTGGGGTGTCCCGCCCAGATTCCCTTCACAGGCCTGCAGACCTCCCCTGGCTGCTCTGAGGGTGAGCCTCCACTGACAGATAAATGGATAAACAAAATGTGGTACAACACACAACGGAATATTATTCAGTCTTTTAGAAGGAGAGAAATTCTGACACATGTGACAACAGGGATGAGCCTTGAAAACATTACGCTAAGTGAAATAAGCCTGTCACAAAAGGGCAAATACTGCATGACTCCACTTACATGAGATACTTAGAATACCCAAATGCATAGAGACAGAAAGTAGAGTAGAGGTTACCAGGGGCTGGGGGAAGGGAGTTACTGCTTAATGGGTGCGGGGTTTCTCTTTGGGATAATGAAAAAGGTTTGGAAATAGAGGTAGGGTATGGTTTCAAAACATTGCAAATGTAATTAATGCCACTGAATTGTACACTTAAAAATAGTTAAAATGGCAAATTTTATGTTATATCTATTTTATCATAAAGATGTATTTTAAAAATAATAATAAAGGAAAGGTTTACCTGGCTCCAACCGAGAACTGAACAGGGGCCAAAAAAGATGGGTTTTGTCCCCTGCCCTGTAGAGTGACCAGAATCAGCTCCTTGCCTGGAACTATGCGGCCCCGCCCACTGTGGGGCAGCCCCGCCCCTTATAGGGAAACCACGCCCCTCCGGCGCAGCTCCGCCCCCTCTGGGGAAGCCCCTCCCACCCCACGCGCTCCCACGCTGCTGGCCTGCTAGCACAGCGTGAACGAGGGTACCTGGGTTTTCTTTTCCTGGTCTCCGGCCTGACATTCAGGAGGGAGAGCCGAGCAGACCCTCAGTAGACTCTGATGCCGGCAATGGGACCCCGGCTTCTGGCTCCTGGCGGGCCTGCAGCAGGCCCCCGGGGCAGACAAGCGCCAGTGGTCCTTGTGGGCAGGACCGGAAATGAGCGGGAGGGACACGGCCCTTTCCAGTTTGTGCCAGTTCCCTTGTCTTCTCTCTCAGGTCTGGATCTTGCAGGAAAAGAATGATGAAGCCATTCCCTCACTCTCTCCTGCCCCCGGGAATTCTTCATTCATTTTGTTCTTCCAAGATTCCCAAGGCATCTCGGGTTTGGAGGCAGCCTGGGGGCTTGGACGGAGTTCATGTTCGTGCCCAGACTCAGGGCAGAATTTGAAAGGTTCCGCCTTAACATTTTACAGAAGGAAACACGTTTCTGCAGAGTCATGGTTGGGCTGAGAGAGAGAGAGCGAGAGCGAGAGAGAGAGAGAGAGAGAGAGAGGCTTAGTTCAGGCAGAGGATGAAAACTCTACTATCCCAGTACAGGCAGGAGCAGGCCCGGCAGCCCACTGGGAGACCAACACAGGTGTGATGGGACCCATGACTACAAGGAGGGACCCTACTCTAGGTGCCTCTGCTTCCTCATCTATGAAATGGGGGGACATCAAACCTCTGCTGTAGAGCTGTTGGCGCCTAGCACCCCCCACAGCACACAGCCCTCTGTTACCCCCCGGCTTACCGGCCATGCCACACTTAGGTGGAGAGGGGTGGGTTTGTTTGGGGCATTGATGGGTACTATGACTAACACTAATTGTTTATGGAGATGTTCCTAGCATCCCATTCTGTTCTGAGAACTTTTATTATTGTCAATTTTTTAATCCTTACCCGAGAGAGTGGAAGAGAGGGAGAAAGACAGAGAGAAATATCTATGTGAGAGAAACACGTCGATTGGTTGCCTCCTGCATGTGCCCGACCAGGGCCCTGGGCTGGGGAGGAGCCTGCAACCAAGGTACATGCCCTTGACCCGAATTGAACCCAGTCAGCAGGCCGACACTCTGTCCACTGAGCCAAACCGGAGAGGGCTGTTCTGAGAACTTCTAAACATGCATACAGAAGATTTTGGTGTTTCCCACCCATAGCCCCTCTCCACTGACCATTTCTGTGCATATTGGCCCAACTTCCAAATGCCATCATTTCTAAATCTATCTTAGCCCACTCTGCCCAGGCACCAAATAAGCTGAGGAATTAAGGTGCCCCAGGAGGAGCCCTCAATCAGGGCTGATGGGCATCGGTGGAGAAACATCCCAGCTAACAAATGCTAAGAGAGCCTGGGCAGGTGCCCCCAGTGGCAGCATACTTGCCGGGTAGGTCCCTGTTGCTGTCGTCTTCCCCTCCCATCTCACGTCCCTCTCCTCCCAGATAAACTACTTACATCTGAATTTCTCAGGATCTGCTTTGGGGGAACCTAAACTCAGATAATGCATAACCTCGTTTTATTCTTCACAAAGACCACAGAGAAGTAGGCCCTTTGAGCTCCCTGTTACAGATAAGAAACAGAGGCTGAGAGGCACTTGGTAACTTGTCTAAGTTCTCACAGTGGTGAAGCTAGGGCTTGAATTCCAGTGTCCCAGCCACGCCCTCGCTCACAGCAAGCCAGCAAGTGTGCCCAAGGCAGTAGCTTGACAGGGGAGTGTGAGGCTGCAGAGGGTAAGTCTTCACCCCCACACTTCTCCTCAAGCCCCATCTCCACCCATATGCCCCCACCTCCACCCATATGCACCAGCTGAGAATGAGTGGGTGAGAGAGAAGATGGGAGTTCTCCCATCCCGCTGAGTTCCTACCACCAGGTGGCGCCCTTTCCAGGAGGCTCAGGTTGGCTCAGCAGGTGATGGAGATAAAAGCAAGTTGTGTGTATAGGTCCGATCCAGCTATTTGCAAGAACCCAGGTGTCCACCTTCTGCCTTTCTGCGAAGAAGAGACAGAGGCCAGCTGTCGGAAGTGGGAGTGGACACACACACACACACACACCAGTAAAGGGGATCTGAGGTCTGGGCAGAGTATTATAGATCAAAATAGTGAGAAAGAGAGGCTAAGTTTCAGCCCACAAATTTGTATCTAAATCAGATCAGTCGTCCCCCACCCAACCAAGGACAATTGCAAAGCCAGATTATAACAGGCTGGGCTACCATGAAGAACACACAGAGCAAGTGTCATTTAGGGGCAAAGAAGAAGACTACAAAAATCAAATCATATCTGAGTAGTCAGAGCCAATAATCAGTATGGTCCCTGACCCATTGCCCTTGATCCAGGCTCACCTGGGGGAAGGGGAACCCAGCTCTCTGGGCTGCTTCTGGGGAGAAATAAACACAGCAGTAAGAATGAGGTGACGAAGAGGGGATGTAAATCCATGTGTGAGCACTTTTGTAACTGCCGTTGTCTAAGTGCTGCTCAGTTCAGAAGTCACTGTCATCGTGGGCGTGTTGGATGCAGCGTCAGGCCCACCCAGCGGCTCCTCTGAAAGATGCGAAGACTCTTTAGGCTACACGCAGGGGAGTGGGGCACCAGCCTCACATTCTGGGGGTCCTTAACATTACCTGGGTATGTCCAAGCTCCCTTACCCCTGGGGTTTGCGGGGAGAACCAGCACCCCCACAGCCTGGCCCCTGCTTTTTCTTGCCCTGTTGCTCACTCCTTTCCCCAAGTCTCCAGATAATCCTTCTTCTTCCTGTGGGGTAGAAACTCCCCTTTTGTCATATCCGCATTCTGCCCGCCTTTATGATTCACTAAATCATCACCCAACTTCTCTCCGCTCTGACTTTTGATGGGTGAAAACTCCAGACTTGGGAGTTCCATTAAAAAAACCCTTTTCTCTCTCTGCAAAGTCTAGCCTGTAAGTCCATTGCCTTGCCATTCGATTTGAAGTCGACTTCAAAACTCAAAGCAGAGAAATGACGTCTTAGACTCACGCTGCAGCCAGCTCCTTTTGCTTAGGGAGGTTGCCTCCGCCTCCCGGCCCAGGCCACCGGCCCAGGCTGTGGGAGGAAAGATGGATTGTGGAGAAAGAAATACCTACTAGATGATATTCAAAACGTTAGCTCACTGCATAATTTAAAATCAGACACACATGCAAACGAAACCAACATATATATTACCTTCTATCTGTCAAGCGAGGGAATGTTTTTAAAAATCGCCCTGTCTGATGCTGGTGGGGATGCACCGAGGCAGGCGCTGTGAGAGTGTGGATGTGTGAAAGCGGTCTGGAATCTGATTTGGCCACATGTATCGTCATTAAACCCTCCAAGCTGAACAAACCCTTCCCAGGAATGGCTGTTCCCAGGAAACAGACCTTGACGTTCCCCATTTTCAGGGGAACACTCGGGAATGGGCTCGAGTCTTTCCGTGCCACCCCTGCACATGGGGAGTGGGCAGGTGTGTGGCCAGAGTCTCTGACACATTCAGGATGGCAGAGGCAGTGATGAGAGATGACACCCCCCCCATGAGAAGGTCAGAGGGCACCTCGTGCTGGCAGGGCCTCGCTCTGGGGGTGGCATCACTCAAGGAGGACACTCACAGACCTAGGAGGCCGCCCCTCTCTGAGGGAGCTAGCTGGTTGCCTCCTGCTTTCTGTAACCGTGCCCACCGGTTTCCACGGTGTTCATCATTAGAGACGTGACTCTCCCTCTGCGCATGTCTGCTGCGGCTCTCCCTCCTGTGGTGACACCACGTCACAGGGGCTTCTCGACACTGGCTTCCCCAAAAGACTCTCTCAGCCGCTCCTGGAAAGACTGTGTTCCCGTGAACACTCAGGCGGGGAATCAAAATGCAGAGCTGCAACTGTGGGGAAGGCACAGCCAACCAGGTCTGCCCCATATCAGAACAGCTTGCTCTGCATTCCTGACCGGCCCTGTGAGGGTCCCCATGGGATAAACCAGCACCTGACATGACACCTGCTGGGCCCTCGAGTGAATTTCCTGGTGTTTGCATGTCATGTTCCTTTGATCTGTGCCTTGAGCTAACACCTATTTCTTGAGCATCAGAGAAGTTCTCGTCTGCTTTCTGTCTGGATGTTTTGCCTATTCCGGACATACAGATGGGACCATACAATATGTGGTCTTTGGGGACTGGTTTCTGCCCCGGAGCACCATGTTTTTGAGGTTCATTCATGCTTCAGTACCTCACTCCATTGCACGGATGGATCCCACTGCTGTCTATCCATCCACTGATGGGCGTGGATGGGATTTTATTTGTCCAAACCATTTCTGTAACTTAAAAAAAAAGATTTTTATTGACTTTAGAGAGGAAGGGACAGGGGAGCGGGAGAGAGAGATAAAACATCAATGATGAGAGAGAATTAGCCATCGATTGGCTGCCTCCTGCATGCCCCACACTGGGGATCAAGCCCACAACCTGGGCATGTGCCCTGACCCGGAATCAAACCATGACCTCTTGGTTCATAGGTCAACACTCAATCACTGAGCCATGCCGGCCAGGCTCTATAAGTTTTTTAGTGAGCCACCAGCATTAACACGTGCCATGATTTTATCTATATGTCCAGCTACTCTTAAGAAATGGAATCTTGCAACCTGGGGCCTACCCTCGGGGTCCAGACCAGCACTCTCCCTGCCGTTCCTTGCCAGTTCCCTCCCTCCTGGCTGGAATCGCAGGTGCCTGCCCGCCCCATAGGCACCCTACATCCCTGGCCTGACCCTCAGAGCACAAACCCAGGCTTTTGAGGAGAGGGCAAAGGGGGAGAGGTTTTTTTCTTCTCTCCTTGCAAGAACAAGACATAATCAATTCTTTTTTTAAATAATAAGTTTATATGTATTTATTTATTTATGCATTTTGTTAATCCTCACCCAAGGATATTTTTCCATTGATTTTAAGGGAAAGTGGAAGAGAGAGGAGGGAAAGACAGAGAGAAACATCGATGTGAGAGAAACACATCGATTGGTTGCCTCCTGCACAAGTCCCTACCAGGGCCCTGGCCGGGGAGGAGCCTGCAACTAAAGCACGTGCCCTTGACCAGAATCGAACCTGGGACCGTTTGGTCTGCAGACCGACACTCTATCCAATGAGCAACACCAGCTAGGGCATAATCAATACTTCACAGAAAATGATCCAGCCTCAAAGCCACCAAGAGGCTGCCGGTCACAGACAAGTCACTAACGTCTCTTCCCCAAGACAAGGGTTCTGGGACGGCAGGAACTGTCCTGGCTGGGCCTGGCCAGGGGTCAGCGGCCCCTCATCTGTTCTTCCAACTGTGCCTGTCCCTATGTCGACTCACAGCCAGACTGTGGCCACCCAGCAGCGTCCACAAAAAGACTCCAGCCACTCTCCGCATGTGGTGATCTCTGCACATCTTGCTCAGGTTGGAGGAATGAAATGGAAAGGTCGCTGCACAGCTGAGGACCCTGCACACCCCACTCCTCCCTTTCCTCTCCCCCCACCCCAACTGCTTCTCACTCCCGCCTCCCTCCCCACTCCAGGCCTGGCATTGTTAGGGGCAGAAACAGAATATTGGGGACTAGCTATAATTCTAAGGAATATTGATCGTGCTCTGTTAACCATGGTCTGATTTGTTCTGATTAGAAAAAGCGCATTCTAACCTGGCTGGGAGTTGTGCGCCCTGGGACATGGGAGCCAACATCGGAATGCAGTCCATCCTCCTTTCCCGAGAACTGCCTATCATTACGGAAAGATTTGCAACCTCGAGGCTGAAACAATCTAGAACTGGAGGTAGCCGCCCTCTGCAACCCCCAGCCCCTATTGCCTATAATCTGGTCCTGGGGTGCCTGGAGGCGCTCGCCCTCTGCGATCCCCCAGCCCACATTGCTTGTAACCTGTGATGATTATACCATGCCTACTTTCCCATGCCTGTAACCCTTACTTTCCACATAATCTTTGTCCTTCTACCCAATACAAGCAGCTGGCTTGGCGGGGGTGGGGAGGGGCTCTGCAGAGCAGATTTTGTGGATGACCTGCTGCTCTCCCATGCTGCCAGCGTTATTGGAATAAACGTTGATAAAGGATTCAAGCCTGTCTCTGCTTAATTGGCTTAAGTAGTGACAGGCAGCCCAGACCCCCGTAGTTGTCCGGTTACAGCATCACTTTGCCCAGCAAAGGTGCATTCTCTCCCAGGCAAGTAGCTGGGAAAGTAAGAATGTGTCCTGGGGGCTCTCTCTCCCCCTGCAGGCCCGACAAGCCCCTTCACATTTCATTCACACACACAACAAGAGCGGCACTTAGCAGCCCTGGCATCCGGCATTAGCTAATTAACACCCTCACCAGCAGCGACTTGCCACTCAGCAGTAATTACAGACTGAGTGTTATCTCTGCAGAGGCCTGCCAGGCACTATTCGCTCTTTAAATAAGAACAGGAAATTATCTGCCCTCGGGGGTGGAGCGGTGTCTAGAAAATGCCAACAGTGTAGAATTAGGGGTTCTTTAATTCTTCTATATTATGAAATGATCTTTCTTTCTTTCTTTCTTTCTTTCGTCTTTCTTTTTTTTTTTTTTTTGAAATGGTACCTTTTGAAGAGTGCATGTGTGTCTATGACTAAATTTCCCAAAATGCACCTAGCAGGACCTCAAATGGCTCTTCATCTCCACTCCAGAATGAAGTCCCAAGATCCTGCTCTTCACGTTCCTGCAAGGCAGAGGGAGCTAATGACAGCAAGAGCCCCGGCACCTGGTACCTGGGGGACTCACACCCGAGTCACCGCACCACGGGAGACAGATTTCTCTATGCTGCTGGGAGGACTTGGAGCTCCAGGATGGCCAGTGACTTGCCCAGGGTCTCCCAGCTGCTCCTGCCAGAAGTGACCTTGTCCCTCTGCCTGCAGAGCCAGCCGCCCAGGGCTCGGTCTCGTCAGCAGTACCCTCCGGCAGTCTTTGGTTTCATCACCTTTGTGTCTCTCACTTGGAAGCCTAGGGTTCAGGGAGTGTTTCCTTTTCCTTCGATTTGGTGCCCATTTAACAGATAACGTGCATGTCCATAGGGCCGGGGACATGCTGTGGGACGTCCCCTGGCTGTGGGACGTCCCTAACGAAGAGCAGGCGCCCAGATGCAACACAGATGCTCCTGGAATCCAGGGAGGTGGGGTCATTCTGTCCCTGCTCTGGCCGGTTAACCCATTCTGGGGGTGACCCGGAGCCAGCAACCCAGAGCTGGGCACATGGAGGTGCCAGGACACAGCCTCTATCCCCATCGGGATTCTGCCAGCATGTCCAACCATCACCCTGCCTGGGAGTTAGAACTGATGCCGAGCACACAGGAGGGAAGACCTTGGGACTCAGCCCATTGCCCCCCACCCTGCCCCACGCGCCCATTCCACAGATGGAGCTCCGGTAGCCTGCCCCACGCCACTTAGCCGAGGCTGAAGAGCAGGCGCTGGAAGTACCTGGGAAGCTGTCTTGAGCCTCAGGCAGACGTCCTCAAAGACAGATCCCAAATAAGACCTGGTGGCTTGTGTTCTGGGGCGCAGATACCCTGATGGCACCAATCCCAGCCCCTGATGCAGGCTGCACTTTAGTTCCTCAGTAAATGGCGGGTGCAGGACTGTGGAATGAAAGAGGTCTTGAACCCTTGTGGCTGGGACTCCTGTCCCCACAGGCTTCATATTATACTCTGTCTTTCTAAAAAATAATTTGCATTGATTTCAGAGAGGAAGGGAGAGGGGAGAGAGAGATAGAAACATCAATGATGAGAGAGAATCATTAATTGGCTGCCTCCTGCACGCCCACAACCCTGCATGTGCCCTTGACTGGAATTGAACCAGGGACCCTTCAGTCTGCAGGCTGATGCTCTATCCACTGAGCCAAACCAGCTAGGGCTTATTCTGTCTTTTTTTTTTTTCTAGAATCCCCAGCCCCTGGAGGCAGACCTCCACCCTAGAGAATCTGAGACATGGATGAGTCAGGACATTCTCTCCTGCTGACTCACCCTGCCTGCCTCAGACCAGAACCAGCCAACACCCATTCCAAACACACGGCTTACACCCTCCCACCGCCATCCTCAGGCTCATCACCGGCTCTGCCTTTAGGCCCACGCCCTCTCTGCAGCTTCCCCTCCACTTTAACCCTCCCACCCAAGCACAGAACTGATTGTCCTGGCCCCTGGGAAGCACCTCCAGTTCTGGGGAGTCAGGTAAGTGAATAAGAAAGAGACAATCCACTATTAAGGCCAGGAATTGAAACAAGAGCACCAATGTAATAAAGCCCATGCGTGTTTGCCTGGCCAGGGGCAGGAATTTCTCCATCAGAAATCCTGATTTAGAAAGAGCACTGAATTAACACAAACATTTTGCTCTGAGCCTCCTAGCAGGCAAGGGGAAAAGTGATTTATGCTGCTTTCGTTATAAATAAAAGAAAGCACAACTTTATCTTCTCAGGGACCTAAACTGTTAGCAAACTTTTCTAACCCAGAGGGAGGCTTACACACACACACACACACACACACACACACACACACACACACACAGTGGATGGGATGGGAAGGTGTAAGCCATGCTTAGTTGCCTTTTTTTTTTTTTTAAAGATGCAGTTATTCTTTTTAAAAAAATATATTTTATTGGTTTTTGTTTTTTTTTTAACAGAGAGGAAGGGAGAGGGATAGAGAGTTAGAAACATCAATGAGAGAGAAACATCGATCAGCTGCCTCCTGCACACCCGCTACTGGGGATATGCCCACAACCAAGGTATATGCCCTTGACCGGAATCGAACCTAGGATCCTTCAGTCCACAGGCCGACGCTCTATCCACTGAGCCAAACCGGTTAGGGCAGCTTAGTTGCCTTGACCACTCTGTTCTTCTTAATTGTCACTTGGAGAGAGCATTGAAGAAGCCTGGGCAGTAGCAGTCATGGCAAGTTTTACAAAATATGCTGAGTTATTTTTCCTGTGGCAGTTTCAAAATCAACTGTGGAATTTGCAAAAATGCCAATGGAGGACCTCAACCTTACCAGCAGATCTATCAAATGGGAATTTCAGGAGAGAAGGACCCAGGAATTTGCATTTCCCCTTACATCCCCCTGGGATTCTCAGGCCCCTAAAATGGGAGAACTAAGAACTTCCTTACACGGGGAAATGGCACTCCAGGTTGAACACGGGAAGAACAATGACTGGGTCAGAAGTCACTGTGACCATTTGACACGGGCTGTCCAGTCATTAAGAGACCTGAAAATGATCACAGTGACTTTTTAATTTTGTTTTGTTTGTTTTTTAATATATTTTTTATTGATTTCAGAGAGGAAGGGAGAGAGAGAGAGAAGTAGAAACATCAATGATGAGAGAGAATCATCAATCAGCTGTCTCCTGCACACCCCCTACTGGGGATCGAGCCTGCAAGCCAGGCATGTACCCTGACTGGGAATCAAACAGTGACCTCCTGGTTCATAGATCGACGCTCCACCACTGAGCCACAGTGGTCAGGCGACTTTTTTTATTTTGAATTGATTGTTGTAGTTGATGCTGTTATTGTTATAAAAGTATTAGATGATCAGTGTAGAACATCTGGGAAAGTTGAAAGAAGAGAGTAAAAATCACCCATATTTCACCCACTTAAAGATAATCATTATCGGCCCTAACCAGTTTGGCTCAGTGGATAGAGCGTCAGCCTGTGGACTCAAGGGTCCCAGGTTCGATTCCGGTCAAGGGCATATATATACACCTTGGTTGCGGGCACATCACCAGCAGGGGGTGTGCAGGAGGCAGCTGATCCATGTTTCTCTCTCATCGATGTTTCTAATTCTCTATCCCTCTCCCTTCCTCTCTGTAAAAAAATCAATAAAATATATTTTTTTAAAAAGATAATCATTATCAGTAACATGCTGGTGTATTCCTTTCCTGTGTTTTTCTTTATGTAAGTTTTAGGTTTTTTGCTTGCTTCAGTGCGTGTGTGAATTAACATAATTTGATGATACTCTAAATAAATTGGAGATCACAATTTTCCCTAAGCATTTTCCACTTTATCACAAACTCCATAAATACCGAGTTTAAGAAATGCCTAATTTCCCATTGGGGAGATGTATCATCATTCACTCGCCCATTATCCTATTTGAGGACACACACACTGGTGCCAGATTGTTGCTTTTTAAAAGCATTTGCCATGAATACATTTGCCAGTTATGACTTCAAAGGCAATTTGTAAGTTGGGTAAACAGTAAAAGCTTGGAAACTCCTAATACAAGAGTTGGCTAATTGGCCTTGCTTGTGGAAATGATTAATTTAAAAACTCTTTCCTAGACTCACGAATGGGATTCCAATAGTCAAGGAAGTTCTTTTGTCTTGTTTCACTTTCTGACGATCAAAGAATACTGATTGGGAATCAAGACCCCCTGTTTTCTGATGGCTCTGCCTCTGTCTGTGTGACCTTGGGCAAGACACACACACACACACACACACACACACACACACACACACACACACACCACCCCTGTAGGATGTGATAAACTGAGCCAACTCCATGGAGCTGCCTCCCAGGCTGGCTCGGGTCCCCGCCCACACCTTTGTAAGCATCATGGACATCAAGTCTCCTCAGTCAGCACGTTCCTCTGTCTGCTGCTTCCTGCCCCTCCTGAGGAACACAACAACCTGAGGACGTAACTCTACAGTCCGCAGCCTGGGGCTGTGCCCTGGAGCAGAAAGTGCGTTTCATGCACAAGCCATTAAAAACGATGATATACGGACATGGAAAGATAATAAAAAATCTTGTTATGCTGAAAGGAAAAAAAAAATCCCTGAGGTGCAGAACAAGGTGACAGCGTTATCATTTGTGTAAAAATAAAACAGAGAGCCAGATACATAACACACACACACACACACACACACACACACACACACACACACGGCACTCGGGACTTGGAAAGCAGCAAAGGGCTACACAGTCACAAAAAGTGTGGGTGCTTCTTGCTCCCCAATTACTTCATTTTAATATAATAATTAAAGCTATTAGTTCAGATAATCATGGGTAAGAGTTGGCTCGCTGAAGAGGTCACCTGGTAAATGACACAGGGCGAGGTTGGACTAAAAAAGCCAGTTTCCCCAAACACTCCCAAGGCCCCCAGGCTGACCTGTGGCTGAGAGCCCCACCCAGCCCCAGCCCCTCCACCCTGTCCAGTCCCACCACCGCACCCAGAGAGGGGAAGAGCATGGGGAGGGGAGGGAGTGAGAAAAAGAGAGAAACACGGGACATCTTCTGAACAACCAGAAAGATCGTAGCAAAGTTTTGTTCCCTGTAGTGCAAACTTTCCAAAGTTGAAGTCTTTAAAGGCAGCCTGCCTCTCTCAATGTCTTTCTTCCCTTAGCAGCTCAGAAAGGCAAGAGAGGGTCCTGCCTGGGATGGGACCTGAGGCCCCAGGTCTCAGGAGGGGTCGGCACCAGAGTCCCTGGTAGTTCACTCACTGTAAAGAGCTGCTCCAACAACCGGCCCAGGCTTTGGAGCCAACCATGGACCATGCTAAGGCCCAGGGTGGGAAGATAAGAAAGAGCAGATTCATCTTTGGTGACAGAGAAATTAGATTGGACAGGGCAGGTGTGGGGAATGGATATGAAACAGACATCCTGAATTATAAGAGGAGGTAGAAACTGTGGGGATACGGAGTGGACAGTCCTGCCCAAGGCAACATGACAGGAGGGGACGCTGGAAGACAGTCAGTCTCCAGGCACCTGCACGCCATCACCTTTGAATCTTCTGGCACCATTTCTTTCTTTCTTGTTGTTGTTGTTTTTTTTAAATGTGTTTTTTATTGATTTTACAGAGAGAGAAACGGAGAAAGAAACATCAATGTGAGAAAGAAACATCAATCTGCCGCCTCCTGCATGACCCCTACTGGGGATCAAGCTCAAAACCTGGGCATACGCCCTGACCAGGAATTGAACCGGCAACCCTTTGGTACACAGAACGATGCTCAACCAACTGAGCCACACCGGCCAGGTGGCACCATTTCAACAGGCTCCTCCCCTCCGGAGGCCAGGATGGCTGGAGGACACGCAGTTCCTTGCTTTCTTCTCGCTACCTGTTGGCTGGGGCCAGTAGCTCCGAGTAGCAAGCCAAGGCCTGCCTGACCTCCTACCTCCTGTTCCCTGGCATCATTAGGGACCGAGCTTGCCAGAGTCTCCATGTCTTTTTTATTCTTGAAAAATGACTCAGGAAACAAGATCAAAATGTTGTCTTTCCAATAATAGCTAACGCTGTAGCATGCTTGCCACTGTGCTCAGTGCTTTACGTGTACTATCCGATCTGATCTTCACAGCAACCCCATCAGGTAGGCACTATTGTTTATCCCCAGGTTACAGGTGAGGAGACAAGCACCGAGAGGTTAGGTGACTTGCCCAAGACCACACAGCGCCAGGCAGTCTGGGAGTGTGTGTCCTTTATTTCATTACTGATAAAGCAGAGCAGAGGACTCAGCTTAGACCTGGGACCAAGGGGCTCATGAATATATCACTTACATTAGACTGTCCTGCCCACCAGTCATAGCTGGTCATGCCAGAAGAGGGTGGGAGCGGACCCCAGGGCACATCTCACAGAGGAGCAGAGGACACCTGCACCCCAAGAGAGAACAGCCACAACCCCCGAGCAGAGTTCCCCAAAGTGGGTGAGGGCCGAGAGTTCCTCCAGCGCCAGGGCCTCCCCACTGGGCGAACGCTGGAATATGGAAGCACTGAGCTAAGTTCTGGGGGGAGGTCCCCCAGACACATCAATGGGATTCTTGCCAGCCACATAGCCAGAAGGTCTGTATTTCATCAATTCTGAAATGCATTTTTTAAAAACTGTAAACATCTCCGAAATGGGGGTGCCTCTCCTAGTCGTAGCCATGAGCGGCGGTCCTGGCTCGGTTGTGGGGCCAGTACATGCTCGCACTTGGCCATAACTGCTCCTATTACACGACCCTCCGTTGAATTATCTGCATGGTTGGCTGGTCCTATGCATGTGGATGGGGTTTATCATTTAAAATAGCGTCAAAAATTACAATCTGATTCAGTATGGAGACGGAAACTTGGCACGGGCACAGAAAGGCCTGGGAATAGGGCAGTGAGACAACGACTTAGCAAATATGTGTCACTAGAGGAATGACTGCAATTCCATATGTCCTGGCAAAGCTACAACCCAGCGCTTATGGGACTTAAGGAAGGACCCAGAAGAAACAGAATTTGCTGATTTGTCACTGAGAAGCGTGCAGAAGAAGAGCGGACCACACACCAGGTGACACGAGGGAGGTAGAGGAAACTGCTGACCCCGGGGTAGATGAAGGAAACGTCCAAGTCACACAACAAAGGCCCCCAATGTGACAGATGCCTGCACTGCTAAGGCTGCGGGAAGCACATCAGATACCCGCATGTCAGAGCGTCCTGCTGACTTTGAATGAACTTCTAGTAAATTGATTTTTTACAGAGAGGAAGGGAGAGGAATAGATAGTTAGAAACATCGATGAGAGAGAAGCATCGATCAGCTGCCTCCTGCACACCTCCTACTGGGGATGTGCCTGCAACCAAGGTACATGCCCTTGACCGGAATCGAACCTGGGACCCTTCAGTCCCCAGGCCGACGCTCCATCCAGTGAGCCAAACCGGCTAGGGCGTCCAGTGGGTTTCTTTTTTCTTTCTCAGCAGAACATAACATAATGGTGTTTCTTACCATGAGTGATAGCTTTGATTGGCTGAAATCTACTATTTGCAATGAGGGTGGAAAATGACCCGTCTTCATTTAGGAAATATTTTGATAAGGTAAGTCCTGAGGAATTTAAAGGCAACACAGTGGGTATCAAAGCTGCCATTGTCACAGAAAGGAGACAATCGGTGCCTCCTGGCGGAAGTTCACCACCCCACCCCGAGTGGTCCTGCTGGAAAAAGTCAGACACGGATTAGATCAGGCCCCCACATTCAACTGCAAGTTTATAGGAACCATCGAGGGCAAAGGAACATGTTGAATCACAACCAGGCTCCGAGACACATTACGGGACAAGTGACCAGGTTTCTACAACAAATACGTTTTGATAAAAAAGCAAGAGAGATCAGTAATCTATTGCTTAAAATACATTTAAAAGACATGTCATGGACTTAGTGAGTTGCTCTCAGGGTGGGCAGAGCAGGGAAAGGGGAAAACAGAAACTTTATGGTGGAGACTTAGCCAAGTGACGAAGGTGCACGCCCCCCAGTGATGTCGTGGGGGTGTCACCCACCCCTGATAGGATGCGGTGGCGAGAAGAGCTCTCCCCCTCTGTGCTGTTCTTACCAAAAATCCATAGCTAATCATGAGAAAAGCATCAGACGAACCCAGATTGAGAGACATCCTGCAGGCACTCCAGGCTGTTAAGATCATAAAAAACACACGAAAAGACTGAGAAACTGTCACAGATCCCAGGAAACTAAGGAGACAGCACGACTAAGTGCAATGTGGTTTCCAAGATGGAATCTTGGAACAGAAAAAGGATATTGGTGAACACACTGGAAACTTCCAAATCCAGCCTAGAGTGTAGTTAATAGTCATACCAGCATTCGCTTCTTCGTTTTGGCAAATGCATCATGGGATGCAAGAGGTTAACCTTAGAGCCACCTGGGTGAAGAGTACATAGGATTTCTCATGCTACCTTTGCAACTTCTCTGTAAGTATAAAATTGTTCCAAAATAAACAGTTGATTTTATTTTAAAAAGCCATGTCAACCTGGGGGGTTTCGGCAGAGCCACAGGGTGGGAGCCAAGCTGCGAAGGGCCGAGTGTGGCAGCATGGTGAGCGGAGGGAGGGCCCGGGGACCTGGCCAGTCCGATGTGCCGGCAGAGTTAGACCAGGACTTTTTAGGAAGGAGAGCTGTGGGTTCCTGGACAGACACTGGCTTCTGCCTTGAAGGTCACTTGCAGGGTGCCTTGACTGTGTCACCTCCCCTCTCTGTGACTCCATCCAGCGGAAGTGACACCCAGGTGAGCTCCAGGACCTCCAGCCCAATGACTGTCTGACTCGATTCCCTCTCCTGAGGGAAAACCCCTGAAAGCATTAAGACTGTTTCTTCCTAAACTCAAAGCAAGGCTGGCAGGCAGGGGCCTGCGTGGGCAAGGATCATATCCGAGGGTGCGGGCGCTCTCCCGGGAAGGGCAGGGTCTGGCTCGTTGCGCCCTGTGGGCATGTGACTTACAGAGGCTTAGGAAGAGAGTAGAGAGCTGTCTCCAGCTCCACTGTTCCTCCTTTCATCCCCTGACCCTTTAACTTGACCTCCTAGGTGGCACAATTTGGGAAGGTGATGGAGAGTAGATCCAGAGAGCTCCTGAGTCCCGTGGAACCGGGCTCACTCAGCCTCCATCCACAGCTACTACTCAAGGCCTTTCCCTATTGGTCTTACTCATCCTACGACTGAAATTGCACCACGTGGTTACCTCTGGGGCAAAGTACTTGGCAAAGTAAGTCATCCCCAGGAACACTTATCTCAGCTCCAGACCACGGCAAACTCCTCCATTTCCAGGCTCACGAAAGGGCCTCGCTACCCAAGCCCTTTTCTCTCTCAATCAGTGGCTGGCATTGCAGTGACAATAGGGGCTGAATCTCCTGGCAAACCATCCACTGCCTCTCCCTGTGGCCCAGTGGCCTTGTGCCCCTGAACTTGGTGTGTGGCCTCCAGAATAGAAGAAGAACAGACAGAAGCCAGAGACAAAAGGCCCCTGGGAGGAGGGAAAGGAGCCAGCATCATTCACTTTTACACCCCAACAACTGACCTGAATGCACATGGCACTTACTCCTCCACTCACACCTGAAGAAAGGGGCCCTGTGGACCCGCCCTTCAGGTTTCTTCTCTTGGCCATTTCTGGCCTCCTGCTTTCATTCATTCATTCATTCACTCACTCAGTCTTTCTTCAAAAATTTAACAAAGCATCTCCGTTTGTGGAAAACCCATCCCGAGCTGTCAAGTCCGGTCTCTAAATTACTCACTGGCCCAGAGGCCTTGGGCGGGTTGTGGAACTCAGCAAGTGTGTTTCAGTGTTAGAAATACTGCAGGTGAGGTGCCTGGAGGAGGAGGCAGGCTGCAGCTGAAGCGGGCTTTAAAGTCCCGCCTCCGCCCAAGTCAGGTAGCAGAGGAGAGAGCACAGAGGAGGAAGCCAGGGCCTGGGGCGACCCACAAACATTCTCCTGCAAAATGGGGAACACAGTGGCCTCCTCCTTCTTCTCGGGACAGCGAAGGGAAGGCAGCCTGGCTTCTGCCAAGCGCGACCACCACGCCTTTAGACAAAAAGATCTGATCACTCTCGGCCTAGACAGGAAGGACTAGCCCAGGGACGGTGACGACAAGTCCCAGCCTCCTGGGAGCGACGGGCAGGTGCTGAAGCAGGAAGGGGGGAGGGGAGAAGGGAGGGGACAGGTCGGGCCAGCTCGAGCTCCTGCGGCGCAGGGCG
>NW_005370895.1:1748799-1749000 GCF_000412655.1 Myotis brandtii | reverse complement strand
TCTACCCCCTCGCCTGGACCAGGGAGAGGTGCAAGGGAACAGGGTCTCGGTGCTCGGATACCCCCCGATCACCTTTCCCCCTGTTCGTAGGCTACTTTCTCGCTTCCCTGAAGTTCAGGAACAGTAAGAAAGTGATAGCGCCGGGGAGAAGGTGGAAGGCCGCGGAGGCTCCGGTTCCCCGCCCCCCACACCCCCTCCCAT
>NW_005370895.1:1737926-1748557 GCF_000412655.1 Myotis brandtii | reverse complement strand
GCGCGCGGTTCCGGTTGGGGGAGGGACCGCCACTTCCGAGCCGCTGGGCCTCAGACCAGGTGCCCCGGGCGCTGGATCTATTAAACCTGTAAAATAACCTGGGTTCTCGGAAGAACTTGCTTTGAGGCCTTTCCTGAGATGAGCGCAGGTTTTGTGTTTTGTGAAGAGCTGTCAGGAAGTGACTGGGGTCTTTGATGACCCCCCTTTGCTGCACCGAAGTGGGTGTTTGTATTCGCCCGCAGGTAAACGAGGGTAAATTAAATTCAGTAATAAAACTGAACTGGGGCATTTCGGTAACTGCCGTCCTTGTAAAGTCCGAGACAGGAAAGCTTCCTGGTTCCTTTCTGCCCAGTAGATAGAGCATGTGAAGGCCGCATTTAAAGCATTGTGGGCATCGTCACTGTAATTTAAGACGGAGTTTTCAAGATTTCCTTTGAAGAAAAAAGTCAGTTTTAAGAATAAAGAATAATATAAATGTATGAATGCCCCTGAATATACCGATTACAAAGCAAAAGTCAACAACAAAAGAATAAGGAGTCACTTAGCGAGGGAAAACGTGCGTGAATGTGTGTGTGAGAAAAATGTGTGCCCACCACTTCCTACAACCTTAATGCACACATTAGCCCGTCCTTCTCCTGGGCAGCTGGCAACAGACCATCAGTAAGGACCCCCTCCCCCCTCCTGGGAGCTGCAGGGAAACTGGGAATTGGTGGAGATGTTTGTGGTTGGCTGTGCTAACAGTTGAGAACTCCTCCAGCAAGAATATGGTGTTAATCAAGGCTTCACTGATGACAATGGCAGCCTGTCCTGAACCCGCTTCTGTTACCGTCTGATTTACCCCTGGGAGGCCGCCATCTGGGCTCCCATGGAGTCTTCCTTCCAGGAAGTTCTGACTGTGGGAACCTCGTCTCAGGGCTTGGTGTGTAAACCTGAGGACGTGTAGGAACTGTCCCATTTCACTTTCTCTTTTGTTTTTAAATAAATATTTTTAAATTGATTTTTAGAGAGAGAGGAAGGGAGAGGGATAGAGAGATAGAAACTCAATGAGAGAGAAACATCATTCATTGGCTGCCTCCTGCACGCCCCCCACTGGGGATGGAGCCAGAAACCTGGGCACGTCCCCTAACTGGGAATTGAATCCGTGACTTCTTGGTTCCTGGGTGGCCGCTCAACCGTTGAGCCACGCTGGCCGGGCCCATTTCACATTCTTTAATCCTCTCTGTGCTCTCAGGAGCTGGCCGGGCGAGGCCACATCCCAGACTTAACCGAGGGCTCTGCCTCTGTGGTTGGAGCAGCCGCCTAGTACATCTGCTTTTGCCTGAAAGTGAAGTTGCACTTTCGGTGGAGCTGAAGAGTGAAGGAAAATTGGCTTCTTGCGAGTTTGGTATCCCACCAGCGCCCCCACTTCCAAGGGTGAAGGACTGGTTAAGTAGGAGTCGTGGCCTTGTTAAAACTCAACTTAGTGACTTTCCAAGAACTACCCAGATACTAGAGTCCGGGTCAGTGGTTTCATTCCTGCCACCGTGTGCAGACATCAAATGAGGTGTTCCCCACCCTGGGAATGTGCTCATCATTCTTCTGTTCAAATGCAGGGCTGCTGGCTGTGGCCGTGTAACTGGCAGGCCTAATGCGTTACTTCCCCACCCCCACCCCCAAAGGTTTGCATGACTTGGAGGCATATGCTGCCATTTCATCTGTGATGACTGTACCACGCCCCACCCTTCACTCTTCTAGGGGTTCTTTCAGGCTTCCGTGTGGAGGAAGGAAGTTGAAAACAATGTTTAAAATGTTTATATAATATATAGTTATTGTAAAAAATTGGCCATAAATATAACCAAAATGGGAAGAAAAAAGTCATCTGTGAGCAAACCACCTGCTCATATTGATGCACAGTCTGTGTGTGTGTGTGTGAAACCAAATATAGGACCATCCCATTATATGGCTTCAACCATCCCCCTACTGTTGGACATTTAGGTTGCTTTTCATTTTTCCTACTAAAAAATAGAACATGTCCAACAATAGGGAACTGCTTGTGTCAATTTTGATAGGTCCATTCAATGAAAACACATTAAAAATTATATAGCACAGATTCTGTAAAGACAGGAAATGTCATTTTTGTGTCAAGGTTGCAATAGAGGCTAAGCCAGATCATCCCGTTTTGATATATCTGAAAATGTGTTTTTGTGGCTGTATTGTTCTGCACGTTGTGGACGGTTTTGTCCGGCTGAAATTCTGGAAACAAAATTGCTGGGATGAAGAGTGGAGAGAACATTAGGGCTTTGGCTGTAGGTTTCCACGCTGCAGCGGAGAGCTTATCTTGTTGTCCTGGTGCACATCCGGGCCAGCAGTGAGTGAATGGGTTTCCCACACTCGCCCAGGCTGCCATCCTTGCCTCACTGACATCTCCCGCTAGGTCAGCAAGCAGGGTCTGGACAGTGTTAGTGGACATTAGAGCATCTCAGGAGCATCCCAGTAGCCGGTACATGGTCCAACCCCGCCTGCGATTTGGATGCGGGAAGGAGGAAGTGTGCAGTTTGCTGGTCAGAAGGATCCATGACTGAGGTCAAGGTGGATGGTGCAGTAAGGGATGACACGACCCCTGGTATGGGAGACCCCTAGCTACAGCTTTCCACTGGGTGATCAAGAAACGTTCACACCCTCTAATTCTCATTCTAAATTATAAAAATTACCCCACAATCAAATTATTTCAAACCACTTCCTACAACCTTGTAATTAGCCCATTATCTTCTCCTGGGCAGCTGGCAGCATTCTGGACAACCAGGCGAGGAGAGCCAGGTTCCCCCCCACCCCCACCCCTCACCGCTGTACTGTAGCCTTAATGTATTCAGTACATCAGTTTTTTCAAATTACTATCTACTGCTTGTCAGCGCTAACACATGTGAGCATCCACTCTGTGCCAGGCACGGAAGACATCAGTTCCGATGGTCAACTACTCACAAGCTCCTTCACCAACAGTGGCTTTGTGGGCAGTAACTTCCTGGACCCCCTTTGTTGACACTCGGGCACCTCCACCTCCACTTCATCCCGACGCTCTATCTGTTGTATTTGCAATGGAAGTCGCAGCTTCTTCGTGTGATTTTGTTTACAATGTTGTGTTGTGTTTGGAGATGTAAACATGTTTCCTAAAGAGACATTGGCCAAAAATAACTTTGGAAGATGAACCATAAGGTCGACAGTGTTTGAGTAATAACAACAAAGCTTTCTCCTGAGAAAAAGTAAGTGGAGGACGTGACCTTGGGTAGATCTGCTCGTCATTCAGCTCTCCATCCTCAACCAGGTGCTCTCAGTAACCTCCCTGTATGGAGAGGCACAGAGAGGTGAGTAACTTGCCCAGGGTTACCCAGCTGGCATGTAGTGATGTTGAGGTGGCAGCCCAGGGAGACTGGCACCTGGCACTGTGCCCTTCGCACAGTGGGACTCCTGGAGAAGCATTGGCTAGCTTTAGAGGCAGTGTCTACATGCCAGACATTTTTTTATTTAAAAAAAATATATCAACATTTACTGAGTGCTGGGATCATATTTTTCCTAGGGATGTGGATGTGTTTGTTTGTTTGTTTTAAATATTCAGGCGATTTAAAAACTGTGTTTAGAAAAAGAATTACCTGTCCATGGTAACAAAAATTCAAATTGTACGAAACGGTGTGTGGGGTAAAAGTGTGTCCCCTTCCACCTCTGAGCCCAGGCCTCCTCCCAGAGGGAGCGAGCCATGGTTTCTTGTGCGTTGTGTGGGAGCTAGTCCACACATGTTATTGTTTATAAGTACCTCCCTTCTTTATACAAACAATGGAAGCTTAATTATCGCGCACAGTATGCATCCCATATGCTTCTGGATTTTTTTTTTCCACCCCACACCACGGTTCACTGCTTCCTTTCGCCTTTCCAGTTGGAACTAACCGTAAGCTTTAGGTGAGGGAAACATTTTGAGTTTCCTTTCAAATATTTACTTTGGTTAAGGGATCAGAAGGCCAGGAGCACAATGTATTGAGAAGACTGAGGGCAGGCGTGGGCTCTGGTGGCTCCTCGTGTTGTCACTGATGAGTGATTAGCTCTTGCTCACTTCTTACACTGATGAGTCTAATAGTTAAGGTGTAACCACTTTAAGCTGCTGTGACACACAAACCCAGATGTGTGTGATGACTCAAACAGAATAGACGTTTACTTCTTGCTCATGTAAGGCTGCAAACAGGAGATCTCCTCCAAGCAGAGATCTGGGCTCCTTCCACTTTCTGGTTTCACCATCTTCAACATGTGGCTTCCATGTCCATCAACATCTCATTCATTCCGTGTTCCCCTCTGCCTCACCCCAGAACCTGGGGGCTTCACTGCATAGCACATGCCTGTAAGTTTCTACTGTTCCTTTATTTTTTTTAAATTTTTTAAATATGTCTTTATTGATTTTAGAGAGAGGGAGAGAGTGATAGAAGCATCAATGATGAGAGAAAATCATCAATTGGCTGCCACCTGCACATCCCCTATTGGGGATCGAGCCCACAACCCAGGCTTGTGCCCTGACCGGGAATCACCTCCTGGTTCATCAGTCGACACTCAACCACTGAGCCACACTGGCCAGGCTCTGCTGGTCCCTTTAAATGTGTGTCCAGGAGGGAGGGGAAGGGGATGTGGATGGGTTTGCAGGAATGCAGCCCCACTTTCCGCAGTTTTCAAGGGAATAACCAGAAAAGGGTGGAGAAGGGTTTGAGAGACAGTGAAAACAGCAGGGAGTGGAGAGAGAGAGAGAGAGAGAGAGAGAGAGAGTATGGCATGACTCTAGTCATGTTATCTTGCTATCTTTCTGTCTAGATCTCACATGAGCTTAGGAAAAAGGCTGGAAGGAGCTAGTTACACTGGGTGTCTGGCCTCACGGTGTGGCTCAGCAGAGGCCTCCTGTGTGAGGAAAGTTTGTTAGTGGCACTAATGACAAGGACTTTGTGTTGTCCTGCATGCTCTCTCATTATAATCACATCGCTCCACAACCTCCCAACTCGGTTGGTTTGGTTTTCTCTACACAGTAATGCTGAATTGGTGATAGAATGCAGCACAAAATCCGAATTTGCTTTTCTGCAAAAAATTTTCTCAGCCTAGAACCGTGGTCGGCAAACTGCGGCTCGCGAGCCACATGCGGCTTTTTGGCCCCTTGAGTGTGGCTCTTCCTAAGCCTTAGGAGTACCCTAATTAAGTTAATAACAATGTACCTACCTATATAGTTTAAGTTTAAAAAATTTGGCTCTCAAAAGAAATTTCAATCGTCGTACTGTTGATATTTGGCTCTGTTGACTAATGAGTTTGCCGACCACTGGCCTAGAACAAGCTTTTAAACATTATTTGCAAATCTACCCTGAAACTAATATAATATTGTATGTCAACCGTAATAGAAAAAATAATAATAAATTGTTTTCCAATGAGCTTCTACACACACACTTCCTGTTACCAAGGAACTGACCAGACCAGTTTTGTCTAACTTACATGTCATAGCCAATTACATGTGAGAAATGAATGAAACGCCCCATGGGCTTCTGCGGATCACAGCTCCGCTTGAGAGCAGGTGTCGTGAACTGACACGGGGCTGGTGATACGATAAGGGGATAAGGGGCTGGCGAGTGCCAGGCCTGGAAACCTGAGCTGGCTCTTCTGTGGGGCCTGGCAGGGCCGGCCTTTAATCCCGAGGCCCGCTGAGAGCTGAACGATTGCCTAACCCACCTGGAAGTTGCTGACAGTCTTATCAGGCACTTCGACCCTGGGCTAAATCTGTAGGAGAAAGTTCATTTTTCAAATGGTAACTAGTTCTGGGATCGGCCACCACCCGCCTCAACCCAGTGAGCCCTGGGACTAACACTTCCAGCCTCCGTGGTCTGTGCCTGCTGCTGGGAATGCAATCCCAGTTCCAGCCAGGAACCTGGGTGCTGGGGAAGGCGTGTCCCTCTGGCACTTTGAAATCCCACTGGCACTTTGAAAGCCGAGATGAGCATCTCCTGCTCTTGCCCTGGTAGCTGGAGAGCGGAAACAGCCCACATGCTGTTAGAGGCCTGGGTGACGATAGCGCATCCAAACCGTGGATGCTATGCAGCCACTTGGAAGAATGGCAGCTTCTCCGAGGACCGATGTGGCTGATCTTATTGACGTCACCCCTCCTGGGGGCTGTCCTGGTCCCACTGGGCGAGGGAAGCATGAGTCTGTCTGTCCCAGAGATTTCCTCGAGTGTCTAGCCCTCCTCTGCCGACCTGTTTTCCCCTGGCCCTCCTGGTTGGCCAGAGGAATCACTTTATCAACCTGGTCCGAGATCACTTGAGAGAGCTTCATTCAAAGACTTATTCTCCATGTCAGGTTGTGTGGGTGGACACCGCCTCACCCCACTCTAAGATAGCTGGAAACAGCCCGACTGGGGTGGCTCAGGGGTTGAGTGTTGACCTCTGAACCAGGAGCTCACGGTTCGATTCCTGGTTGGGGCACATGCCTGGGTTATGGGCTCCATCCCTAATAGCGGGCGTGCAGGAGGCAGCGGATCAGTGATTCTCTCTCATCATTGATGTTTCTATCTCCCCAAGACCAGTTTCACCCCTCTCAGCTGCCACGTGGCGAAGGCTGAGGTCACAGGCGGCCACCGCCTCTCACACCCTGGCTACAGGGGCCGGAGGCTGCAGTGGGTCCAGTTGTCCTCGTCCAGTTGCCCCAAGGACGGAGCTGGGGCTGAGTCAGCTAAGGGCCACCCTCCAGACGAGGTAAAGGCAGCGTGCAGATTGCTGCCGACGCAGCGGGAGTAAAGGGGGTGGAGGGGGTGGTGATGTCCGAGAGTTTGACCAGGACCTGTCATGCATGAGGAAGAATTCAAGTGGGGGTTCCGAGGGGCAAGACTGAAGACCAAGGGAGGGGCCCATGCTAGGTAGAGAGCCTTGTTTGGACGACTAGCCTCCATTCTCCCTACGGAACATTTTCATTGATCGCAGGAGCGTCTGTACTGGGGTGAAGGGCAGGGGGGAGGTACAGAGTGGGTGTTAGGAAGAGAAAACACCACGCTTCTCTCCATGTTGGTGGTGTTGAGTGCTGCGAGCTGAAACAAGTCTCTCTGGCATATGCCCCTCCCTTGCAGGGGTAGGAGTGCATACTGTGGGCATGGTCACGTGGGTGGCTGTCCCAGCCCATGCTCTCTGCCTTACCCATGTGCTCTCATTGCAGTACTTGTAGGAGCCCTGCACAGTTCATGTATTTGACCAAATGTTATAGAGGAGACACCTGTGGTTTAGAGAGGTCAGGTGCTTGTCCAAGGTGGCCCAGCGAATGACCGAAGTCACTGTTTAAGAAGCAGGGAGTGGTACCCTCAGCCGATTGAGTGATGGAAGTCAGTAGTCAAATGGCCCCAGAACAGGCCTCTGTCTTCATAGAACCTTCTCTCCTGTGCCACCTCCCCGCTCCCTTATGCATGGATTTTCAAAGCTAAAGCTGAACTCAAGTCCAAGGTGGGTGTCTTCATAGTGACCATTTTCCTGCCCCCCTCCCAACCTTTGACCCTCTCACACTATCCTTTGAGGGATAATGAATAATAAGGAAGACATTGGCTGTTGTCAACTACTTGGGAAAGCCCATTTTAGACTAAACGTACATTGGGTTTAGCCAGCTCACGGCTTCTGTGCAGACAAGTAAGAACGTTTTCTCTCCTATTGACCCTGACCGCCAAAGAATGCAGTCCTGTCTGAACGTTCCCCGGTAGCTGTGCGTGCCTGTCCCCAAGGCGGACCGTGCATCCGTAGCCAAGGGCGCAAAGGGAAGGTCCCGGGTGCCAGCAGCCAGCAGGCCATGACGATCTTCATAACCTGCTAATTGTTCATAACCTTTTGCCATCTTTTGAGTTTTCTAGTTACTGTCATCATTTTGATTATTATGTTTAGGTATAAATTTGAGTCTGTGTAGTTTTGCTCCATTTGGAGATGTTATTCAATGATTAGCAATTAATTCTCGGGTCTAAAAGCGGAGCACACCTACTTATGCTACGTGAAATAAGCAAGACACGAAAGGACAAATACGGAATGATTGCTCTTACGTGAGGCTCCTGGAGGCCTCAGATTCATGGTGGCCAGGGGCTGGGGTCGGGGAACAGGAAGCTACTGTTTCCTGGGGACAGAGCTTCCGTTTGGGAAGATGAAAAATTTCTGGAGATGGATGGTGGTGATGGTTGTACAACAGTGTGAATGTACTCAGTGAACCTCTGTGGTCCTCTTCAAAGCCATGCCTCCAACCAGTGCAATTTGGTGCGATATGGAGTTCAAGTCCGTGTCTTGGTTTGGCCACAGCCCCAAAGAGAGAGGTGTTCATATATTACCACGTTATACAAGTCGATGTGTCCATTTGCTGCAGGCGGGCCCCCAGCCGAGTGGTGGGTCTCTGACCCTGACCCGGCATGTGTGGGTAATCATAGCAGGGAAGTTACCCCCTGAGGGCATGGGTGGTTCCCAGCAAACCCTTCACCGCTTCAGAAAAGTATTCAGAGCACAAGCCCTGCAGACAGGTGATCACCAGTGTGCCCTGTGGACAAGCGCTCAGTTACTTTAGAAAATAAAGAACTTGCATCATCGCCAGTACCTTTCATTCCTAAATAGTTTGGGGATTAAGGGTAGGGAGTGAATGGGTGGATATAACAGTCCCCTGTTCCGACAAGTCAGGTCGACCAGGAGTTCCTTTTAACGTTGCTCTTTGAACTTTATTATACTGCTCTCTGGGATCGCTCTAGAGCTGTGGGAGTAGTAACATATGATTTTAAAGGAAACTGGGCTGCTCACCCCAACTCAAGGAAGAGGAAATTCGGTAGATGGGGATGTGGGGAGTTCTCCGAAACTTAGGTCAGATTTGGTCCGTGCGACGTGAGCCCCGCCTTCTTGCAGGATGCTGTTCTGCCAAGAGGTGGCACTAGCCCTTACACCCAGTGCTTTGTGCCACCAACTCGGCCACCTGCCTCCCATGACCACAGCTAACGTGCCAGTTTCTCTTTCTCAGTTCCCTGCACTGAGTGAGACACTGCCAAAAATATGCACGAAAGAAGAACCGCACCCCAAACATTTCAAATTCCAGGGAGCTTTATGTTAAAATTCAAAGTACACTTTCCAGTTATTTTGAAATGAGGGGTTTGTCTTACTGTAGTTTGCCCGGCTAACCATTTCAAACAAACATCTGACCCTTTGGATCCCTTGGCGATCTCCCGGAGAGCCAGCTGCTGAGAAATGTTTTATTCTGGCTTGATTGACTTTGTTGATGGGAACCAACCATTCTCACCCCAAAATTCCTGGCTGTGTGTGGAGTTCCTTGGGCAGGGCCGGCTCTGCTGAATAGTCACGGACCAGGTGCTGGGCTCTAGCGTCAGGCTGCTCAGACACAGAGCCTGGCCCTGCCTTTATTAATCATTGAGGCCTGGACAAGTTACTTAGCCTCAGTGTCTTCTTCTGTGAAATGGGGATTAATATTAATGTTACTATTGATATCTGTGGGGATTTAGAAATACTCACCCAATGCCTGCACATATAAAGCACTCATTTCGTGTGCATTGTCGTTAGTATGTAGGCAGGCCTGGTGTCTTGATTTCAAAGGCTCCTCACCCAAGAGAGACCCCTGAGTTCTTGAGACAGCAACTTGAGTTGTGGTTCTTTTGTGGATGCGGGAAATGGACTACTTCCAGGCGGGCAGATGGGCCGGCCTCCTGCCGTTGGTCAGACTTCACTTCCACTTACCAGTCTGTGAAGAGACCTGGCCAACTCAATGCGAAGTGGATTGAGGGTGGCTAAACCACTGCCCAGGTCCCCTGGATTGTAAGACTCCGCATTGGGTGGTGTAACAGTCTGGCACCCCCTCCCCACAGCAGGTCCCATTAAATGGGTGATGTTGGTGGTGCTGCCCAGGCCCTGATGTCAGCCCACAACTCCGTGCACTCCCTTCCCGTCCGCTGGTTGATTGGAGCAACCTCGGCAGCTTCCATGAGGGCCGCTCAGTGTGGTTCCCTGGGGAGTGGAGAGGGCAGGGTGCTGAAGTCAGACCTGAATATCCCAGCTGCCTCCTGAGCTCAGCAAATGGGAAGTGAGGTCACTTCTGTGAGCCTCCAAGAGTTGCTAATGTCACACGAGTCACCGAGTCACTGCACATAGACAGGCCTTACTAGCCAGTGAGCAGGGTCAGGGCTGGGGAGGTGGAGGATTTAAGGAGGCACCCAAACTTGCACAACCCAGACAGTGAGTGCCTCCTTAAAGCTTGCCGGGGCGGCTTATCTGCCTCCCTGTCCGCCCCGCCCAGCCAACCAGCCAGGACCCAGACAGCCAGGACTCGGGCTTTAGACTGAGAGCCAAGCTGCTGCTACAGTTGTTTCCCTGCTTCACACCCTGGAATGCTGCCCACCACTAGTGTCAGTGGTTGTAACAGGCTCTCATTCATAATGTCAACAGCAATCACGCTGACCCACCTCCCGCCCCACAGCAGCACTCTGAAACCCGGGGCGAGAGAGCCAGACCCAGACCCTTCGCTGCGCTCTCCCCCCTCCCGCCCCTGGCAACGGGGGCATGGGGGAGGGGGCTCGGACTGTCCCCAGTGCGCCCTAGGCCAGTGGAGGGGGTGTTGCAGGCGCCACGCTGGGGGAGTGA
>NW_005370895.1:1716846-1737866 GCF_000412655.1 Myotis brandtii | reverse complement strand
AGCACTTGGGGTGTTGGCCAGCCATGGCGATTGGCTCCTGACAATTCCTTTGTTATTCCCAGTTGCTGATAAGGATATTGAGGCTAGAGAAGCTAAGGAACTTGCCCAAGGGGACACAGCTGGTATGTGGTCCAACCAGGAATTGACCCCAGGCCGTCAGAGTCTAAAATCCAAACTCTTAACCACTCCCCGAGGCTGCTGAGATATGCTGGTCCCACTGGGTGAAGCCCAACAGCCAAGCTCTCCATAGCCTGGCCCCTCCTCTGTTTCCAGCCACCTCTACCCACATTTTCCTTGACTTCCGCCCAAACAAACTCCCTGGAGGGGCTCCCAGGAAGCCATGTTCTTCATACCCCTGTGCCTTTTTAAAATATATATTTTTTTTATTGATCCAGCCTGAAACCTGGGCATATGCCCTGACCAGGAATCGGACCATGACCTCCTCCTGTTTCATAGGTCGTTGCTCAGCCACTGAGCCCCGCACGGTCGGGCCATACCCCTGTGTCTTTGCATCTGCTCTTCCCTTCACCTATCTTTCCTGACACCCATCTCACGATCCCTGGCTGACAAACTCCTATTCATTTTCCAAAATCCATCTTAAGTGATGCCTCCTCTGTGGAGCCTTCCTTGACCACCGTCCCCAGAGTGTTAATAGCTGACCCTCAGTGCCTTCAGAGAACCTTGGTCCTCCTTGGTGCCTTCAAGTTGCTCTCAGGGGGGTCTGGTGGGACAGAGGGATAAGCAAACAAATGTTGAAGTCGGCAGTTGCTCCTGCAGCGGGTAAAGGCAGGAGAAATTATGTCAATGGCCTAAGGGTGGATCACTGCCCCTTCTGTTGGGCTGTTGGTGTCACTTCCTGGGGCTCCCAGGGTGTGAGCACACCATGCTTGAAGGGAACACCCACAGCTTAGCCATTTTACCCCGTGCTCAATCCGAGAAGCAGAGATCTGCTCCACGGATGGGCCAGCCCAGCCGCAGCTGGTGAACTTGTAGAGAGGGATGTTGGTCTGCAATGCGTCATCTTCCCAAGAGAGGTCAGGGCTGTGTTGGCCAAAATGAATTTCCCGGTAGGCATCTGACTTCCGTGCAGGCTGTGACTGATCTGCCGGGCTGATTCACGATTATGCTGCGTCTACCTCCCGCACCTTCCCGGGCACTCCTGCAGGGTAGCATGCGCCTTAGTGTGCGTCTGTCTCCTGCTGCCTGGGCTGGTTCCCGTCCCTGGTGGACAGCTGCTCGGCTCACCTTCATTGGACAGAGGGGATGAGACCCGAGCCTCCCAGGAAAGCACACCCAGATCTGAAGCAGCTGGTTCGGCCCCATCGAAGAAATTTTAAACCACACTTGTTAGCCTTTTAAGCTGCATTTAACAAGTCTGGGAGCAGATAACTTCCCTGGTGTTTGTCTGGTGGGATCCTCTTTCTTATATTTGTTCCCCTTGCAAAGAAATAGAGTGGCAGGGAGGAGAAATAACGGGGCGTTTGTATAATATCCTGTGGTACAGGGATGAATGAATGGTGATTAATGAGTGGTGATGAAAGTGATTGGAAATTCCCCCAGAAAAGCTGCTGGGGAGGCAGACGCCAGCGAGGGTGTCCTAATAAGGGGAGGTCGGGAGGGAGGCAGGAGAGGGAAGAGCTGTGACTCATGGGCCCAGTGAGGCGCTTGCTCATGTCCCGGATGCTCTGAGCGCTGCTGCCGTGAGGTTCCGCTGAGATTTCTTTCAGCCGCTGAGACCTCAGAACCACCCCAGAATGGAGCTTTGGCTGGGTTTCTGGGAACCTGGGAAATAGATCTTCTGAAATAGTATAGCAATGAAATGCCACGTTCCCGGGGAAACCAAAGAAAGAGGTTGAAGAAGAGGATTCCCATGGGTTTGTTTTGTTTTTAACATGTTTTCATTGATTTCAGAGAAGAAGGGAAAGGGAGAGAGATAGAAATATCAATGATGAGAGAGAATCATCCATGGGCTGCCTCCTGCATGCCCCACACTGGGGATCGAGCCCGAAACCTGGGCATGTGCCCTGACAGGAAATCGAACCTCGACCTCCTGGTTCATAGGTCAACGCTCAACCACTGAGCTACGTCAGCCGGGTGCCCATCTGTTTTCTTTAAGTGACAGTGCACTCATCAAGCACTCAGATGCACTGGCCCGACTGGGGGTGGGGTTGGGGGTGCTGACCATCCCTTTGCTGCAGAACATGGTGGGACAGAGGCAGCGGCCGCAGCCCTGTGAGCCCCTGGGTTCCCACCACGGGACCCACCTCTGGACAATCGTCCCTTCATGTGGGCCGTCAGGCTCATTGGCCACCCAGAGCCCACAGTCAGGACCCAAGTTAGGGAAGGGGTGGCGGCTACCAAGGAGAAAGTGGCTCTTCCCGGTTCATCCGAGAAGACTTGAAGGTCGACAGAGCAAAGGGAATGGGAAAGAGACTGTGCCTGGTCAGAATTCGGGCCCCGTCCTCACCGGAGGTGCACGCCTCTGTTTAATAACCAACGCCTCTCACTGGCCTGGTCCTGTGTGTTCATATCATTGGCTGAACCCCAGCCTGAGGCATTAGCATTATTTTGCTCTGATTTCCAAATTTGCTGACATAATATGTTTATATCTAATTTCTGTGCAAGTTTTCCTCCCCTCCAGTACTGCATTAATGTATGTATGTATGTACCTCTGACGCTGTGTGTATATGGATATACTGGGCCTATGAAGCACCCAGGGCAGGAGACGGCAGCTCTTTGCAGATAAACATGTCCCTCTACAAACAGTTTCTGGGTGTGGACTTTGGTCTGCAGTCATATTGAGAGGAAGCGTGGCAGTTTCTCCGGTTAATTGCTATTGATACAGACGGGGTATCTGAAAACATACAGCCCGAGCCATGTAGGACGGGGTTCACTATTTTTGATTTTTAGAAAAATGAATAATTCAAACCTGAGACACGTGTCAGTGTCCAGCCCACAAGGGCCCAGTTCTTTCCCACTGGTAAGGAGAGCAGTCATTTTACATCCTCCCCTCTAGGCCCTGAGTGGGGGGGGGTGGGGGGCGGGAAGGGACAAGGAACAAAGATGTCAAAGAGGGCATCCTCCCTAGACCCCTGAGGGGAGACAGCAGGTCTGCAGACCTGAATGGTCCTGCTCACTCCCTTTCTCTTCCTTCAGAAGCTTTTGTGCTCGGTCTGCCCCGTACAACCAACATCACGATCCTTATAAAGCGGGGGCTCCTACCTCTGGGAGCGAAGCCCTGTCACCTGCTCATGTCTGGAAAACTCTTGACCACGCTGCTCATCAAACCCGGAGACAGAAAGGAGTTTCGCTTTACCTGCCAGAATCCAGAGACTCACTTTGTCATTGAGGTCGAGAGGAACATTGGTAAGTACACACTCGGGGACTGCTGCCTACCTAGCCAGCCCCTAGTGCTGGGGAGCTGAGGTCTGTTTTGAAACTGCACTTCATTCAGTCTTATACGTGCCTGGTACGGGTTAAGTTCTTTAATCCCCCAAATGGCCCTTGGAGAAGTTCACAAAGGGACTTGCCTGAGATGGCACAGCCAGTGAGTAGCAGCAAGACCAGAGCCCGGGCTCTCGGGCTCCAGAGTCCTGGCCTGTGACCACTGAGCCACACTGTCGCTGAACAGAGCTGTGGGTCTTCGGGCCTGGGATGCTCAGTCGGATGTGCTAAAACCACTGACTTGGCTGATGACGGGTGCGAGTCAAGGGATTGGAGGATGAGAGAAACGGAAGGTTGAGGAGGTGGGTAGAGAAATGGGTCCACAAGGCTCAAGGGCAAAGGTAGCAACTGTGGAGGCTGAGGGAGCTGGGTTTCATGGGACTTCATCTAAGTTGCTTAACTGCTTTTTGACTTTGTTTTCTAGTCTATAAAATAAGAGTCCTTTACCAAACAAGTGGGTTGTTATGAAGATGAAATAAAATAATGGCTTGAGAGAGTGTGTGATACTCAAGAAAGCAACAAACTATAGGTATTTGGTATTGTTATTACTCAGAACTTGAGCTTGGGATAGGAGATTGACACAAATAACAATCAGGCAAGAAAAAACAACAAGTGTGTCATTTCCCCATCGTTTTAAGGTGGGTATTCACAACACTAACAACACTATTTGTGATCTCAAAGCCTACTCAGAACATTTCTTTGCCTTTCACGGAAAATAAGTGAATTGGGCAATAGATCATGAAGGGGGGCAAAAGGATGAAATCAATAAAGACCAATTACGTAGACAAATCTCTGCCTGGTCTCCTAAAAGGAAAGGAAAGAGAAAATACAAATATACAGCATCAAAAGTGTGAATGTGGATTAATGACATATACAAAGGCGATTTCTAAAATTGTAAGAGACAATGTGCAACATTGTGATATTCAGTGTGAAACTCTGAATGGACATGGTGATTTTCAGGAAAAACTTAATGGGCTCATAAAAAAGGTAGGAAACTGGAATAAATAAATAGCAATGGAGGAGATGGGGTTTGGCTTAGAGATGGTTTCAGCCCTAGCCGGTTTGGCTCAGTGGATAGAGTGTTCGGCCCACGGAATAAAGGGTCCACGGTTCGATTCTGGTCAAGGGCACGTACCTGCGTTGCAGGCTTGACCCTGATCGGGGCACGTGCGGGAGGCAATCAATCGATGTGTCTCTCTTACATCGATGCTTCTCTTTCTGTGTCTCTCCCCCTCCCTTCCACTACTACCTCTAAAAAATCAATGGAAAAGTATCCTTGGGTGAGGATTAACAACAACAACAAAAGAGAGATGGTTTCATTAAGGATCTTCTAACACTGTAAGGAGCAGGTAATTTCTGGTATTTAAGCCATTCTAGAGAAAGGTAGGCAAGCTCGTTCTGTAAACATCCAAAGCCCTGTGGGCCAGATGGTCTCTGTCACATCACAACTGCTCAGCTGCGCTATCTCAGCATAAAGTCACCCATAGAGCCCTAGCCAGTTTGACTCAGTGGATAGAGCCTCGGCCTGTGGACTGAAGGGCCCGGGGTTTGATTCCGGTCAAGGGCAATGCCCAGGTCGCAGGGCTTGATCCCCGGTAGAGGGTGTGCAGGAGGCAGCCGATAAACGATTCTCTCTCATCATTGATGTTTCTCTTTCTCCCTCCCTCTCCCTTCCTCTCTGAAATCAATTTTTTTTTTATTTTTTTTTTTTTTTAAAGCAGCCATAGATAATAGATGAACGCTTAGGCGGGGAACATTCCAGTGAAACTTTATTTACAGTAACAGGTGTTCGGCTGGATTGACCTCATGGGCTGTAGTTGGCCGACTCCCATTCTGAGCATAGAAAGAGAAGTTTCATACTCATTTCATAAACCCTTACAACCCTGATGTCAACATCTACCAAGAGCATAAAAAGAGAAAACCATCAACCAGTCTGTTATGACTGTACATGCAAAAAAATATATATCTTAGATAAAATATAAAACATGTATTAAAAGAATAAAGCTCAAGAGTAGGGAAGGGTTCGCTGGAAGACTAGGGTAGTTCACCATTAGCAAGTCGGCTAATGGAATGCTTTGCTCTGTTAGATGAGAAAAAAAAAAACTGTACGTGATCAGCTTAAGAGATTGTTTTTCATACAACATTCTCAGTCAGAAGGGTGTTTGCTTAATCCAATGAAGTGTTTCTATCAGAACCTGGTAGCAAATATCATATGCAACAGTCATTGCCCGTAACCTGGGAAACAACGTAAGAGTTCCCGCTAAGCATGCTGTTGGTCACTGTTATTCAGAAGTTCTAGTTAAAAATTTAGGGATCATCTTAATAAATATATAGGATACCTAGGAAGCAAAATATGTAAAATTTTCCTGAGAGACAAAAGAGAAGACACAAATACATGGGGAGGTGTACTGTATTCCTTAAAAATCTCAGTACTTTGTAACTGTCAGTTCTCCTTCAAATTAATTGACCAGTTTAAGTCGATTACAATTAACATGTCAGAGAAGCTTTCCCAGAGCTGAGGAGAATATTGATATGCTTAAGGGTTCCCTGGAGCCCTGGCCGGTGTGGCTCAGTTGGTTGGGGTAGTCCCGTCTGGTTATTGTGACCACTCTTCCCTGTGTGTCCATCCTCAAAGCCGAAGCTCTTAGCAACCAATTGACAAGTGCTTACATGACCTGACTCTCCCAGTGTCCTGTGGCCGGTACAGAGTTGTGGCTGAGAGATGGAGCTTTGTGGCTCCGGGTTCTTGGTATAGAATTAAATCACAGTCTCTCAGGTGGCCCAGGCCTGAGCATTTTTTAATATATATTTTTTATTGATTTCTGAGAGAAAGGGAGAGGGAGAGACAGAAACATCAGTGATGAGAGAGAATCATTGGTTGGCTGCCTCCTGCATGCCCCCTACGGGGGATCGAGCCGTTAGTCCGCAGGCCAAGGCTCTATCCACCGAGCCAAACTGGCTAGGGCAGGCGTGTGTTCTTTTAACAAATATTTTTCATTGACTTTTTTTTTGAGAGAGAGAGAGAAACATGGATGTGAGAGTGAACCATCTATCGGCTGCCTCTTGGACATCCCCTACTGGGTATCGAGCCTACAACCCGGGCATGTGCCCTGACCAGGAATCGAACTGGCAGACTCAGTGCCCTAGCCAACACCCAACCAACTGAACCACACCAGCCAGGACATGTGTATTTTTTTTTAAGTATATCTTCATTGATTTCAGAGAGGAAGGAGGAAGATGAGAGGAAAACATCAATGATGAGAGAGAATCATTGATTGGCTGCCTTCTGCACACCCCACACTGAGGACTGAGCCCGCAACCTGGGCACGTGCCCCGATTGGGAATCGAACTGTGACCTCCTGACTCACAGGTTGATGCTCAACCACTGAGCCATGCCGGCCGGGCGGGCATATGTATTTTTTAAACTTCCTCCAAGTGCATCTGAGCTGAGAATCGCCCCCTTCATAGGTTCGGTGATCCCACAAGGGCACGGAACCCAGTAGGAGCCGCTCCATGTGGCCCTGGGCACGTTGGAGGTGGAGATGCAAAGGGACAAGGCCATATGTTAAAGGAAAGAAGTGACTTGACGTAAACAATGAAGTTGCAAGAGCTCCTAAAAATAGGTGCTGTCTTTACTGACAGACAAACTCTAATTTTAGCCACATTCGTCACCTTGTTATCTAACCCTGTTTTGTGGGTTAGGTGGTGCCGTGTGTTGGCAGGGACTCGGGTTGAGCAAACACAGCCCGGGCTTCTGTCCTGGGATTGTGTGTGTACTGTAAGCGGCATGACCATCCCCCCAGCTCGGGGCTGAAAAAGGAGAGGTTTGGCATGGATGACCTCAGAGGTCCAGCTCAGCTCTAAAATTCTCCCATTCTTTCGTTTCGAGTGGGCGGTACTTTCAAATACCCGACTGGAGCAGCAGGTCATTAGCCAGAATTGCCCAGCCGGCGTGGCTCAGTGGTTGAGCATCGACCTATGTATGAACCAGGAGGTCATAGCTGGAGTCCCGGTCAGGGCACATGCTGGGATTGGGGGCCAGTCCCCAGTAGGGAGCGTGCAGGAGACAGCCGATCAATGATTCTCTCTCATCATGGATGTTTCTATCTCTCTCTCCATCTTCCTTTCTCTCTGAAATCAATAAAAGTATATTTAAAAACGTAAAAAATAAAGTGGCCAGAATCCATCTCCCCTTCCCCATTCCCCATGCCCAAGACAACAGCCTGTTGGGTTGCCTGCGTGCTGTTACTTCTTCCACGTGCTTTCCCTATTCCTCCCTTTGTTTTAGAAGCTTAGGAAACAACGTACATCCTTCATTTGTTGTTAGCTTTAAGAAAATCCAACATGGTAATAAAATGTGAGCATTAAAGCCACGAGGCAGAAAGAAACTGTGCCAGGGGTTCCAGCCACTAAGGGGCTTGCACGTTCTGAGTGTACTCAGTGAGTTGATGAGCCTGTGGATGGGAAAACCAGTTTTAAAAGGCAGAGCTTGACACTGTGCCCAAGGTTGTGAAATGGTGGCTCCGGCTCCAGGGCAAAGGGCCTCCCACCGACTGGACTCCACCGACTTCATGTGAAAACACAAGAGTTAGGAAGTGTCTTGGGTGTGGTTCCCTGAAAACAGCCTGAATGGGAACTTTCGCTTAAGACACTTGTCAGGAGAGTACCCGTGGAAGCACCCTGTGAAGAAGTGAGAAAGGAGTGAGCTAGGGAAGGACTAAGCAAAGATGTTTTTGTTTGAAGTGATATAATTTATTTCTTTTAAAATTTTTTAATATATATTTTTCTTGATTTCAGAGAGGAAGGCAGAGGGAGAGAGAGATAGAAACATCAAGGATGAGAGAGAACCATTGATTGGCTGCCTGCACGCCCCCCCACACTGGGGATCAAGCCCGCAACCTGGGCATGTGCTCTGACCAGGAATCGAACCCTGACCTCCTGGTTCATTGGTCAACCACTGAGCCATGCTGGCCAGGCAAAGATGTTCTTGTTCTGTTTTAAATATGTTTTTATTTTTAGACTAGAGGCCCGATGCACAAAATTCGTGCAAGGGGCTTGGACCCTGCCCCCGCCCACTGTGGCAACGCCTCTGCCTCAGCCCCAGCCACCGCGGCTTCATCTGGAAGGTCATCCAGAAGGATGTCCAGAAGGACATCTGGTCTAATTAGCATATTATGCTTTTATTATAGAGTAGAAGGGCGAGGGAGAAAGAGAGAGACATTGACAAGAGAGAAACATTGATCAGCTGCCTCCTACACAACCCCGACTGGGGATCGACCTCACAACCCAGGCATGTGCCCTGACAGGGAATCGAATCGGTGACCTCTTGGTGCAACTGAGCCACACCGGCTGGGCAAGGATGTGGTTTTAGCTAAAGTGTAGCCTCAGGCTGATGCCGGCAAAGGAGTGGCTTCACCAGGTTGAGGTCAGGCATTTTCACTCTTGACATGAGCTGAGCGGTGGTTGGCTATGGGCTGCTGCTCCCTGCTGGGGTAGGCAGCGAAACCCTCGAGTATCTCTGGCCCGGGAGGCACCCCCAGCTGAGGCACTTCAGCAAAGAAGGGGGCTTCTGTGAGCCACTGGCCATCAACACTATATAATCTGGAGATGGGTGTGTCCACCTCGGGGTACTCCCAGAGGGTCTACTAAAGAGATAAGGAGGAGCAGGGAGAGGCCTGGCAGCATTTATGACAAGATTGTTTTGTGACTGTTTCAGACTGCACATCACACCCATGTCCTTTTGGGGAGTTCGAGCTGCAGCCCGTAATATCGCTGTTGCCCCACCTCAACCGAACTTTCATCTGGGACATCCAAGCTGGCAAGAGCACCAGTCTGGAGCTGGTGTTCTCCAGGCCTCGCCTCAGGCAGATCGGGCGAGGGGAGAGCTGCCCAGACGGAGTCACTTACAGCATCAGTGGCTACATCGGTGCCACCGAGGTCCGGATCGGAACCTTCTGCAGCAGCGGCACCGTGTCCCGGATCAAGATGCAGGAGAGCGTCAAGATAACCTTACACCTGCTGTGGTTCGACAACAGAAGCCACTCCGGCTTCAGCATGTCGAGCCAGTCATCCATAAAACGTGAGCACGCCATGCCCTCCTGCTATTTGCTGAGGTTGAAACATACAAAATCTCACCCTGGCCGGTTTGGCTCAATGGATAGAGCATCGGCCTGAAGACTGAAGGGTCCCAGGTTCGATTCTGGTCAAGGGGATATATCTCGGTTGTAGGCTCGATCCCTGGCCCTGGTGGGGGTCGTGTGCAGGAGGCAACCCGTGAGTGTGTTTCATATCGATGTTTCTCTCTGTCTGTCTCTCCCTCTCCCTTCCACTCTAAAAATCAATGGGAAAATATCCCTGGGTCAGGATTAACAACAACAACAAAAACCATACGAAATCTCTCTTGCTCTAGGTCAGAAAGGACCAGGTGTTGGGAATTTTGTATGGTTTGACCTGAATACCTTACAGGGACATCCCACTCTTCCACAAGCGACACAGGCCAGGCCACTCACGCCTGGTGTGGATCCACCCTTCTCTAGTAGCCTTGGCGGTGACTCGCTTTTCTTTGTTCTTGGTACATGTTTGTTTTCAAGAAATGAAATGGGATTGGTTCTACAGCCCTATCATGATCGCTCCGTTTCTTTGTCCTGTCTTCTATCTGTTTCACATTTTCTCTAACGGTGTTAGTGGTGTGCTAGGACCGGCTCACAAGAGCTCATTGTTCAGTTGCAGGAAGTTTGTGAGCTAGTATTAAACAGAGCCGTCTTTTAAAACAGAATTATATAAACTTACTAAAATGATGAGTGTAGAAACAAAGGCCATAAACCACTCCAAACTCATTGCCCCCTAGTGATTTCTCTACATTTTCCTGTTGTCTGTGCTCTTGAGGTTATTTACGCTGATTCTCTCTGCAAGTGGAAATCCTTTATGATGGTGAACTGCTGTCCATCTCTTTCCAAGTTCACATTCGGTCATCCCACATTGGTAGCTTGAAATCAGCTCTGGTGGGAAATTTACACCAAGGAAATGGGCAGGCCCTACATATCAGAACTCCCTCCCCCTCCCCCGCCGAGTCAGTTGTTAAACATAGACTTGCACACCACTGATGTCTCCTCCTCACACCGTATCCCGACCCACGGCTCAGGACCTGAGAACCTCCTTCCCCTGCCCTAAGCTGTGGACAGTCAGGGCAGGATCTAATCGCCTTGTTTGGGTTTCCCCTCCCAATAGGACTGTGCTTCATCGAATCTGTGTTTGAGGGTGAAGGTTCAGCGACCCTGATGTCTGCCAACTACCCGTTCAGCTTCCCCGAGGACGAGCTCATGACGTGGCAGTTCGTCATCCCTGCCCCCCTGCGGGCCAGCGTCTCCTTCCTCCAGTTCAACAACTCCAACTGCGCGAAGAAGGAGGAGCGGGTTGAGTACTACATCCCGGGCTCCACCACCAACCCCGAGGTGTTCAGGCTGGCGGACAAGCAGCCCGGGAACATGGCTGGGAACTTCAACCTCTCTCTGCAAGGATGTGACCAAGATGCCCAAAATCCGGGGATCCTCCGGCTGAAGTTTCAAGTTTTGGTCCAGTGTCCACACAATGAAAGCAGTGAGTGAGCCCACCTTCCTTTCTCCTCCTCCTCCGACACCTTCTTTCCTTCCTGTTTCTCAGCTGTGGCTTCTGGACCTTTGGACCCCGGAAGAGTTGCAGGAAGTATGTTGCTAGGCAGCGAGGCAGGCTTAGTGGTGAAGGCATGGCATGCCCAGCCATTGAAACACAGTAAGAATCCAAAACGCAAACTTACGTTCAGGGTGCCAGGTTATTTCTGTTGTTGTTATTGTTTTGTTAATCCTTACTCAATATTTTTTCTATTGCTTTGTTTTTAGAGAGAGTGGGGGGGGGAGGGGCCAGGGAGGAGAGAGAGAGAGAGAGACAGAGAGAGAAACATTAATGTGAGAGACAAATTGAATGGTTGCCTCCCGCATGCACCCCAACCAGGGCTGGGAATCAAACCCCAGACCCCTCGGTCCTTGAGCCAATGCTCTAACCAGTGAGCACACCAGCCAGGGCTGTTGAGTTGTTTTTTTGTGTGTGTTTTTTTTTTTAATATATTCCATTGATTTTTTACAGAGAGGAAGGGAGTGGGATAGAGAGTTAGAAACATCAATGAGAGAGAAACACCGATCAGCTGCCTCCTGCACACTCCCCACTGGGGCTGTGCCCGCAACCAAGGTACATGCCCTTGACCGGAATCGAACCTGGGACCCTTGAGTCCGCAGGCCAACGCTCTATCCACTGAGCCAAACCGGTTAGGGCAGAGTTGTTTTTAATTAAGGCATTGGAAGGTTACCCTCTAGACAGCATGTCTTGACCCTACACTGGGAGTCTCGATGTCCCCACACCGGCAGCAATGATAATGATCGCTAACGCCGTTGAGCGCTCCACACTGCATTAAGCACGCCGCTTATATGTCCCAGCTAATCCTTATGACAACCCAGTAGGGGCGGCAGGAATTAATCTTCATCTACTGATGAGGAACCAGAAGGTTCAGACAGGTTGTGGAACGAGGCTCACATCACACAGCTGGCCAGGAGCTGAGCGAGCTCAGCACCCAGAGCCCGTGCTGTGAGCCACACTGAGCCCCAGGTAGGTGGGTGAGCATGAGGTTATCTTCATCCCACACACAATTACTCAGACGCCTCGAAACTAAAGAAGGGAAGTCGGGGCCAGGACGAGGGTGAGGTGAAGTGCTCAGGATGCCACGTTTAAGGAGGCGCCCACTCCGAGGGGCTCCCTGTGATAGAGGCGTAAGTACAGGTCAGCCCCCAAGAGCGAGTGCCTCCTTAAATGGTGCATCCTGAGCCCTGGGCCCCTCGCCTGCCGCACCTGAGTCCTGGTCCCGAGGGTTGTGGTGTGGATTTTGAGATAATGTATAAGAGGAGGCCAGCGTGGTTGGGGCTCATCTGTGAACTAGAATCTGTGAAGGAGTGAGTTGTGGCCGGTGGGCCGGGCATTTCTTACCTGCTGAGGATGGGTTCTGTCCAGAGGGCTGACGCTCAGCTTGTTTTTCTTACTTATTTCTGGGAAGTAGGCAGAGCCAGGCAGAAAAATTGAGTGGGAGTGGGGAGTGGCATGCTGTTTCTGTTTGTGAGAGAGACACATCGATTGGTTGCCTCCCCAACCGGGCCAGGGAATCCAGCCTACAACCCAGGTGCGTGTCCTTGAACGGAATCGAAACCACGACCCTTCAGTCCGTGGGCCGACACTCTAACCACTGAGACAAACTGGCTAGGGCGCTGTTTGTGTTTATAGGGCCGATAAACATCTGAAAAGTAACCCTGTAGGGTGCACTCAAGAGGCTGCCTTAGGAATGCCCCCTTGGCACCCACTTGGGGCCTGACTCTGCCCATATCTTGACCCAAGATTCCTTCTAATTCACAATAATTATGTAGAAGACGTAACTTTATGTACTTGAGTGAGTGTGTGTGCGTGTGTGTGTGTCCATTAACACACTTTGGAGTTCCACTGTCACATTTAATGCTGGAACAGCAACGAAAGGATTTGGAATGGAGTGGGTTTGAGTTTCAGAAGACGGAAAGATTTGTTTATCATCTTAGGGCGAAGAGCTGCTGATTGATTCTGTTTCCTGCAAAATCAGCTGGGCTGACTTCTAAAACTAACCAAACAGTAAACATGCTACAACCAGCATAAAGAGTGATGAGCTGCCTTGTGGCGGTGTTTCGCCTTAAAGTGGGGTTTCCATTTTTCTAGAGGAGGGCGTGACCTTGACCAGCAGGAATATCTTTGGGGATAAGATTAGGCTGGGCTGGACTCAGGAAGATCTCCGGTTTCTAGATGGCGCCGTCTGGGTCCTTTTCATCCTGATGTGGGCCCTACATTTCAGGAGGTTGCCCGCGGCAGCCAGTCCTGGGCACCCACATGTGTGTCTGATCCCTTCTTAATATGTGTGAGCAGCTGCTTGCAGGCAGTGTAGCCCAGTGGTTAAGACTGCCGCCCCCAAATCTGGCCTGTGTGGATTTGAACCTGGTTCCCCTACTTACTGTGTGACCATGGATGGGCAAGCATCTCTTTTTTAAAAATATTTTTTTATTCCTTTCAGAGAGGAAGGGAAATAGAAAGAAAGAGGGAGAGAGAGATAGAGATAGAGAGAGAGAGAAATATAAGTGATGAGAGAGAATCATTGATCAGCTAGCTACCTCTTGCAAATCCCACACTGGGGATTGAGCCTGAAACCTGGGCATGTGCCCTGACCTGGAATTGAACCGTGACCTCCTGGTTCATAGGTCAATGCTCAACCACTGAGCAACGCCAGCTGGGCAAGTCTCTTAACCTCCATGTGACTCGATTTCTCACTTTGAAATGCAGCTCAGAGGCCTCCCCCGCAGGGGTCGTGAGGACGAAGGGAGGCAGCACAGCGCATCTTCAGCTCGTGCTCAGGGAGCCTGGATTGGTCCTGGCGGAGCTGGCACGTCCTGGGGCCTCAGGCTTGCTCCCCTGGGGCCCATTTTCATTTTAAAGAAATTTCTATAGATGCCACAGGAATGATGAGGGGCCTTCATGAAACTTCAGTCAGTAACCCAATCCCCTCAGTGGTTCCCGGAGTCCATAAGTATCCAGTAGTGAGATGCTGTCTGTTTTTGTGTGGGGTTGTCTTTTAAGCTGCGGGCTCTGGCGTTTGTTTGCATGCGGGAAACACCCACAGTGTTGTAGAAAGAGGATGAGAGTCTTCTGTGGTGGGAAACCAGATTCAGATCACGGGTCTGCCCTCTGTGACCCGAGACACCCTGAGCCGGTGGTTTCAGCCTTTCCGGCGCCTCCCCCTTCAGCTGTCAGTTGACAGCCACACCTCCTCGCCCTCCCTTTTGTGAGGGTGGGACAAGGCCACTTGTCAAAACACACAGAAGACACAGTCACAGTACGTCTTGTCTTTCCTTAGATTGGTGAGTGTTAAAAGGTGACGTTTCCATTTAAAACGCCCCATCTCTGCACATTTCCATCCCACTCTGCCTGCTGACGCCTCGCATCAGGACATTCCTGAGGCAGCAAGGCCGTGGGCTGTGTCTGCCCCGCCCCTCCAGTTATCTTGAGATCCAACCGGAATCAGTGTGGGGAGAGGACACGTTAAGTGACTAACGAATGGAATGCATCTGCAAATGAGAATGCGGAAAGCAGTGCATTACTGACACTCCCGCCATGGAAGTCCTGTCTTGCCCCAGAATCAGGATGCTTTTTTCTCAACAAACTGCACTGTTTCAGCTCAACTGGTAGGGGTCTCATTTCTGCCCACCTGATTATTATATAGTAATGCTCGAAGGAGATGTAACCGTCACACCACTGTACCGTTTCCCACCCACCACCCACAGGAATGGCTAAACTAACAAAGGCTGGGGCACCCGCCGAGGGTCAGAGTGCTGTCGGGAGTGCCAAACGTTGCAGCCGCCTAGAACCACCTGGTTGTTTCTTACAGAGTTAAACCCGTGCCTTCCTACTTCTGACCCAGACACTTCGCTCCTCAGTGTTTACCCAAGAAGTGGCACGGTACATCCACTCACAGTCGTGCAAAGGCATAGGTCCAGCACTCTTAGAAAAATCAAAAACGGGAAACAACCTACATCTCCATCAACAGGAGAATGGGTAAAGGAATGTGGTAGAAATGTGGTCCACGCTTTCTCTTCTTAAATTTCTTTTCGACTTACTGTGATGCTGCCTGAATAATAAAAAGCGTTTCCCACATTCCCCGGGCATGAGAGGTTTTGTGTGAATCTTTGCCCATTTCACGGGGCGGCCGCTGACGCCTGTCTTGTGTGTGTGGTTCCAGATGTAACCTACGAGATTGACTTGAGTAAGGAGCAAGCCATGTCGGTCACCATCGAGCCGAGGCCCGTGAAGCTGAGCCGCCGCTTTGTCCCCGGCTGCTTTGTGTGTCTGGAGTCTCGGACCTGCAGCACCAACCTCACCCTGGCCCATGGCTCCAAGCACAGGATCTCGTTCCTCTGCGACGACCTGACACGCCTGTGGATGAACGTCGAGAAAACCATAAGTACGCCCGTGGTCGGGGCGCTCCCCCCTCCTCTAGGGCCGCGGGCATCTCTCTACATCCTGCCCTGTCTTCTTGGTGGGGTCCACGGGGCAGGGTGTAAATAGTGTGACCAGAAATGTCCCCCACGGTGCCGGGCGAGCAAGGGCCACCAGGAAGCGAACCAGGAGGGGGAGACCTGCCTCCCCTGGGAGCAGCCGCCTCCGCTGGAACATGCACCCTTCAGAAGGGCCGTGTGTGACCCCTGTCCATGCTCACGTCTCCTCAGACTCCCCCTGTGGAACCCCCTCCTCCTAGTTGTGGCCTTCCCCGTCCTCTCCCCCTGCACGCCCCCTGCTTCCACGCTCACTGCCCGCTTGCGGTCTCTCACATGAGACTCCAAGTCTTGAGTCTTGGTTTGTCTCTTTTTTGTTGTTGTTGTTATTAATCCTCACCTGAGGATATTTTTTTCCATGGACTTTTAGAGAGAGTGGAAGGAAAGGGTAGAGACAGAGAGAAGCATCAATGTGAGAGAGAGACACATCTATTGGCTGCCTCCCACACGTGCCCCACAACTGGTGGTGGGGATCGAGCCTGCAACTGGGCCGGAATCGAACCTGTGACCCTTCAGACGCTCTTTCCTCTGAGCCAAACCTGCTAGAGCTATTGCATTTTATCCCTTTAGCCCCTAGCAGGGCTGGCCATGTGCTAGTCACGTAGTAAATGTGTGATGAAGGTGGGGCAGCCAGACCCATAGTCACCTCCCTGCGGGGCCCCTGTGATCTCTGGCGTGGATGCTCGCAGAGTCTCTGCGGGTGCAGGAGCCGGGGCCACCCCGTAGGAAGTGTCAGAGCTGGAATGCCAGCTGAGACCCCCAGCTCCACGCCCTGCTGTCACTACTGCACAGAACTGCCTCCCGTAGACGGGGTCACTGGGCAACAGGCCTGGGTGGGGAGACCTGTGCCCTGCCCACCTGGCACTTAGCACCTGAGACACAGAGGTGACAACCTGACAAACAAGAAGAGAAAGTTCAACCCTAAAAACTCCCCAGAAAGTTGGTCTGCCAGGTTAGGAAGAGTGTGAGAGAGCAGGACGGGGAGCTAGAAAAGGGAGCATCGGGAGCCGGAGTGGGGGACAGCGCGGGAGGAAGGACCAAAGGGAAAAGCCAGGAAGCCTGGGGCCGACTTGAGAGCTGGGAGGATGCTCTTCCTGTCTCCTCCCGGCCTGGGTACCATGGGCCCCTCTTTTCCAGGCTGCACGGACCACCGGTACTGCCACAGGAGGTCCTACTCCCTCCAGGTGCCCAGGGACATCCTCCACCTGCCCGTGCAGCTGCACGACTTCTCCTGGAAGCTGCTGGTGCCCAAGGACAGGCTCAGCCTGGCACTGGTGCCGGCCCAGAAGCTGCAGCAGCACACGCAGGAGCGGTTCTGCAACAGCAGCTTCGGCTACCTGGTGGCCGGCGCTGGCCCGGGCCAGGACCTCTACTTCGGCTCCTTCTGCGCCGGAGGCTCCATCGAGCAGATCCAGGTGAAGCAGAACGTCGTGGTGACCCTGCGCACCTACGCCCCCAGCTTCCAGCAGGAGCTCTCCAGGCAGGCCCTGACCGCGACCTTCATACCCTACTTCAAAGGTAAGAGCATCGTCTTTCACCTTCTTCCGTCTCCAGGCCTTTCCCATGCGGGCCTTCCTCTATTTTGCTTTTGTGATCGTCTTACTCCAGTTGTCAAATTGAAGAGGACAGATAGCTGAGGGGGCTGGTCCTCACACCAGACATTTTCGTCCTGATCCTGACTCCACCGTTAACCTGGAGTGGAAAATTCCAAGGCTCTGTGACAGGGGAGGTGATGGTTGATGGCAGCAAAACATATAATCAGATTCGAGTCTTTCTTGGAAGTGGCCAGAGCATAAGTTAGAACTAACCACATAGTCCCAAGTCCTGGATGTTTAAGGTGGTAACCTAAAAACCCATATTCGGGCATTTTTATGATTCTGATTTGAGAATTCGGAATGCAGCATGGAGAGCGCCGGAAAGGCCTGCTGGGAGAGAGAAGGATCTAGAACTCCAGGGTCCCGTTTTCCTGGGCGAGGACGGTGAGCTTCTGTGTCCCAGGCAGGAAATGAGGTCTCAGTCGGTCATGAGGGTGACTCTAGAACTCTTCATGGCTGATTTTAAAAGTCACAGTCGCCATCACAGATTGCCCAACGTTAGAGGCAATTGGAATATTGACCGAGGGCTTTCTCTGAGGTTTGCTTCACACTTTTGTTCTCAGGCATGAGTGTGAGGAAGAAGAACCTGTGGCCCTAAGATTAAGGTCCATCTAGGTTGCTGGAGATCTTTAAGATCATCAGAGAAACTCCTCCTGGGGAGTTTGTGAAAGTAACACACTCATCGGTGCGGGGTTATCTCCCCGGGGGTCAGGAGTAGATGAGTGGACGTGTCAGAGGCACTGTCTGCTTTGCAATTCCAGAAATCTTCTGAGGACCTGATGGGCTTTTTGTTCATTCGTTTGTTTTGTTACTGATTTTTAGAGGGAGTAGAAGGGAGAGAGAAACATTGATGTGAGAGAGAAACAGCGACTGGTTGCCTGCCGCACAAGCCCCCATTGGGGATCGAATCCACAACCTAGGCCCGTGCCCAGACAGGGAATGGAACCCACAGCCTTTTTGGTGTACGGGACAGAGCTCCAACCAACTGAGCCATCCAGCTGGGTCAGGACTTGAGGTTTTAATCTCAGAAACAGAAATCGGTATATACCAGCCGTGGGCAAACTACGGCCCGCGGGCCGGATCCGGCCCGTTTGAAATGAATAAAACTAAAAAAAAAAAAAGACCGTACCCTTTTATGTAATGATGTTTACTTTGAATTTATATTAGTTCACACAAACACTCCATCCATGCTTTTGTTCCGGCCCTCCGGTCCAGTTTAAGAACCCATTGTGGCCCTCGAGTCAAAAAGTTTGCCCACCCCTGGTATATACCCTCCCACCGTGGGGCACAGGTGAATGTTAGCGATGCTGAGGGCATTCCTGAAAGGAAGCCGAGATAACCACCAGTTTGGCAAACTGGCCTGTTTTTGCTCTTTGATTTGACTGAGACTCTAATCTTGTGCTGACCCATACAGTAGCCATGGGTCACCTGTGGCAACTTAAATGTAAATTAATAGTAAAGAAAGCTTGAAATGTGGTTCCTCGGTCACACCGAGCACGTGTCAGGTCTTCAGCAGACACGTGTGGCCGTGGCTACTCCCGTGGACGGTGCAGATGAGAACAGAAAGCTCTGTCGGACAGCTCTGGTCACGACACTCTACCATCTTCTCCGCCGCCGCGACTTCTTCTCTCCCTTTCGATGGAAACGTCTATGTTCCTTCTCTTCCCTCTCCTGCAGAGGAAGGTATTTTCACGGTGACCCCGGATATGAAAAGCAAGGTCTACCTGATGACCCCTAACTGGGAGCGGGGCCTGCCGTCCCTGGCCTCGGTGTCCTGGAACATCAGTGTGCCCAGCGACCAGGTGGCCTACCTAACCTTCCTGAAGGAGCGGACCGGCCTGGTGTGCCAGACGGGGCGTGCGTTCATGATCATCCAGGAGCAGCGGACCAAGGCCGAGCAGATCTTCAGCCTGGAGGAGGTGCTCCCCAAGTCCAGCTCCCACCATCACAACTTCTGGGTCAACATCTCCAACTGCAGCCCTGTGAGGGGCAAGCAGTTGGACCTGCTCTTCCAGGTGTCGCTTACCTGGAGAACGCTAGGTAAGGGCCTTCGGGATTTTTCAGGGATGGTAATGGTGTAAATTGGTAGCTGAGGGGGAAGGAGCAAGCCTGGGAGGTGAGTCAGAAAACATAGCTTTGAGTCCTGGCTGTCTGTGTATCCGTCAGCTATTGCATCAGTAATGCTGCGTAACAAAACACCCCGGGACTCAGTGGCTTAAAAACAGCCATTATTATTGCTCAGATGGTGGCTGGGCAGTTCTGATCTGAGCTGGACGTATGCATCCGTGGGCAGCATGTGGGTACAGGGGGCTAAGGAATGGGTGGTGGTCATCTTTGGAGGCTATGTACTCAAGTCCATCACAGACCTAACCCCACACGTCTCCCCTCCTCTGTGTCTCTGCTCATAGACATGACTGTCATCCTCATTGCCGTGGTGGGAGGCGGCGCCTTGCTGCTGTGTGCCCTCGGACTCATCATTTGCCTTGTGAAAAAGAAGTAGGTGGAATTTCTCCATCTTCAGCCGATCTGACGGCCCCTTAGATCACAGTGACCTATCACTAATTATGGACCTTTTTGCTTGCTTCCCATTTCCCTCCCAAAGATCAATGTTAAATCATATTGCCAGATATGAAGTATACTTAGAGGGGAAGAATATCCCAGGGGGGGGGGGGGGGGGGGGGGCGGGGAGAGAGACAGGACAAAAAGCCAAAATACAGGTGTGGTGATATATGAGCCTGCAGTTTTTATGCAGCCACCTCAGCACAAGTCCCCTGGGCCCATTAGACTGTGAGCATTGCGGGGGTGATCTCGGCGGGGTAATGGCCACATGGGCCCCGCCAGTCCAGCCCTGCAAACCCCCTCCCTCCATCACCTGAGCTAGAGACAGAAGCTGGTCCTTTTAAATATTCACTGAGAACAGTAGTTTCAGGTTCAAAGACTAAGCGATTTGTGGGACGTGGGGGAGACACAGTCTCTTCTCCCGCAGCCCAGGGGGTGCAGGGATCTGAGTTCCAGCAGGGAAGGGAAATGGTGCACATCTAAGACCGTTGTCTTCCTGACTTCTGTCTTGCTCCCTCTCTCAGTAGGAAAAAGAAGATGAACAAGGGCCCAGCCGTAGGTATCTACAATGGCAACATCAATACCCAGATACCGATGCAGCCAAAAAAGTTTCCGAACGTACAAAAGGACCATGATGCCCACGTGTACGCCGTCATCGATGACACCATGGTGTACGGGCATCTGCTGCAGGATTCCAACGGGTCCTTCGTCCAGCCCGAGGTGGACACCTACCAGCCCTTCCAGGGCCCCACAGAGGACTGCCCTCCCCCCTTCCTCCTCCCATATTCCAAGGTCCCAACTGTAAAGTTGACCACAAAGGAGTCATCCCCTGACTTTAATCCTGAGTCTGACAGTGAACCGTACACCTTCTCCCATCCCAGCAAGCAGAACGCAAGTGACGGGAACACAGACATTCCCTTGCTGGATGCCCACGAGCCAGTGGAGACTGGGGAATAACTTGGACCCATCCCAAAGACTTTGCATAAAGCAGGGCGCTGAGACGCCCTGTAGGGTGCTCACCAGAAATCCCAAAGAAGAGGAATTGTATGGAAGGAACAGCAGGAGGTTTTCCTGGACACCACCAACTTCTGATTTCCAAGTGGACTCATTCCGACGATGAAGACGTTGAAAATGATGAATTCTGGTCTGGATACAGTCATCATGGCTCATGTCCTTCTAAACTCAGGTTGCGTTAGAAACCAGCCCGTAATGAGAGAGAAGTGTGAGCCACCCCAGGACAGGGTTGCAACAAGCCCCGGATTGGGGTTTGGACTCTCTGTGA
>NW_005370895.1:1707158-1716788 GCF_000412655.1 Myotis brandtii | reverse complement strand
ACTGCAGGAGAGACTACAAAACAAGTCAGCCCACAGGTGTGCTTTGTTTAGCCAACAGAATCTTTTTTTGGAATTATTAACATTTAAAAATGATAAAATGTTTACATAACAATCCAGATCCCTAGATCTGACCGAGCAGGGCCTCACATTCTCACTCGGGAATAGCCACGTTGAGAAAGAGCTCAACTCTAGCTGGGGCATCTGGTCTACCAGCTCACCACAGTTCCCCCACTCCCTGTCACCTCCCATGCTGAGGTTCATTGTCTGTTTCTATTGATCAGCTTCCCCCCACAGTTGCTTCTCTCATAATGAAAGGAAATATTTGGGACCTGTATCTCGTATCAAATGAGAAGACAGGCCTCGAGGCTGGCGTGTGTTTCAGGAAAGTTTTCTTACTCACAGGCCACACCCCTCATTTACTGTCATTGCCAGCCTGGCTCCTGTGGGTGCCTGCCTTTGCGGGCCCCTGCCCACACCTGGGAGGACACAGTGTGCTACGGCTTGTCAGCACAGTCCCAGGTTCAATACTCCTGGGGCAAAACCTCCTTTGAAAAAATGAGTACACTTCCTCGAGTTCAGTGAATTCACCTTGGACTTGTTCAAGCGGCAGCTGGACTTGTTCATGTGCTACTTTGCCTCCATGAAAAGGAGTTTTGTAATCTCCCTAGTGGTGTGCATTCTAAGGCCTCTTGAACTCTTTCCAAAAGAAAGAGTTTGATGTGTGTGTATGTTTGTGTGTGTGTGTGTGTTTCATTGTGCCCTCAGCGCTTCTCGGCCTATGGCACCTTTCTCTTCTGAAAGGCTGGCTCCTGCGCAGTCCCCTATCCCCCATGTCCTCCCCTCCAACCCCCGGCCTGGGCCTCCCAACCTGAGATGCTGACAATCCCTGTCATGAAAGGCCGGAGCAAAACTGTGGCTTCCTTCCCTCCACTGAAATCGCATCGTTGTTTAAAATCACCAGTGGAGCCCTGGCCCTCCATTCCCTACCTTCCTTTCCCTCCTGGTTCGCTGGGTTAGTGCTCTGCCTTCTGCCCCAAAGTGTGGCTGGCCATCTTTGGTGTGGCTGTCATCACACACATCCCCTTGAATGACAAGGGGCCCCCTTGGCCATTTCCTTCTAACGGAGAGCGCCACAATGCAGGCCGACTCGCTGTCTTCCGAGACCTCGGGTGGATCTCACGTATTCTGAAGATACGCCTCCTGGGAGGGTCCCGCCCGATGTACTTCCGGCTCCTTAAACCCCAATGCTTAACTGGGAATAATTTATTTGTTATAGATAACTTTTTAAGTAGCATTGTATTTCCTACACTTTTTTAAATAAACAAATGAACAATAACAACAAAAGGGCATCAGGTTGTTTAAATGCTTTGGCTGTTTGTCCCTGGTTCCCTGGGGCAGGCTCACATGGGCTCAGCAGATGCCAGTACAGGAAGCTGGGCTGTGGCTGCCTGTGGGTCACTCAGAGGCCAGAGCTTGTCCTGTCCTGTTCTTGTTGAGGCCACGGTGAGCCGCTCTGTGTGGCCACTCCCCAAACCTGACCCCCATAGAGGCCTGGGGCCACCCTCGGTGCTGACTGCACTTGAGGTGTAAGCCCAGTGCAGGTCACCAGCCACCAGAGCAGAAGTAAAGGGAGGGTGGTGGGAGAGGGGAGCTCCAGGTGGGCCCCCACCACCCACCAGGCCCTGGGAGAGGAGGATGGATGTTGCTGTATGACCACCCAAACCTCAGCTCATGAATGTGATGTGAGTTAAGGTTCCTCATCCTTGGACCGCGTTAAGGGGCTTCACAGTGGGGTGGCTGGCTTCTAAGAGCGAGTGTTCCCAGCTTTAGGGAGTCTGAGCTGCTGGTATTTAGTCTATGGGGGTCTTTAGTCTGTGGGCGCATCAGTCGGCCCACCCAGGCTTAATGGGAGGAAGCAAAGCCGCCACATCTCGGTGGGAGAGGGGTGAAAGAATTTGCAGCTCAGCTGCCTTTCTTTAAAATTATTTTTTTTAAGTATTTTTATTGATTTGGGAGAGGGAGAGAGAGAGAAACATCAATGATGAGAGAATCATTGATCGGCTGCCTCCTGCACGCCCCACACTGGGGGTCAAGCCCACAACCCAGGCATGTGCCCTGACCGGGAATCGAACCATGACCTCCTGGTTCATAGGCCGACCCTCAACCACTGAGCCACGCCGCTGGGCTGCAGCCGCCTTTAGTACACTACAGCGGGGCTGGGAAGATCAGAGCCCGGTGTCTAAGGCCTTGGACAGCACTGACCATGTTTGCCTCTGGGCCACATCCCCCCTCTTACTGCCCCTTGTCCCAGATCCTGTACTTGATCCCCAAGCTTCAGTCTTTGGGCTTCTGGCCTTTTATCTCTGCTCACTGCCCCATGGGGTTCCACTAACGCTACACGTCCTGGCTGATAGCTACCTGGGCGCCAGCTGTACGTTTTCACTACCTGGAGGGTTTCCCACTCACATCGCCCAGGTACCCCCACCTGTGCCACCTCTGGGCTTTGTGGAGGCAGCTCCTCCCCAGGTCAGGAGTGTGCGCTGCCCAGCCCTCCCCCCAGCTCCTCCGGCCTTCAGACCATGCCTCTGAGGGACTCCTGCCCCTAAGAAGAGGGGTCATACTTTACACCTGCGTGGTGTACCCTCAGCCAAGCAAACAGCTCCCCGCCCCAGGGCCAGCTGCTCTGTTTGGGGGTCCCCGGCTGCTTTGGGGCTTCAGAGGTGTGAGCCTCCACCTCAGCCCCACTGGCCCCCTCCTTGCCTCTGGCCGATCCTGTAAGTTACAAGGTGGAGCCCCTACAGCCTCTTCCCCAGCCTGGGAGGAAAGTGTTAACCGAAACAGAGTAATAAGGAACAAAGTGCATTTATTGGAGTCAAGGTTTGTGCTCTGAAGAGAACAAAACGGATTTATAAAGGCAAACCCCACAGTGTGGTTTCCAAGCTCCTGCCTTCCCCTTCCCCCTCATCTTTCCCCACAGGCGGCATCTCCTAAACTCTGAGGGTCCCTCCCAGGAGACTTGCAACCAGGGAGCAATGGGCGGCAGCAGCTCGTCCCAGGCTAAACCCATGAACCTGACCCCAAGGCCCCTTTTCTCTGGCTTCCCATGAGCCAAAGCAGCCTCATCTCGCTCCTGTGGCTGCTTCTATCCTAAGCCCTTTCTTGCTTCACTGTCCCCAGCTTTAATAAACTGAACTCTCAAAGTCACCTGGATTCGCATTGTGAACTCTCTCCTGTACAAGGTCAGGAACCCACACACCACCTGCCGGCCATAAGCAGGCCTGATCCGCACCCACCCGTCCCCTTGCCAGTAACAAAGGGACCGGACTGTGCTCGGACCCTAATCCTAGGGACTGGGGTGGTGAGGGGGTCCGGCTGCTCCAGGACCCTAATCCTAGGGGCTGGGGTGATGAGGGGGTCCGGCTGCTCCCTGGAGCTCGGTCGAGAAACGCCTGCCAGTGGGAAGGGCTACTCAGAAAATCATTTTATGGTTGTTTTGTAATTGGAGGGGGAAATATATTTTTAGCCGTAATCCATGTCTACAGCCCCTTGGGGGTGAGTGGAGGAGCCACTGGGCCTGGGACTTGGACTCAGCGGGGACTTTGGACCTGAGCTGGCTCCCTGGGTCTCAGGAGACCAGCAGGGGCCAATTCTATTCACAATCCTTTCTTTTCACACCCCACTAATTGCTTGGCTGCCAGCCACCTGCAGGGCCACACGTAGCCTGTTGGGAGCTGGTTTGCAGGCTGAGCAGGAGGCAGAGGCGGAATCCTTTGCTATTTCTGGGTTAAGTCTCTTTCCCCACCTTCCACCTCAGGACAGCCCTTCAACCCTCTACCAGCACTGCTCCCCCACCCACACCCCTGGGGGCTGCAGCCACCCAGGGCCAGCCTGCAGGCTAATTGTCATGAGTCTTTGATCTTAATAATTGTCACCTAATATACCTTCTCTTTATTTTATTTTTTAAAATATATTTTTATTGATTTCAGAGAGGAAGGGAGAGGGAAAGATAGAAACATCAGTGATGAGAGAGAATCATTGATCGGCTGCCTCCTGCACGCCCCGCACTGGGGATCAAGCCCGCAACCTGGGCATGTGCTCTGACCTGGAATTGAACCGTGACCTCCTGGTTCCTAGGTCGACCCTCAACCACTGAGCCACACCCGCCGGGTTATACCTTTTCTTTGGAGTTGCAAGACAAATATCTCAGTTGGTCCCACAGGCAGCATTGTGCCTGGCACATACCAACGCAACAAATTCTAAATTGAGTTGGTCCTTATAACCCCACCCCGCCTGAGAATAGTACAGCAGGATTTATCTTCCTTCTTTTCATTTGTGACTTCTGCCTAAGGCCCTGCAGCAAGAACCTGGCAGGCTGATGGGGCCAACTCCAGCCGCCTGCTTCCCAAAGTGAGTTGATGAGATGTTGCCGTGGCTGCGGATCTTTCACTCGGTATTTCGTGCTCCCGACGGCACAGGCCCCCAGAGCTTTAGGGCAGCCTTCGCTGGGACCTTTGTGTAGGGATTACTATGACTCAATCAGGCCTGTTCCCCCCCTTTTGCTTAGAAGCTTCTCCTATAAGGAAAACCACCAATGAGTCAAAAAAATCTAAAGTTGCCAAAGGAGAATGAATCAGTCTTTTGATTCTAAGAGCCCCAATTTCCCGGGAAGCTGAGCGTTTTGGAGCAATGAGTCTTTCCTTTTCAGAAAGACACTCATTGGGACCCACAAAAGGGAGGCCGCCCCTGTGGCCTGGCCCACGTCACAAATCTAAACCTAAGTCAGCCTGCACTTACGGGAAACGCCTCATTGTTGAGGAAACCTAGCATACCCCCATCATAATCCTCCAACTCAGCGTTAACTAGCTCACCTTACCCCAGAGAACAGGACCTGCTCGCCCTATAAGGAAATCCCCACCTCCTAGCCAACATGCCCTGTTTCCACAGGGCCTCTCCAACACTCCGTGTGGCGAGCCGGCACGGCCATGGCATACTCAGCCCCAGGGCGCCTTATGTGCCATGCCAGCTCAGCCTGGTTCAGTGTCCCTGAGGGGGGGGGGGGGGAAAGGATTGAGAAAAGACAGACAAGAGAATGAAAGCCGGGCCTCGGTGGGACGCTGCTTCTCTAATGGAGCGCCAGCGCCCACAAGCTGTGTCTTTATTTTATAGCAGATGCCACGAGGCAAAGTAGGGGCGTGATCAAGATGTTTATAACATTTTCGTGGGTTTCAATCCTACTCAACTACATGCACCTGAACTCTATCACTCCCACATCACTCAGACACGTGGGGCCACGTGTTCGGACCATAGGTTCAAGCTTACAACTACAGCTGTTGGCTATAATTGTGCTGGGAGGGCTCTGCCCTCCAAGCTGGGACTTGCACGTGGCCATGAGAGGACTGTGCCCTCTCCTCAGTCCGAGGCTTGAACCTGTCCAAAACACTCTGGAAAACTCGTTCCTGCCCTGAATCCCTCAGGAAGAGTCCTCTGCTGCCAGTGAGCCACTACACTCCCCAGTCCACGGATTGTTTTCCCTTGAGTAAAGGACATCAAACCCGGTACTAAATTGTACTATTTTTGTCACTTGATAACACCAAAGAGGGAGCTGCAAGAAATACCTCGTCCATCAGACTGTACTGAGGAGAAGCCTCGGGGGAGAGAGGATTCCTATGACAACAGTGCCATCAGCGGCAACAGCTTGACCGGCCCCTGTCCCTTTCATCCGATCAGGCTTGGTTGGTATTTTGCAAGAGTACGACCAATCCCGTTAAGAGAAATGATCCAAAACCTGAAAGTCAGGCAAAAAGACAGCCGCTGTCCTTTCTGAGTCTCCCAGAGCATCGTCTAACAAGCTCCCTTCCAGCTCAGTCGGAGCTTGAGGGAAATGAGATCTTTGGTGGGCTTACCATTGACGGGGAACTAGACGCGGTCGGGGTACATGTTCTTTTGTAGAAAATTGACAAGTTGCAAATGATTTTGTCAGGTAGAGATGCAAATGCGCTCTGTCCCACAGAAAAGAGAATATGGTTTTACTGCTTGGAGGACATGAGCCAGTTTTGTGTCTTAACATTGCCCTCTTAGTCTACCATCATTTTCCCCACTGGGTATACTTTTACTATAGATGATGATCTTCAGAAAAATAAATAAGCCTTGCGGGCTAAGTGTTTTTTCTAAAACAAGCTACCGCCTTCAAGAGAAAGAGAACAACATGATTCTGAAGCGCTCAGCAATTCTGCTCCTCACAGTCACCCACTCAGAGCTCCTGATGGGCTCCCCGCACTGTTGCCAGGAAGGAATGGGACAGAAGAAGACGTCATTGGCGTTGGGCTGCAGGAGACACAGCAGGGACTTCCCCATCCTGTTGGAAGGCCAATCTGATCCAAAGAAAGGATTGGAGGGAGGGGAGACAACCAAGACCAGCTCAGGGAAGGGCTGGGGACAGTGAGGGATGAAGGACGCCCCCATGTGGGTCATCCCCCAAAGGTTTAGAGAGAGTCTTGTCTCCGCATCCAGTAGCAGAGGCCGAGTTCCTTAAACTGGGGCTGTGCTAGCTGAAGACCTGCTTACCCTCCAGCGCTAGCGTGTAAGCCCTCTGAATGCAGGGACCTGGCCTTTGTGTCGTCCTCTGTGTCCCTAGCAAAGTCAGACACTGGGATGCTAAGGGATGTCTACTGAAGACCCAGTCTGTTGAGGACTGGCCACGTAAGGACGTGAGGGAACTTTCTGGGTGATGGAAATGTTCTGTGTCGTGATGGAGGTGGTAGGTTCTGTTGGGGGTAAACATTTGTCAAAACTGATCCACTGTTCACTAAGAATGGGTGCATTTCCTTGTATGTAAATTACACCTCAATAAAACTGATAGAAGAAGAAAAAAACACTAACCAGGATTTCCTGAATTTTTTAAATAGTCTGATTCATTCTAAGCAGTGACTGGTTTGCAGAGGCTAGACTTCGATCCCCTGCCATTTTCAGTTTCTACTTGAAATGCAAACACTGGTAAAGAAAATACTTCAGGAGACCAGTGGCGGCAGAAGCCATTCCTCACATAATCACCTTTAAGAACAAAAAGTAACATGGATTCATAAGTCGGTATTAACTGACCAACCGCCCTTCATTTCAGCTGGCAAAAGGCAAAGGCTTTTAAAAATTTAGACGTAGAAAGAATGTTCAAGGTTATCTAGTGACCAACCCACTCATTTTGCAGATGAGGAAACAGGCCCAGCTAAAGAAAGGATGATGGGGAAATGTGTCCGTCAGAGGTGACCCTTACAAGTCAGGGGTTAGATCTCTCCAGAAATCTTCCTCGCCACCTCTTGAAAGGCAACCCAGTGACATTTCTGCAGATAATCTCTTTGAGAAACACTGGCAACAGAGATACTTCCAATATGTGAAGATAAAAATGGCTCATATCTTTTAAATAACGTCTAGTGTCAAGTCACTCTGGTATGCCCGGGATGCAGTTGTGTTTTCAATTATGTTTCCCATAAATAACATGGATAACAAGCTCCTGTAATAAAGTCTTTGTCTTTGGTGTTTAAAAAACAGTCATTCTAATTTATTTCCTCCAGGCCAGAGACATGATTTTTAAGAGAAAAATTTACACTTGCTGCAGATGCTGCAAGCACAGATAGATCAAGATGTTTCTGTGGTCAGATCCTTGCCAAGGGTTGAGCGATAATGGAACACGGCGTCACATCTGCTTTGGTCTGTGAGTGTGGGCAGCACTAAACGGTGTGGTATTTGTTCTGCGGGGTGTCCAATTCAGTTCCGTTATTTCAATTCACTCTTCTTGAATACCTACTGTGTGCAAGACATTGTGCTAAGGCTAATTGGAGAAGTTGCCATGGAAAGTGCTGCGAGGGAGGGTTCATTCATGGGTGGGAGGGTAGGAGGGTTCAGACCCGGGTGGGAGGGGAGGAGGGCAGAGATTGCAGACCTTAGGTGGTGGCAACCACTCATTCATTCAGCAAGCCGGGCATGCTTTCTCGAGCTGCTATGACACTTTTAAACAAGTAGAAGCATGAATGCAGGGCTGTGCCTGGAGGGGCAGTAATAAAATGTGATGAAGGCTCTTTGCCAATTTGTATTCAGTTTTCCCAATTCTGAGCTTTTGTTCCTAGCCCTGTTCCCTAGGCAACAGACCACATTGGAAGTTATTTAGCAAACAAGCTACATTAATCTCTAAACCAATTAAAACATATTGCAATGATTTATCACTATTATTCTTTAACTAATAACTTTCATTTTGGATACTGGGAAAGAAAGCCACCCACTCTATCATGTCAGCAGCTAGAAGGTTAGAGATTGTGAGCCGGTAAGAGACAGGCTCACCTCAAGGTTTAATCTGGATTCCAAAGCTCTGCAGAGAGAACTACTGTTTCTTTAAGAATAGCAACCTAATGTTCTCTCACCTGAAGGGGAGAGGGAACCATCCAGGAATACAAAGAAGCAAACAGGCTCAGTTGGGTTGGGTGACACTCTGGTATATTTCCATTGCTTTTTTTTCTTTTTTTCTTTTTCTTTTTGTAAGATAGAGTGAAAGGGAGGGAAAGGAGGAGGGGACAAGAAAGAAAGATGTCTGAGAGACACATCTTTGCTTGCCTCCCGCACATGCCCCAATCAGGTGCCTGCCCTTGACCAGGAATGGAACCCACGACCCCAAGGTGCGCAGGCTGGCGCTCTAACCATTGAGCAACCCCAGCCAGGGCCACTCTGGGATGTCCATGATCCGTCTCATCATACCCAGTGTTTGGGGCAGAGAGGGCAGGTACGTCTAGGATGCTTTAGTTCATCTCACGTTTCTGAATTGACTTTTTCCAGGTCCCCCTTCCCCAGTTCTTTGGGGACCCAAAGCGCCAGGAAGAGGGTTTTGAAGATAATGGCTGTGCCAGGGACGAGCTTCTGCAGGACACACTCTGTCCCTGACCCCGGAGTGAGCCACCCTAAGGTGTGGGGTTAGTGGTAACAAGAGGAAAGGAACAGGGGGTCAATGAGCTGTACCTCTTTGGTGGGTCAAATTCTTCCAGCAAATTCCCACGAAAGGGCCCCTACCACAGGGACCATTAAATAAAGGGCGCCTCCTTCCCAGACCTCTCCGAGGGCTGCCCCCTCTTCCCCGACCCCCCCCCCCCCCAGCAAATGACAACAGCAGAAACCCCCACCAAGGGTCCTGGGTTACCTCGGCCCCAATCCTTCCAGACCTTTCTCCTGTACAAGGTCAAACTTTTTATTTTATTTTTTAAAAATATATTTTATTGATTTTTTACAGAGAGGAAGGGAGAGGGATAGAGAGTTAGAAACATCGATCAGCTGCCTCCTGCACACTCCTCACTGGGGATGTGCCCGCAACCAAGGTACATGCCCTTGACTGGAATCGAACCTGGGACCCTTTAGTTCGAAGGCCGACGCTTTATCCACTGAGCCAAACCAGTTAGGGCCAAGGTCAAGCTCTTATCCTGGCACATGTGAAGCAAGAGCCGGAGTCCCCCTGTCCCCTCTCCCCTGCCTGTCCCCCACTGCCAAGCCACGTGGTTTCAAACGGCCAAGGGGAGGACAACTGAGGAGCCCAGAGGGTGAGAAAGAGCCTTGAGGCTTGGAGAAGGGGGAGCCCTGCCCCCCAGGGCCAGGGCCAGG
>NW_005370895.1:1706143-1707030 GCF_000412655.1 Myotis brandtii | reverse complement strand
GCAGGGTCGGTGCTGGGCTCAGGGTGCAGCCTGCAGAGGCGGCTGGGGGCCCGGCCTCGCCCGCACCCCGAGGAGCCTCCCACACAGGCCTGGGGGTAGAAGTGAAGAACCTCGGGTTCTCATCCGGGTGCAAAATAAACCCCATTAAAACCAGGTCGGAGGTCCCCGGCGTGAGAGAAAAGAAACCGCTGGGACCCCGATGGAGCGCAGCCCGTTGACCCTGGGAGACCCCGCCAAGGGCTGGTCAGGCGAGCGCCTGGCGGACACCTCACCGAGGAGGCTAGGAGGTGTGTTCTCAGACGCCCCGAGTCCCGGCTTTGGCCCACGTTTTCCTTTGGAGCATGATTTCCCCTGCTGGGCCCCCTAAAGCAGACAGACATGTTAGCAGTGTGACGGCGACAGCATGGCTGAAAGGCCACCAGCCAAGGGCATTCCGCACGCCTGCCCGCTGCTCTGGCCCACCTGGCCCAGGTCAGCACAGGAGCCCTGCCAGCCTCCTTTTCGCTTTTTTTTTTAATGTATGTTTTTATTGATTTCAGAGAGGAAGGAAGAGGGAGAGAGAGAGAAACATCAATGATGGGAGAGAATCATTGATCGGCTGCCTCTTGCAGGCCCCCTACTGGGGACCGAGCCCGAAACCCAGGCATGTGCCCTTGACCGGAATCGAACTCGCTACCCTTCAGTCCACAGGCTGACACTCTGTCCACTGAGCCAAACCAACTAGGGCCTCCTTTACGCTTCTGTGTACCTGGGTGGCTTTGGTATGGGTTTCCTCTCCCTTCAGACAAGAAAATACTAGGTTACTATTCTTTTTTCCTTTAAAATATATATATATATTTCAGAGAGGAAGGGAGAGGAAGAGAGAGAACATAGAACATCAGTGATGA
>NW_005370895.1:1698016-1705997 GCF_000412655.1 Myotis brandtii | reverse complement strand
ATGGGGATCAAGCCTGTAACCTGGGCATGTGCCCTGATCGGGAATCGAACCGTGACCTCCTGTTAATAGGTCCACACTCAACCACTGAGCCACCCCAGCGGGCTAGGTTGCTAGTCTTAAAGCATCATAGAGGTGCCTGCCCTCTCTGTCCTTCCCTCCACCTGCCTGGTCCTCCCACCCCCAGCAGGTGCCTTTGCATGCCGGCCATTGCGCATGGGCCCTTCTCATCCCCGCCTGGGTTAGAACTTCCGTGGCAGCCCTGTGAAGGTTAAGTGTATTTCCACTTTGCATGCATGGTTCAAGGTCATAGAGCCACCAGAGTCAGCATTCGAGCTCGAGACTCAGCTGTGCATACTTGCCATTGTCTCGCCTTTCATTTCTTTTTCTTTCATAGGTTGGATCCAGCGCCTCAGAGACAGAGGGAGAAGCTGGACTCAGACGGGCCCCTGTCTGTGCCCTGTAGCCAGAGACCACCAGGGACGAAGCTGGAGTGGCTGCTTTGTGGCGACGAGGAAGCTGCCACACGTGTCTCCATGAGGAGCCCTGAGCATCTCAGTGCAGGGTGTTCGAGGACTCCTCCTGGGACTCGAGCTGCGTTAAGGGCTATGAGGGGAACTTCACAGAAAGCAGGGCTTTGCTCTGGGTTTCTATGTACAAGGGGGTCAGACGAAAGCAACAGAGCTAGAGCCGTGGTTGGTAGAGACAGCCGTCACCCGTGGTCGCTGGGGACGGGCAGTGATGGATGCGGTGTGCAGCGGCCTCGTTTTGGTCTGTGCTCAGACGTGATTACGGAACGGTCTCGTTTTGCCCGCCCTCGTCTGATGTTGGTGGATCGGGATCGGCGAGATGGGCTTCTGTTCAGCAGGAGAACGCAGCGACCCGCTGTGAGCACCTGGCCAGGGCTGCTCTTCTCGTTCTCACTACCAAGGCAAAGCCTCCCCCTCAGCCCGGCCTCTCTGCCTCCCAGTCTCATGTCTTCATGGTGGGGTGATGAGGGTCCTCACACCGGGAGAGGAAGAGGAGGAGGAGGAGGGATGGGCCAGAATGAGGGGGATCTGTTTGGGGGTTGGGGTGAAGTAGCATCTTGGCTCAGAGGATTCATAGTTGTCACTGAGTGGATCCAGTGGAATTCCGAAGCCATACTGGGGGGATTGGGGGGGTGGGGGGAGAGGATTTGGGATAACATTGGTGTGCAGGTCGCTTCTGAATTATTGGAGGAAGTTCCAGGGACTGGGGTGGGGAAGGCAGTAAGAAGTGGCCATACTTAATATAGACAATCCTCACAAGCCACCCTCTGGGAAACATAGGTAGTGTGACCGGACAGTGCAATTTTCTGGTCCGTCCCGATTGTAAGTAATACGACTATCTTACTACCTTGGATGTAATGTTGCAGGCAGCAAAATGGGATTTGAAGTGCAAGAGATTTATTGGGGGAAGAATTGGGAGAAGAATCAACGGCCGGGAGCATCTGAGTGAAGAGACAGGGGGAGAGGGACTGGGCAGGAGAACCTCAGAGGGCAGTGCAATTCTGAGAAAACCTTGTCCTGGCCACTGGGGAGGCACCTAGTCCAGCCGGGCAGGCGGGCAGGCATGGCGCAGCTCGGATGCCCCTGCCTTGCTCGGTCATTGCCCAGGCGCCAACAGGGAAAGGCTGGTCTGTGTCCCCGGTAGCCGGGCGGGCGGGGTGGCCGCCGAGCTGTCAGTCAACTCTGCTCCTTGCAGCAGGTTTTCTCAGAGCATCTGAGCATCTCCCTCCCAGCCCCGATTCAACTGCTGGTACCACTTGCTTGGAGTCTTCAAACCAGCTCAAGTTTTCCTAGAAGCAGAGCCAAGAGGGGATTAGACATGCAAGAATTTTATTAAGGGAAACGCCTGTGGAGGATATAAGGGGGGAGAGAGCCCTGGCCGGTGGTGCTCATCGGTTAGAGCGTCCCTCAGACCACAGGGCCCGGTTCCTGAGTTGCAGGTTCGATCCCTGGCCTTGCTTGGGGTGCACGCGGGAGGCAACCAAACGATGCTTCTCTCCCACATTGATGTTTCCCTCCCTCCTCCCCTTCCTCCCTTCCACACTCTCTGAAAATCATTGTTTCCCTCCCTCCCTCCCTCTCCCCTTAAAACTCAATGAAAAAATATCCTCAGGTGAGGATTAACCCCACCCCCCCAAAGGGTGTGGGGGAAGGAAAACCCTATACAAAAGTAATGGGAGCTGTATACTGCTGGTGAATAAATCAATTCATAGAGGAGATTAAAAAATCAAACTTTGTTAAGTCATGTGTCCTGAATTTTGGCTTGGGAAATATGGTTTCTTTGTAAGGCATGTGAAATGGTGGATTTGGAATTTGAAACATCAAAGTCTGTCTCAACCAATACTTTTTTGCACTTCCTGTTCTAGCTTCACAGGCCCCTGGCCCTAGCTGTTTCTCAACTTCTCAACAGGGGGGTAAAGTGGGGGTCGATTTTGCTTCACCAGGGAATGTTTGGTAATTTCTGCATTTTTTTTTTAAATGTTAAAAGTATTTTTTTTAATTGAGAGAGAAACATCGGTAGGTTGCCTCCACATGTGCCCCGACCAAGGATCGAACCCGCCACCTTTTTGGTGTACAGGACGATGCTCCAACCAACCGAGCCACGTGGCCGGGGCTGTCTGCAGACATTTTAGCTGTCACAGCTGGCGCCTAGTGGGCCGAGGTGCTACTAAACATCTTACAAAGCACAGAAGAGCCCCCGGAACAGAGAACGATCCTGCCCAGGTCGTCGGTAGTGCTGAGGGTGAGAAACTGCCCTGCTGATCCTCTCCGTCCTCTTACAAGGAGTCAGGCAGCATGGCTGACTTAAATGGGCTTAGAGGGGAGACGCCCAGGGACAGTGACAGTTACAGGTACAAGGTTCGAGTGCCTAATGCTTCAAAAGAAAGGCCAACAATCAATACGCCAGTGTGTGGAATTAGGAAAGGTTTATTGATTGGGAAGGTGCCTACTGAGAAGATGGGAGAACTAATCCTCAGATCCCTCTTAAGAAAGCCCCAAATTCAGGCATCTTTTATGTCAAGGGAAGGGAGGAGGGTGTGGTCAGTAGACAGTGAGACAGCTTGGCGCCGACAGGGATCCAAGACGGCATCGTCTGGACCTGCTGCGAGCTGCCTTCCAACTGGGCTCACCCAGCGGGAGCACCTGCAGGCTCTGGAGGCGGGCATAGACAGCTCTGTGCTCCGGGCCACACACTGTGTGTGGCTGTGTCCTCCACACAGAGATGGCTTTCCGTGGCGTCCCCTGGCCCTTCTGCCCCTCGGTGCTCCTGGCCAGCCTTGGAATGCCCCGACAGCCCCTTGCTGGTTTGCTGATCATTCCCATATCTCTGTCAATACAGGAGTCACATGTGCCGAGCCGGCACAGCCAGGTTCGGTGAGCCTGAGAGGGGGCAGTGAAGGATTGAGACTTTTCAAGAGAGGAAAGCTGAGTCTGGCTGGGACGCTGCCCCCTCTGACGGAGAGACAGCGCCACGCACTACAAGCCGAGTCTTTGTTTTATAGCCAGTTTCCACGAGGCAAAGTAAGGGCGTGGTCAAGATGTTTACAACCTTCTCGTGGGTTTCGAACCTACTCAATTACATGCACCTAAAATCTAGTAAGCCCACATCACTCAGCCACGTGGGGCTACGGGTTCGGACCATGAGATCAAGCTTACAAACATAGCCTTTGGCTGCAATTGTGCTGGGAGGGCGTTGCCCTCCAAGCGAGGACTTGCACGTGGCTTTGCCACAAGAGGACCAGCACCCTCTCATTAGTCCGAGGCTTGAACCTGTCCAAACGCTGTAGCCGCTCTCCACAGTCACAGTCGTTTGGGGACAATGCCAAGCTGAAACCTTGCAGGACAAACTTAATAATCAATGGGGAGAGTTCCTTACATAGGTATGTAGGTGAGTTCCCTGAGAATATGGGACTCTGGGACAAATGGGGCAGTTGAGGCCTATATATAACATTCTGAACTAAGAGGGAGGCCAGGGTCTGGGACTGCAGAGGAAGGTGGGCAGTTCACAGGTAGATGAGCGGGAGCAAGCATCTGGCACACCAGCGGGACACAGAGGGGAGCCCTTCTAGATTCTTCCCGGTCTGCTACACTTACTTAGGTCATATTTTGATGCTAAGGTGATGCTCCCTTTCTTTAGGCAGGTTTTTCTAGATGAATTCCTTGAAGCATGGGGAGAGTCTTAAAAAAAAAAAACAGCTTAAAATAACCCATGTTTCCAAGAGGCATATTTTGGCAAACTCTGCTTCCCCTCACTGGCCACTCAGCCTCCCTGTGCGCCCCAGTTCTTTCGCCTGAAGATGGCATTGGCCTTGGAGATGGTTCTCTCTGGCTGTGTCCTCACATTGCATGACACGCCAGTGCATTCTAGTGGGGAAAGTGGTTCGTTGTTTTGCAGGCTGTGCCATGATTTTTAGCTTGAAAGATTCATAAACGATGCTCATAAATGAGTCACCCATGAAAGGCAGGCGACACAGAACCTAGCATCAGGCTTCAGAAATAGCCCTAGAAAATCTGGAAGGAAAAAATGTGTTTTTACAGGAGCCCCTGCCACCAATCACAAGTACTATACACAACAATACACACCACTATCAACTCCCTTTTACGAACCTTTCACACACCAGGAAGCATCTGGAAACTTTCAAGCTTCAAGGATTTAATGTATATAACAGATGGGATATGGGCTTTGGAACTCAACAGACCTATGATGGAATTCCAGCCCCATCGATGAGTGTTCTTTGAAAAATTAACCTCTCTCTACCTCATTGTCCTCAATTATAAAATCGGTTTAGTAATCCCTGTCTCCTAGGTTATTATGAATATTAAATGAGATAATTTCTGGGTTATTGCCAGGACATGGTAAGGGCCTTCGGGGTCTGGCCCAGCACACATTAGGAGCATACACATTGCTCATTTTATTAATATCTCCATGTTCTCTTAGCAAAGCCAAAATCAAAGGAAGAAAGTGCCTAAAGCAGCGGTTCTCAACCTGTGGGTCGCGACCCCTTTGGCGGTCGAACGACCCTTTCACAGGGGTCGCCTAAGACCATCCTGCATATCAGATATTTACATTACGATTCATAACAGTAGCAACATTACAGTTATGAGGTAGCAACGAAAATAATTTTATGGTTGGGTCACAACATGAGGCACTGTATTTAAAAGGCCAGAAGGTTGAGAACCACTGGAGAGGTTTAAGGCATCAAGGACACATCAGTGGAGGGACATCTTCTTTCTTTGTGTGTGGCTTTATTTTTATTGATGAGGGAGAGAGAGAGAGAGAGGGAGAAAGAGAGAGAGAGAGATTTGTTCTTCTACTTATTTATGCATTCATTGGTTGATTTTTGTATGTGCCCTGATTCGGATCAAACTCACAACTTTGGTGTATCAGGCAATACTGCAACCAACTGAGCTACCCAGCCAGGGTGAGAGCTACTCTCCTTTCAAATACATTGTTCTCAGAGGAAGGGTTTAGGCCAGTGCTCTTCAAACATTTTGCCAGCATCCTCTCAACCCATTTACTGTTAGCACACAGCTGAGCAAAACATCACAGGTCTAGTGTCTATTTTTATAAACATGGATTTTTCTTTTTTAATTGGTTCATACATCATAAAATGAAGCAGAGTTCTGCATCAATAATTCAAGTTTTCACTTTTAGAGCTGTAAATGTTGAGAAACGTTGAACAGATAAGTTGGTGGGACTGAAGAGTGACATCTCTTAACACTTGACCTCCTCGGGGACAGGTCAAAGTGCCCTCTGTTGGAACCCTTGCAAAAGGAGTGTTCCCCCAGTCTCTGCTTCTTCAACACCTACACCAATATTTCAAATTGTTGCGAAGGCAACACACCAAGGCAAAGAGGGAAAGGGTGATTGTGAAAGAGGCCTCAACCTAGTAGAGCAACACAGAAGTTGACGATCTAGAAACTGATTCCTTATCATTGTTCATATACACCCTGGAAAATTCTCCTAATTTTGTGCCTCTGAGCCAGGGCCGGGACTAGTGAAGTGAGTGACACACTCACCTGGGGTACAAAATTGAAGGAAGCACCAAAAAAAACCCTCAGTAATCATGATACATAATGCTTGAATGAGATATTTGTAAAAATAAATATTAATGCAAAAAAAAAATCCGTGGTGAACAAAACATCGAAATTTAAAATAAAAATCCTAGGACAGGCGTACCCCAGCTCGAAGTCCACAGGTGTCCCAAATGTAAGAGCTGGCGGCTGATCCAAGATGGGTAACCATTCTCTTGCCCATACTGCCACCTGCTGCCAGAAGTGAGTAATTCTCGCTGTCTGGCCAACCGGGCGTCCCAGTGCTGCGTCCCCACACTCTCTTGCCTGCAGCCACCCACCTCAGGAACCTTGGGAACCTCTGGCCACCTACTTCCTGGTGGATGGCTGCGTGTGCTAAAAAGATCCCAAGGCTCAATTTCTAGACCTAGATCTGAGTGTCAGCGTTGCCTCTTTGCTGGGCCTTCTTGAACGAGTCACATCACCCTTCTGAGCCTGAGTCTGCACCTAAAATGGACCTCATTACCTCTTCCCATAATTGAGCAATTACGTGAGACTCTTTCTGTGACAATGCCAAGCAGACCGGCCAGAAGTATGCTGCCTCAGCCGGCCCACTCACTACCCTGGATCAAATCACGCTGTCACCAATTTATTACCGAAGGCGAGACACTCCAAAAGACAACCACGCCGAACAAGGTGCTAGAGAAGTCCAGACAGTGGCTGGTGCTGTGGCCAGTGGGATAAGGAAGGCTTCCCGTAGGAGGTGTCACTAGAGCTGAGCCTACGGGACCAGAAGGGCCAGGTCAGGCCAAGAGCTGGCCAATAGCCTCTAGGGATCGCTAGGCCACGTCTGTTTTATCTCGGGAACATTCCAGGACATGAAGCAAGCATTAGAGTGGTGGTAGGAAGGCCAAGGCCCTTGTCATCAGCCCTGGGTTCAATCCTGGATGTGCTACTTATGAGCTGTGTGACCAAAGGAAGTCACTTAACTTCCTTGAGCCTCAACGTCCTTCTCTAGGGAATGGGGATAATAAGACATCTTGTCCTGGGTGGGTAAGATTAAATAAGATGACATACTTAAATCGCCTGCGATATGGTGGCTCAATGAGTGGCAGCTGCTATTGTTAACATGGGGACTTCTGTGAGGAGTGGGAAGAACAGGGACACAGCAGTCGGGCAACCCTGGCAATGGTCATATTTGGCTTCTGGACCCGCCCCCCCCCTCAGTGTGTTGGTCAAGGAGGGGGGTGCTGATCCCACCGTGGCAGCCTCTGCTCCCGCCCACCCCCACCCCCAGCAGGACTCAGCATATAAGTACACCCCGGAAAGGGAGTGTGGGGGTCTCCCCGCCCTGAGGTTGGGAGGGGATGCTGGAGTCCAATACAGTCGGGGAAGCGGAGTTCAGAGAGAGGCCTGGGGATCTGAACGCTGGCTGCGACTTAGATGACACATCCGAGAGTGTTCATTCCCCACCTTGACAACAGATGCAAGAAAATGTCCTTGCTTTCCGGAAACACTCAAATATTCAGGGATAGGGAACATCACGCCTGCAATGTACTGCCCAATGGTTCAGAAAAAATAAAAGGGTAAAGAGAATAAGGGGAAATGTTAATGTCTGGAGAATCGAATTGAAGGGCACACAGGAATGGTTGCAACTTTTCTGTATGTAGGAAATGATACGAAAAATAAAAGTTATTACAAGAAAAAGGCAGCAGCCGCCAGGGTTCTCTTCCTCCTCCCTCCCTGAAGCCCTTCTCTCCAGCATCCACTCGCGTGTCCAGCTGCCTTCACACGCCCCGCCCCAGCACCCCGCACCCCGCACGGACCCAGCCACTCTCCAAAAGCTGCACCGACTTTATTTGCAAAAGGAGGCTCCAAGCACTGCAGGGCATCTGCGAGCAGGGGTCCGAGGCTGGAAGGTCCCCACAGCCCTGTGGCCC
>NW_005370895.1:1697137-1697770 GCF_000412655.1 Myotis brandtii | reverse complement strand
TCCGGCTGCGCCGTGATCTCCGTCTCCCAGTTCTTGTAGGCGATGCGGCCGCCGGTCATGTCCACCCAGTCGCCCTCCGCCGCCATGTCGTTGAGGCCCAGCCAGATCTCGGCCTCGCTGCCCACGCTCTGCCGCAGGTACTCGAACATCGCGTCGTTCTCCGAGCCCGTCTGCGGGGTGCCCAGCGTGCCCCCGCGCGAGATGCAGTCCTCGCTGGCCTCGTGGAAGGTCTTGGCCTGGGCGAAGGCCAGAAAGCACTTCATGTGCACCTTGGTGCCCTTCAGGCAGACTGGGAGGGGAGAGAGGGCCGTCACCGAGGTCCCCGGTCCCCGAGCCAGAGCGCCCACTGACCGTCCCCGCTAATATTCTGTGGCTGTGCCCTAGTCGTGACCCCCTGGGTTCATGCAGAAAACTAGACGAAGACAAAGCCTGAGAGCAGTGCTGGGCGAGCAATCAGCCCTTTGCTCCTGCGGCGCCCTCTGCTGGCAGCCCCTCTGTATCTCCCTCCTCCTCCTTGAAGGGTTCCAGTGAGTGCACCGCATGAATGTATGGAGGCTTCTGGGAGCAGGGCCCTGGCAAGGTCACCTCTGCCTCCCTGTGTCTGGCAGAGGCTGGCTGGCCCGGGACCTCACA
>NW_005370895.1:1691299-1697084 GCF_000412655.1 Myotis brandtii | reverse complement strand
AGGGGCAGATGCCAGGAGAAGGGTTGCTCCCCTAACCCCTCAACTCTGGCTAGGTCAACAGAGCCGTATGCTTTGGGTGGGCTACAGACAAGGTGATCTGCAGGTGGTGGTGGTGGAAAGGACGATGAGAGGGAGAAGGTCCCCAAGGAGGCCCAGAGACCGTGACCGCCTGGGACTCAGCGGAGAAGAGGGGCTCTTGGGATTCCCATGTGCCATGGACTTTGTGCAGGGAGGTCCCCACCACCTGCCCTCACCTCAGGGGACGGTGGCGTCTGGGTTATCAGGACTGCACAAGCACAAAGCTTAGACATGAGAGAGACCTTGGAGCTTTCCTGCACCTCTATCCCCACCCCGTCCACTTTACAGTGAGGAAATGAGGCCCAGGGTGGCACTGTGCTCATGCAGACACTGTGGCTGATCCAGCCAGCACCCCTTCCCACTCCCCCCTCCTTGTCTGTCTCCAGTGCAGGAATGAGCTACTTCCAGATTCTCTTGTTGTTTAAGCTACTCTTAGTTTTCTATTACTTGAAGCCAAGACATGGTAGACATTTCCTTCCTAGAGCCCCCTTTCCCCACCGGCCAGGTTAGGCACGTTGTCCAGAGTCCTGTGTTTGTCCTCCCTTAGCAGAGATTTACGGAGTGTTGATATGTGGCGGGCACTGTGCTGGGCAGGGTGGCGGGAGAGACAAGGGCAACCAGAAGCAAACTTGGCTGCTGTGTTCCTGGGGCTCACAGTGTCGTGGGAGAGACAGACATAAATCAACACATGAATAAAACATTACAAATTGCTATAAATGAGATAAAGGAAAGAACATCATTCTGTGAAGCTTTTAACTGATTGAGAAGAGGGATTAGATACTTTGAGATGGTGGTGCTGGAGGTATTTAGTACATGGCTCTTGGCGGAGCAGTTCAGGCCGCCAGAACAGCATGTGCAAAGGCCCTGTGGTAGAGGGACAGAGTGTGGCACAGCAGAGGGACAGAAGGATGGCACTGTGGATGCTGAAAGAAAAGATCCGAGAGGGAGAGGATGTGTGAAAACTGCCCAGTGAATGAAAAGGATTTGGAGGTTTCTGAGGAGGCAGCAGGGGAGGGGACTCGGCTGCTGGGTAGAAAATGGAGGTGGGGTTATAACAATAGGCCCATTGCGTGGGTTTTCTGTGAAGAATGAGTCGATGGCCTGGCCGGTGTGGCTCAGTAGTTGAGTGTCGACCTATGAACCAGGCGGTCACTGGTTCAATTCTCGGTCAGGGCACATGCCTGGGTTGCAGGCTCGATCTCCAGTGTGGGGCGTGCAGGAGGCAGCCAATCAACGGTTCTGATCATTGATGTTTCTATCTTTCTCTTCCCTCTCCCTTCCTCTCTGAAATCAATAAAAACATATTAAAAAACAAAAAAGAGTGACAGCGTCAGCAAAGCTGCTGACACACAGGGGGTGAAGCCGACGCCCCCTACGGCTGCAGGGCCTGGCTGAGTGGAGGGTCTCCCAGGACTGGTTAGGGTGGTGCCACCTCTGCTCCACAGAGTGCTGCAGGGGTCCCGCTTCCGGTGGGTGATGATGGATTCTGTGGGAGAGCTTTTGTCCTTTGGGACATTCCACTCCCACACACCAGGGCCTCCAAGTACCGGGTGCCCTGCCTATGGGGCTGGCCCAACGGAGCCAGCGGGGTGCTGGCCTGAGGCCTTGGGTGCACAACTGCCCAGAAAGGCCGCCGCCACACTCACCCGTCTGCAGGGCCTGCTGCTCCTTCAGCAGGGCCACCTCCTGGGCCAGGCTCTCCAGCTGGCTCTTGAGCTCCTCAAGCATCTTCGGGCTCACAACATCTAGGATGGAGTCAGGAGGGCGTGGAGATGATGATGCACATGGGAGGAAGGCAGTAGGGATCGGCAGGGCAGGGGGAGGGGGGAGACTCCGTCTACCAACCATCAGGGACAAGGGGGAAGGACTCCCTCGACCTGACCTCTGGGTGTATGCTTTGTCTGTCTGCTGGTGACAGTGTAAGTATTCGCTCAGGATTTGCCTCTGCCAGGGGGACCTGTCACTTGCTCTTGCTGAGGTGAGACCTGTGTGGCGTTTGCTCAGGGACATTGCTGGGGTTCCTGTGGTGTTGGGATTGGCAGGGGCTGGGCTGGGGGTGCAGGCAGTCTTCCGTGACCCCCAACCATCCAGCCACCCTTCCAGCTCCGAAGAGAACGGAGCACAGAAAGCAGGGCCGAGGCCCTTGAGACCTCCCAGGTTCCCCTCTCCAGGCAGGAGGAATAAGACACAGATCCAGCCCGGGACCGAGTGTGGTGGCACAGGTAAGGGTGCGCGTGGCCTCGAGGTCACAGGGATGTGCGTGACCTGGAGCATGAATTCAGTGCTCGGCCTCTCTGAATTCAGTTCTCTCATCTGTAAAATGGGAAGCTAGCAGCCCCACCTGAGAGGACTCCGCAGAAAACTAGAGACTAGGAGAAATAAAGCATGTGAACAGTGCTGGGCTTGCAGTCAGCCCTGTGAGCTGGGCAATGTTTCTACACCACGGACAGCAAACTGAGGCCAGACTGAAGCAACTCGCCCAAGATCGCAGAGCCAGCAGCTGGCAGGGCTGCCTGAACCCAGGCCACATGGCTCTGAGCTTGACCTTCCCCGCCTCTGACAGCACAGACGCCTAACGTGAGCCCCAGGCCCTGCAGGGAGCTGGTGAGCGAGAGGTCTTGCTCCATGTGTGTAAGTTGAGAGCTCTGTGGGTGGACCCGTCTTCCTGAAATCCCAGGGACTTTAAGAAAACTGTGCTCAGCTTGGGGTGGGGGTGGGAAAGGGCTTCCATGGTCCATTTGGCTGGGCCTGCATGAAGTCCACGGTCATGAGGGGTGAGGTCAGAGCCTCTGTCCATCCATAAGATGCCTTGGCAGGGGAATGGCAGGAAACAAATGCAAGCAAAACCACCCTTGTGTGCACAGAAATTTGTGTTGCAACTTATCAGATATGAGGAAAATGACACCCAGATAAGTAAGGCCAAAAAGGGCGGGTTTGGGGCTGGGGAAGGAGCCTGGCGGGTTTGTGTGTGCCTCGCCTGGGGCTCTGCCTCAGCCGGTCTGCAGCAGCTCTGTCCCGGTCACATGGCGCACCAGCACAGGGTGCCACGTAAAGTGGCACAAGTTGGGCACTACACAAGGGCACTCAGCTCAGGGGACACATGGGGGCGCGAATCCAGGCCTAAGCCTTGCCCTTGGCTGTGCTGGGTCAGACCACACACGGGGTGGGTGCCTTTCTGTAATGTGTGTGTGCAAGGCACGCTCCAGGGACTGGCCCAGGAGAAGGTGCTAGCAGTGCTCCACCCGAGGAAGGTGTGGGAGGAGGGGTCCCTACTGCTCGGGGTGAGGAGTCAGGAGGCCCTCGCCCCAACGCTGTCTCTGAGGCTCAGAGTCGAGATGTGTGATTGAAATGGTTGTTCTCCAGCTTTTGTGCTAAGGACCTGTGACCCCTGTGAGGTCATCCTGCCGACCTGAGCTCCTGGGCCAGATGTGGCCACGTGGCCCCTGGAGTTCCCGCCGCCTGAGCCTCCCTGCGAGCCTCGCCTCTGGCTGACCGACCAGCTTTCCTTCCCCGAGGTAATCACTGTCACTCTTATAAAGGCTTCCAGAAAAATTCTACACATGCACAAGTAAATAGGATTTTTCCTATAAATTCCTTTTTCAAAACAAAGGCCAGCACACCATCCATTCCATTTTCAACTTTTCTTTGCTCACTTTATAAATGGAACCTTGGGATTATTTCCATCAGCTCGGCCCGTTCTGTCTGTCACCCCCCTGTGGGTCTCTCTAATCCAGATGTACCTTTACGTACATACTCCACTATCCACGGCCACTGGCCACTGGCCACGGACAGAGGAGGCTCCGAGGGGGGCCTGAGGGCGCCCACGCGCCCCTCCCTGCTTCGTGTTTTCTGCGCTCTCGGACCTGGCGCGCCTGGAACTCTCCCCGCCTCTGAGCCCTGTGGGGGTGACAGCCCCGTCCATTGCCATGGCGCTTCACTGGTGTTGTCTCAACACAGCTCGAGGTGACTTCACTGCGGGCAAGGCTCCCAGGGCAGGCCTTGCCGCAGCCAAGGTGACCCAAAGACACCCCAAGCCCCAGGGGCGACAGAGGGAGAAAAAGCTGCTTCCGGTGTCCTGGTTTGAGTTTCAAGGCTGGGATACGCTATGGAACCAAGAATTAACTTATTCCTGCCCCCCCTTCTGCATCAAGTATATCCTATGTGCCAGGCACTTTATAAGTTTTGTATCATCAGATCCTCATGACAACCCTTGGGGCAAAGGCCAGGACCCCACTTTAGAGCTGAGAAACCTGAGGTTCGGAGCTTGCAAAGCAGAGCCATTGGCTCTCTCCGGTGAGGGCCGAGCATCTCCAGACGGCTGAGCAAAAGGTTTGATTTCTTTAAAACATCAAGGGGGAGAGAAGTGGATCTGATGATCTGGAAGGTTCTTTCCGACTGTGAGAGTCAGTTCTTTCTGGCAGCCGCCCCTGCTATGGAGAGCACTCCCAGGCCCCAGGGGACTTCACTAACGTTCTCCGGACTCATCCAGAAGGAAAATGAGCCCACGGACCCAGCGAAGGAGAGGGCGACCCGCTCCCTGGAAGATGGAGAGGTGCCCTGTCCCCCTCCTTACCTTTCTTGGCATTTGCAGCCTTCTTGACCTTGGGGGACGGTGGCTCGGCGGTGACCTGGGTCAGGAGGGAGAAGAGGCAGAGGAGCAGGTAGGCCCCCCAGAGCTCCATGCTGCTGCTGCCTGCAGTGCGCCTGGGTCGGAGAGCAGTGGCGCTGTGACCAGGGCTGCACGGCTTCAGCAGCTGCCGCGAGGACCTCTGTCCAGGAAACCCTCCCAGACTTGGCTGTGGGCGCACCCAAGCAAAACAAAACAGAACGCCTGCGAAGGGGGAAGGCTGGGAGCTGCAGAGCCTCGCCTCCCAGGGAACAGCCCCCGGCATCCTGGCCCTGCCTTCTAAAATATTTTCTAGGATTCTGAAAAACACATGATAGTGTTCAGAGCTCACACCCAGGGCAGGTGCGGAGTCACGCCCTTCCCTGGAATTCGCTCAGAGAGGCTTCCCAACAGCAACAGGAGGGAAGTCCTGCCATCTCCCCATTTTACAGTCGCAGAAACTGAGGCTCAGTGAGGTTGAAGGACTTACCCAAGCTGCTCAGATGTTGGGAGCAGCACCAGTATTTAAACTAAGCAGGGCGGTTCCAGAACAGTGACGCTGCATTAGGGATGTTCGTTAGCATGAAGTGCTTAAGGAAGAGGGGAACGTGCCAGCAGAACCAGCTTGGATTTGGGTCCAAGGGCTAAAGTCAGGGGTTTGAGCATCAAAATGGCAGCTCACAGAGGCCGCCTGCAATGGATTCACCAACAGCCCCGGAGAATCTGTGGATTTCATCCTCCCGTGTGAAGGATCGCTGTGCTGGCACCATCCCCCAGGCCTCTCCAGCCGAGGGGCAGCAGGCAGGGGTAGCTTCAGCCAGGAGGTGACCTGGGGCTAATGTTCATGAGTGAACCACCCTCAGGGAAATGTCCCTGCACTAATGCACCCCTCCTCCCCCCCTTTTTATACCAATTTTCCTGCACAAAGAATGATCTTCCTAACCAAGCCCAGAGGCAGGAAAATCAGGAGAGAGCCCTAAAAGGCCCATTTTCGCTTTCAAGTTCCTGTTGTTTTTTTCCTCCAAACTGTTGGAAGTCTGAGTTATAGAAAACACCCTCTGGCCACCCCACCCACGTCAGCCCAAACAGCATGAAAACTTC
>NW_005370895.1:1663163-1690823 GCF_000412655.1 Myotis brandtii | reverse complement strand
TGTTTCCTCTCAGCTCCGCTGGGCTGGCCCGAGTCAGAGCGCGGCGGCCCGGGAGGCACAGAACTTCCCACGCTCTCCTCACAGGTGAGAGTGTCCAGGGTGCGAATTGCCAAGAGCATTGCAAGGGCGGTCTCAGCCCGAGTCAAAACCACCGACAGGGTCTGCAGCCTTGGCCTCGTGACCCTCCTGAGGGAAGTCCTCCGTTGCAGGCCTCGCTGGCCTGGTGGTCAGCCCTTGATTCAACAAGGGTTGCCTCTGCTCTGTCCCTGGCCTTGCGATGAGGTCTTCCAGTGAGGCTGTGCCTCTGGCGGTGAATGTCACTGCTTCTCAGTCCAATCGCCCTGCCAGCTCAGTCCAACGCCCTGCCAGCCCACCTCCGGCCCTGGGGTAGGACAGGAGGGCTGGAGAAGGGCATTTCCCTTCCTCCAGGGCAGCCAGGTCCCTGACGAGGCTCTGGTGAAAGTGTCTCCTGAAGGGACCTTGTTCAAAACAACAGTGCTCTGATGTATTTTCAAAATGGCCCCTTTGTCCCTCCTCCTGCACCAGGGGAGTATTTCTCCAAAATTCACTGTGGGAACCAGGCCGAGTTCCTGGAGATAAAACACACAGAAGTGTGGGGCCCCTGATGCCCATGTTCCCCTTCCCCTGGAGCTTTTAACTCTCGGAGCTGCGCACGGAGCCTCCAGCAGCTCGCAGGTGTGGCTCAGGTCTCCCTTCCTGCTTCTGGCCCCAGAGGTTTCAGTCCCAGTAAGTGTGAGTCTCTGATTTGCCTGTTGGTCTCTCTAATTTGGGGAGCAGAGGTTTGCCCTGTGACCTCACTTCTCTCACTGGTTGAAGAAGAGTTGTTGCCTTTTCCGTGGCTCCACATGACTGCCAGGTCCAGGTTTCAGGGGGCTGTCGGCAGCAAATTAGGAACAAGCTCAGGCCTCTTTGTGGGGACACTGACCCCCTTTCCAGCCATGGCGCTGGTCCGACACCCTCAGGACCCGCTCCCCCTCCAGTCCCCTGGCACATGCCAAGCCAGGTCTTGCCATTATTTTGATGAGTAACCTAGTTCTTCCCACAGCAGGAACCGTATCTCCTGGAGGCAGTGAGGGGAGGGAGGGGGCAGAGGTTAAGAGGCATCTACTCGCGAGGCCTCTGACTCGGGTAAGGCCTTTGCAAAGACAGTGGCGTAGTTTCTTTCAGGAGATGCTGCTCTCCTTTAGCTGGGGGTGGGGCTTCGGCCTGCGAGGGCCAAACATTTCTAATAAACGCCTCGCCTGGAGAGACCTTGCCTGTCGCTGTTTTGTTGCATTTGTGATGTACACTGCTTACCGTTGTAATGCAAGTAAATAACAATTAGGAAGTAATAATACAAGAATAAACTGTTCCTCATACTCATACTGCAAACCTGCTTTTGCCCCACCCCGTATTTCTCTCCTTCCTTTATTCTGCTTAGCCACGCAGCGCAGTGGGAAGTGGCCCGACAAAGCCTCATCCGTCTGTCTCATCAGCCTGTCTTTGATCATCAAGACGGAAGGCTTCTACACCTGACTCAATTCAGCTGCCCCTGCCCACCGCCATGTTCTGTCACACAGTCCACCAGGAGCAGGGAGGAGGCACGGCTGGTCTTGTGTCTTTGGGAGCACTGTCATGGCACCAGGAGGGACAAACCCTGGAAAAAGGCTAAAAAATAACTACACCCAGGCTGTGTTCTCAATAGGGCAGCGGCTCCAAGTCTAAGTGTGGGCAGCTGCTTCTCTCTGCAGGGACGGGCCTGGCCATGCAGAGGAGGTGCCCATGCCAGGCCCCCTGGAGCAGCCTGCATGGCTCCCACATGCTTTTCCCGTTGAGCAATCCACGCCTAGCTCCTTACCCTACTTGTCTAATTGAAATGCAGAGTGAACGTCATGGCTGCTCTCCTGGTCCTTTAAGATTGACTGGGAGGATCCGACCCCCGGAGAGAAACAGGCTGCTCAGCCCTCAAACAGACTTGATGCCAGCACACGCAGGCACTCCGAGCAGCGCCCCAGGAGTCTGCTGGGGCCATGGAGGACAGCCTTTCCGTCCCAGAGTATGAAGGCAGGCTGGGTAATCAAATGACAACATCTCTAAAGCAGCCTTCTTGATGCTGACAAAACAAGAAAATCTTACAAAACACCCGGGAGTGGCTATAAAACACTGAGCAATTTCACAATGAGGCTGATAAGAAAGGTTGGCTAAGGACCAAAGTGGCCACCAAGACCCTGCTGGGGGGGCGGGGGGGCAGGCAGGAAGCAAGAACTGGGCTTCCCCAGGCCTCCAGAGGCTCGCCAGCCAGGCAGAAGCCCTGGGTGGACACCTGGGCAGAGTGCCTCTCTCTTCTCCTCCCGGGGAGCACCAAATGCACAAGCAAATGAACCTTTTTGTGTGATTCTTACACTAAAGGCTCTGGAGGGGGGAAATTTCACAAAATGCACATCATAAGCATTTCCTTTAAGCCATTTTTCTCAGGGGCCCTTATTCCAGTGTGTTCGTTGTTCTGAGCTCCTGCAGCAGGAGACGAATGAGCCCCCTCGGGGAGGCCATGACCAGAGCCCTCTCTCTCCCGGGGAGCACTTCTTGGGACCTGAGGAGGCGAGGGCCAGACTCTTGCAGGCGTCACTGAAAGGCGTTCGACTTGGCGCTAAAGAATCCCAGCCATACCGAACCAGACCAGAAAATAGACTTTAATTTTACACGTACAAATGTTGCTTTAAATTCATAATTAGGAAAAATATATACAAACTTCGGCTTAAACAAAAAAAGTGGAAACCAGCTCCAGAGTGGGGGGCTGACGTGCAGCTCACCCCAGGAATCCAACCTTCTGTCTCTTGGGCCCCAGGCTCTCCTCCTTGTGCAGGATGCTGTGCAGCGAGGTGTGCAGCACCTTGCCCACACGCTTGCTGGTCTGCGGGGCGAGGAGGGGAGAGAGCACGCGTGAGGCAGGCACGCTGACCCGGGGAAGCCCCCCTCTGCCAGCCTGCGGTTCCAGACCCATACACACTCCACCTGCCTCCCGGGCCTTTGTGCAATTAAATAATTCAATCAATACAAAACAAACTCCAAACCTCAACAGAATAATAGCTCCTTCTGAGAAAACCTCCATCCCAATAAAGAGAAAAAAAGACACCAACCCCCAGGCACCAAGCAGCAAAGGCTGCCTTGGCCATTAGCTCACGCTCAGCATTCCTGCTGCCGTCACAACAGCAGCGAAATTGTCAACCAAGTCTGGACGTGGTCCCCGCCAAGTCCCACGGTCCTGGAGTAAGAAGGCACAGAGACCCCAGGACGTGCAGTGTGTCTGATGAAGAAGATGGTGCTGAGGACTCGTCCTAACAAGCAGTTTCTAATGTACCTGCCAGCAGATCTCTAAGCAGAACCCCTCAGATGAGACCAAAGTCAACACCTGGATAGGGTCTTTGGTGTCTCCGCCACTACATACACCGCCCACTTGTGCTTTCAAGTAAGATAATAAAAGGAGAAAACAGACACCAAGGGCTCAGAGTCTCCTGTGAAAAGCCACTGTTTCTAGGAATGAAGGAAGCATTACATGGCAACCTTGCCTGAGCAATGACCTATGGGCACGTGTTATGATGTGATCCAGTGGCTGCTTGAACAAAAACCACCTGCTCCGGCCAACTGCGTTCCTGGCAGGTCAGTCAGTCAGTCAGTTGGTCAGTGTTAAAGTCCTCAAAGATTTGTACAGAGTTGCATTTGTGATGTACACTGCTTACCGTTGTAATGCAAGTAAATAACAATTAGGAAGTAATAATACAAGAATAAACTGTTCCTCATACTCATACTGCAAACCTGCTTTTGCCCCACCCATATTTCTCTCCTTCCTTTATTCTGTAACTTCCTTTATTCTGAGCAGGACCAGGGCCCTGTGGCTCTGGGCCAGTGGGGAGACAAACACGTCACCCAATGAGCACAGAGCAGCTGGAAAGAGCCCTAATGGTGCTGCAGAGGGTGGAGGAGACCCGAGGGAGCAATCCACCCCTCAGGCTGCCAGGAGGACTTCCCCACTCCCATTCCTCTCCCCTTGAAACAGTTCTAAACCCGGAGGAAAGGGGAGACGGCCACCCTTCAGCCCCTGGCTCCACCTTTGCTGCCTCCAATTCCCTCATCAAATCACAAAGGCTTGGGATTTTGGAGTCATAAGTTCACATTATCAGTTCAACACTCTACTTTAGAACCGTGAACGTGGGATCGGGGAGGGGAAGATAAGCAACTGTTACCAGCGGGTTCCTTACCCCCCCCCCCCCCCCCCCCCTTGGCTAAGTCAGCAGACATCCAGCTCGCACCAGCTGTCCTCCAAGCTCCAAGTCTGGGTCAGGGGTGTAAACAGGAGAATCCGATGGTGTTGCTGAGGTGGCAGGAGGCAGCAGGCACTCCCAGCCAGGCCCAGCACCTGCCTCAGAACCAGAACCAGAACCTCACCTCCATCATCTCGAAGATGCTCTCTGGGTCCAGGCTGCCCTTCCCCACTTTCCTCATACACGTCACGACGCCCTGGCTGGTCACGGACACCAGCACGCTGGCCAAGGAGCAGGCCTCCTCCTGCAGAGTCGCGTCCACCACGTGCCGATAGCCAATCTGCAGGCAGGCAGCAGAGCACACGTGGGTGACACAGCCCTGATCCCCACCCAACTGCTCCCGGAGGTACACCCAGACCAGCAAAGAGCCTGCACTGCCCATTCAGGATCGAGATTTTTAGATTCTGATCACGTGGAAAATATCTGAAGTAATGTTCAACCAACATCTTGCCAGCCGTGGTGTGAGCCGTGTAGCAGAAGCATGAAATGGAAATATGGGGGTGAGGGGGATAGAACTAGAATTCAGTGACCATCCAAGTCAGAGGCCACCAAGTGTTTCTGACAGCGGGGCACAGGGAGAAATTCACATGGGCAGCCACATGGATGTTTCCCTGTGACAAAGATGAGAGCAAGAGAGGACATGCTGAGGGACACGCTCAAGAATGAGTCAGGCCCTAGCCAGTTTGGCTCCGTGGACAGAGGGTCAGCCTGCGGACTGAAGGGTCCCAGATTCAACTCCGGTCAAGGGTACATGCCCGGGCTGTGGAGGCAGCTGATCAATGGTTCTCTCTCATCATTGATGTTTCTCTCTCTCTCTCTCCCTTCCTCTGAAATCAATAAAAATATATTTAAAAAAATAAAATCAATAAAAACATATTTTAAAAAAAGAGTCTGGTGCAGGTGGCTCGAGTCAGTCCCAACACTTTACCATACTCAGGTTTATGAAGTGATTTTCGTGGAATGAAACCCAACCCATTTGGCCTTATTTTGAAACAATGAATCCTGGGTGGAATCAGGGACAGCTCAGCCAATACAGGCCTCTGTGCACATCAGCATCAGCCAGATGTTGGCTCCACAGGCCTCTGTGCTCATGTAGAAACCACACCAGGAGCTGCTGCAACCCCCTCACTTGGCAGATGTGGACACTGGGGCCCCCAGAGGGGACAGTACTCGCCTTTCAACCACCTATTACTGTCAACCAGCCTGGACCCCACAGAGAAAATGAAAGGAAACAGGCCTACAGGGTGTCTCGGTGAAATGCCTGGTATAGAAGGAGCTTAACAAACTGGCTGCTCTCACTCTGAACCCACTCGTGTGCTCCCAGCACTCCGCCACCTCTTCTCATTAAGAAGAAAAGAAAGACTGCTCATGGCAGTGATCTCTACTATAACCAACTACTGGATTCGGGGCAAAGCTCCCTCTACAGTTTGTGAAACTATAACTTTTCAACTTATTAAGTAACCTTAACGGGTGGGGGGTTGAAAAAGACCCAGAGGGAAGCTCATACTTTGCACAGGGTGACGATGCAGGGGACGTTCTCCACACTTAGCCGGATGCAGTCATAAGGGTCATCAGACAGTTCAATGTCCTTCGACCCCTCTTCATCCTCCAGGACACGAACTCTTGGTATCCTGGAAGCAGAAGCACAATTAAAATCCTCACTTCCTGAAAGATAATTTCTTTTTCTTGAGATTGAGAACAGGAGTTGGAATCCCTGAATCTCATGCTAGGCCTGTACTCCCCATCGTTCCTGTCAAAAGCACACACAGGCGACACTGCAGTGCAGTGAGAAAGGAGGTTTTTTGTTTTGTTTTTTAAATATATTTTATTGGTTTTTTACAGAGAGGAAGGGAGAGAGATAGGGAGTTAGAAACATCAATGAGAGAGAGACATCGATCAGCTGCCTCCTGCACACCTCCTACTGGGCATGTGCCCGCAACCAAGGTACATGCCCTTCACCAGGATCGAACCTGGGACCCTTCGGTCCGCAGGCCAACGCTCTATCCACTGAGCCAAACCGGTTAGGGTGAGAAAGGAGGTTTTTTTTAAAAATAATGCTTGACCAATCCCATGTCCAGAATGAATTGTGATCCCTACCTCACACCAAAGGAACTGCAGATGTAAAGGTGAAAGATAAAACAATAATGCTTTCAGAAGAAAAACTACAAACATTTTAATGACCCTGGAGTGGACAAAGATTTCATAAACAGGACACAAAGTGCCTATCATAAAGGGAAAATATGATAGATTCAACTGTTATAATTAAAACACATATACATACTAGTACATACATATAATATATATTAAGATTATGAACTTTGTTCATCAAAAGACATCATTTACCAGTAGAAATTAAAAGATAATGCAGTGGAAAAAAATATCTGCAAATGTGCATGTGTGTATGTATAAACTGACATATTCCATAAAGAATTCCTACTAAATATGAGACAGACAACCCAATTGAAAAATGGGCAAAATACTTGATCAGAGACTTCATAAAAGAGGTACCAGTTTGAAGTTTTATGTTTAAAAAATAAACGTGAGTGCGTGGGCACACATGGTTCAGTAGAAGGGCTAAAGAATACCATCGAGGGACTGGCCTCTCCCCTTCTAAAGGCCCTGACTGTACAAAAGGTCTCTCCACATGCCAGGGATCCAGTGTTTGTAGGGTCCCCATTCCTTTCTTGTTCTGAGGATGAGACTGTGGCTATGCACACGACAAGTGTCCTCCCAACCTGAGCAGCTGGGCTTACCATCCTGCTCACAGTCTGCCTGACACCTCCCCCCTCGCCCAACAGCCTTGGCTGGTTCTACTCTCTTTTTGCCCTGGTGCCCATGGAAACCAGCTGGCAGATGGGGGGTAATTTTTTAGGCTGGAGGTGCAACAGATGGCAGCTTCCTTTCTTCTCCAATGGAGCCAAGCCAGGCTGCTGCTGCTGGCAGCTGCTACTCGAGCCCCACAGTGGCCACCAGTGCCAGACCCTCGACTGTCTCAGCCAAGAGTTAGCGGCACAGCTCTGCATGAGGACCCCACAATTTCTGACCTAAATTTATTTAACTTTGTTTTTGTTTTGTTTTAAATTATGCAGGTAGTCTAAATTCATCATAGAAAAACTCTAGAACAGAGATAAATGTTAAATCATAGTATGAGCACTAGAAAATTGTCACAATGACCATTTTGGGACATATAGATATTTCCAGACATATTAAACATAAGAATTAGCAAAAGTAAAATAAAACAAGACAAAGCAAAAACGGGATGACAGGACTGTTTAGTGGCTGCTTTTCCATATTAACAAACGTGTACATAGGTTTCTGTGTCGATTTTAATGCCCATGTTGAGACATTAGGTTGTTTTCAATTTCTCACCACTACAAAGCTGCAATGAACATTTCTCAGATAATATCTTTGCTCACTTATCCAATCACTTCCATAGGCTTTTTCCCTAGAAGCTTCGAATCCTCATTCCCTAATACCCCAGAATCCCATTACCATAATGTAAGCTCTCCGTGGAATGAACACCTCACCCACATGTTTATTTTCAAATGCTGCAAACTTTCCTCAAAGAACCTGGTGCACAGAGTGGGAGAAATGCTCCATAATCAAACAGCCTGTGGGAATGTCAACTCCAAAAGCTTAGTGCCTCGTCCCTTGCTACGCACGCAGCCTGTCGGGGAAGCTGAACCTGCTTTTAGTGAAAACCAAAGAACAGGTTGCTACCCTGCTTTTAGAACACGCGTGAGTCCAGTGAAGGGCTCCGTGAGCACCTGCTGTGTCAGGCACTGTTCATGGTGCTGGGGGGATAGCAGACCAGACGGACAAACTGCCCACAGGGAGCTTTGTCCAGTAACAGTATTTGGACAGTTGACCTGGAGTTGGTTTCTTTCTTTTTTTAAAATACGTTCTTATTGATTTGAGAGAGGAAGAGAGGAGAGAGATAGAAACATCAATGATCGGCTGCCTCCTGTATGCCCCCTATTTGGGATCGAGCCTGTAATCCAGGCATGTGCCCTGACTGGGAATCGAACCAGCATCCTCTTGGTTCATGGGTCGATGTTCAACCACTGAGCAACATCAGCTGGGCCAGTAGTTGGTTTCAACTCTTTTTGCTTCTCTGTAGTTTTCTAATACTTTTCTACATGGTACATGCTTACTTATGAAAATAACAATACAAAAAATAAATACAGAAATAGATGCACAGATTTACTTTTAATTGATGAAATCTCTGTTTTCTGGAGCTTGACATTACATATCATTGTTAATGCAGCTAACCCCTCGTTAACTTCACCTATGAACTGCAGTAGAAATTTCCTCAGTGTCCGCCTGGGTTTTGCACCGGCCCCGGGGATGTTTCTCGGAAGACTCACCTTGTATTGAACAGAGCAGCCTTTACAGCAATGGAGATGGCATCAAACAAATTTCCACCACATTCCAGCAGCTAGGGGAGACAGGGTGAGCAGGGAAGAAAAGCAAGTGTCACTTACTTAAGTATTATCCCAATGAAAGGATACTGGCTCCTAGGGATGGTGGCCACTGATGCCCGAAGAGCTCCCAATTGCACCACACACGCTACTCTCATTGTTGCTAACGTATGTCCGGCTTCCAAACAAGTTAAAAATGATGACCACTGATGCCTCACCTGCTACCAGGTTCACATTCATTCGTGTGGTTACCTACTGCCTGTCATTATCAACATTCACCTGATGCTCAAACAGGTAACACTCCATGCTTTACATTGAACATAATAAAAACAAAGGTCTTTCATACCATTTTTTGCCCATGAGCAAAAGTGCTGACTGCGCTTACGTGAGCTCATGCAGCAGGAAAGCTTACAGCACATTCTTTACTTATTTTTAATATATATTTTTTACTGATTTCAGGGAGGAAGGGAGAGGGAGAGAGAGATAGAAACATCAATGATGAGAGAGAATCATTAATTGGCTGCCTCCTGTATGCCCCCTACTGAGGATCAAGCCTGCAACCTAACCCGGGCATGTGCCCTTGAGCAGAATTGAACCTGGGACCTTTCAGTCCATAGGCCAACGCTCTATCCACTGAGCCAAACCAGCTAGGGCTAGAGCACATTCTTAAGTGGAAAGTGAGACACCTTCTGCCCTCATTTAAAAGAAGCCTTGGCCCGAGTTTATGGAATAAACTGGGCTACAGCAAGGAAGAATGAAGAGGCAGTCCCGTGTAGAAGGAAAGTCGTGTAGTCCCATGGTTTTGTTCAGTCTGTCTCCTCTCCTCTGAACTGTGAGCTCCCGAGGGCTGGACCCTGCGGGTTTGCTCATTCCTTTACTCTCAGAGTCCAGCAGAAAGGGTGCCAGGCAGAAGGAGCCTGGAGATTATGTGAGGGAGACAGGCAGGCCCTGCGCCTGGCCTTCCACCATGCCCAGTGCAAGTCTCTGATTCCCACCTGAAGCTTTCTGAGCAAACTTCACTGCAGACCCACCTTTCCTGTATAATCACTGCTTATTAAAATATGACCCCACAGCCTATGTGACCACCTGGCTAGTGACTGCAGCTCATTGGTCTAGCAGCTGGACTAACTCTTCCCCACTCTGGCTCAGAGATGACTGCTACACAGCAAAGAGCTGTAGCAAGACTCTGCGTCAGAATGTCTGCATCTGACTCCTGTCCTCCCCAGGTGACTGCATGACCATGGGCAGCACTCAACCTCTCTGTGCCTCGGAGGGTAAAAATCCCAGCTACCTCACAGAGCTGTTATAAAGGTTGAGTGAGTTAGTATTGGTAAAGCCCTTAGAAGTGTGCCTAGCACACAGTAGGTGTTAGCTAAGTGCATTTAAATAAAGACTGTTTGGGTTGGGGGCGGGGGTGGAGGATAGCCACAAGGTGTAACTGCAGAGTTCACCTCCCTGGGCAGCTAGGAAGCCTGCCTCTTATCCGTAAGGACAGCCAGTGGCCGGTTCCCGCCTCCTCAAAACCAGGACCTGCAAAAGTACCTGTTTGGTGGGAGGAATCACACTACGGGGCACATCTTATTGGAAACGAGTAAAAGCAAATTGACTTGTAATTGTATTACTTTTACCCATTAGCACCAGCATTCAGAACAGCGCTAACCTGCTGGTCCACTATTAATTATCTTTCAGCCATGTTCCAGCCGTTATCGAATTGCAAGTGCCCAGAAAGCCCTGCCCTGTTTCACGCAGGGCCAGCACTGGAGACAGCAGGCTGTTCCTCCTCAGAAGGCCGCCCACAAGATCAGATCCACAAGATCTGCTGTGCCCTCAGGTTCATTCAAGTACCTGTTTGGTCAATAGCTTAGCCTTGTGTCCTCAAGCTGACGTGGAAGATGCGGTCACTCATCTCAAGGTTCATGACATTTAATAAAAACAAAATAGACCCATCAAGAGCCTGTACATGAACAAGCAACTGGCAAAATTAAACGAATTATAGCTCTAAGAGAAGTTACTGCCAACTGCCAAAAACTTGGCAGCAGAGTATTTGGAGGGAGAACACCAGGAAGGAAATGAGGGGTGGCTAGAAAGACTCCTGCAGGAGCTGACTATGGAGGAGGGAGGAGGGAGGAGGGAGGTGGCAGGGCCTCAGGGGCCGCACCTGGGAAGCGAGGGCCTCAGAGCAGGTGGGCTACGGGGTGTTTCCAAGGGAAGATGGCTCAGTGAGGTCAAGAGCAGACACCGGCCCAACCCCTGGCTTGGAGGCCTAGTACCACTATCCTCAAGCTGAGACCTCTCGGGCTAGTTACTTTACCTCTCTGTGTCTTAGTTCCCTCACTTGTACATGGGGAAAAGAATCGTGCCCACTTGCAAAACATTTGTAAGGGTTAAATGAAAATGCATGTAAACAGCACATCATTCCATGCAGAATGTGCCAGCTGGTCTAAATTCTGCCCCTCGACTCTGTCTGGCACCATCTAGAGAGCATCTCTTACTTTTTCTTCCCTGACAATCTCTGTGGATAATTTTAGGTGCTACCATGATATGACTGCTTGTAACTTTATTGTAGGATGGCATCAAGTGTAGGCTACTTTACATATATTACTATACATGTAATATTTAATTTTTTTAAAAAAAACTATTACAGGAGATTCATCTTCCCCTAACTAATCTCACCCTGGGAGTCGGAAGTACCCACTTGGAGAGGAAAAAAGCCCTGGGAGGAAAGTAGGCCAACTGGTCTCCGGCCGGCACAGCAACATGATCCTTACCAGCACGTCCACATAGAGGACCCAGCAGTGCTCCCGAGGACTAATGCAGAGGGACTTCAGGTCCACGCTGCTCTTGTTGCTGAATATCCGGTAGAGGGTGTTAGCAATCTCTGTGCCAAGTTCATCACCTCCTCGACCTTCAAATTCAGGGGTAGCATTGGCTGAGCTGCGCAGAAGGGAACAGAAGAGCTGGTGAGTCTTTTCAAACGCAAAGAGCAAAGGGGCAAAGCTTTACTCCAGTTGCCCTACGGAATGATGGAGAGTCACTGAAATGAGGAAGGGATGGCATCTGCCACTGTTCCAGCCTCCGGACAGACACACACTGAGCCAGACCAGCACCGGGCCCTGGATTTGTCAGTGTGCGTGATGGGAGTTCCCCCTGACTTCTAACAGAAGACATCTTTATCCAAGGGAAACAAGAGAGCAATGGTAAAGTGAACCTCGGCCAGGAATAATTAACTCTCTTATCTTGAAAGTATAACAAATACCTTCTCTGGCAGGCCGAGGAAGCCGGAAAGCCCAGAGAATCAGTCTGGCTTACAGAGGGGTTATATTATATACACCATCCCTAGTTTTCACAGCTTTAGCATGCACGATGTACTCTCAAAACAAAAGCCACAACGTCAAGTACAATAACCTTCCTGGAATTTTTTTTCTGTTTTGTTTTGTGTGTTAATCCTCACCCGAGAATATTTTTTTCCATTGTTTTTTAGAAAGAGTGGAAAAGAGGGGGGTGGGGGGAGAGAGAGAGAGAGAGAGAGAGAGAGAGAGAGAGAGAGAAACATTGATATGAGAGAGACACAGCAATTGGTTGCCTCCCACATGCATCCTAACCAGGCCAGCGATCGAACCTGTAACCCAAGCACGTGCCCTTGACCGATAATCCAACCCTCAACAGTTCGGTGCGCAGGCTGACACTCTAACCATTGAGTAACACCGGCTAGAGCTGGAATCTTTCAGAAGATACGTAAGATAGTATGCCAGAGCTATGTCATGAACTCTAGGTTATCACTGTACTGAACAGCAGGAGATGAATAAGACAGACAGACTGCTGGCAGATTAAATATTAGGTTATCTCTTTTACTTTATTTGTTATTTTTCAAAGAGAAAACCTTTCTCATTCAGGCCTCTTGAATTTTGCGCCCAATTACCTCAACACAGGTTGCTATAATTTTAGCCTCCAGTGTTTAAGTTAGATTAATAAAGTTTATCCCTTCAAAAAAAATCAACAAAGAATGAAGACACATTGACATTTGCCACCCTAAGCACTACACCAGTGTTTAACAGGAAACTGTGGAGGGTTTTGGCTTAATGAAAACAAACCCTTAATACATCAGTGAGGTAAGTAAACATTCCAGTGACTGGGAGGAAAGCAGTTGTTTCAGTCTGATTTCCACAAAATCTCGTGCGACCCGTGTTCCCCAGCCCGTCTGTGCATCCACACCTCCACTGGAAGGCACCCAGCCAGATGCCAGGCACTGCAGACCCAGAGACCGCGCAAGGAGAAGGCCACCGTAAGTCGGAATTCCAATGAAGTCTGGGGGCAGTTTCATTGATAGGAGAGGGAGCAAGCAGCAGGAGTGGGGGTCAGGGAGGGCCTCAATCAGTGTTGAGGGTTAGAGGAGACCTCAAACCTAAAGATGAGTACAAGCTGGTCAGGCCACAGGCAGGCAGGGTGTGGGTGCGTGCGTGCATGTGTGTAATGTCCCCTCTGTCTACTCCATCTTATATAGGCATAAAAATGAACCCTAAAATGACCAGAGTGTGCTGTTATATAAAACTCTGCCTCTCTAATCAGAGAGTCCTCCCTGACCACTACCAGCCAGCAGAACCCCAATTTAAAATCCCTGAGAAACTTCACTGCTGCCATAGCAACCTCGCTGGTCTCTCCCCGCCTCTGCTGGACTCAGGCACTGAGCCATGAAAAAAAGCTCATTTGTGGCGAAATAATCAAGTCACCAGGGACCAAGTTTATTTTGCACAGCCAGCAAAACACAATCTGTTCCTAATTCAAACACTAAGCAATCAATATTGAGTCCCATCTTTTAAGTGTTTAAAAACACATCTACATAGATCTCTGTGTAGACAAATCCAGTCCGAGATGCTTACACTTCAAATGTTTTCCTTTCCCTGATTATAGTGGGTCATATCCTCCTGGGTGTGACTGATTACCCAGGGAGGAGGCAGTGACTCCTCCACGGCCCTGAGGGGTGGTTTACAGAACCTCCAGGTCCAACTGGCTAAATTAATCCACCTACAAAACCATGCCCCATTGTGTTTTTTGGCACTGGGCTAATTTAAAGTGAAATTCTTCCCATTTTTACAGTGTTGGTTTTGTGTTGTGTTTTTTTTTCCCTTTTCTTCAACATATCCTTTCAGCATAGCTGGTAGACGGGCAGAAAAGAAAGCTTCGAGGCGGATGAGACCTTAGGAAGCTCCTGCATCTGGACGGTGCCCTGGCTATGGAGTGATTCTGGGGAAGAGGCTGGGGAGAAGGAAACTGCTCAGGGTGGGGATGGGCTGTAGTGCTTTGGGTACAATGAGAAAAGCCAGAGACCCTGTATTCTGACAAAGGATGAAGAGAAGAGATGCAGCAGAAAAAGGAGGGTCCCTCCTCACCACTAGGGGCGCCCACAGCACAAGGACCCTTTCTGATAGAGCCGGTCAGAAACGCAGACCTGGCAAAGCCTTAGAGGCCATCTCCAGAGGACCACAAACCAAACGCCTACAAGCATCTGAACAAAGAGCCACATGTATAATTAACAGGGAGTGATGGAGACTGGCAAACTCTCAGGCCCTGTCATCTTTAATAAAAGCCTCCATTAGTGAAACAAATATCTTGCAGGTGGGTTGTGGCCTCAGATGGTCAGACGCTCTCGCTTTACAAGGAAGGAAACTTAACTTTTTTGGAATGGTCACCACGTGCTAGACAGCATTCTGAGCACTTTAGATGTATTAACGCACTGAATTCTCACAAGCCTAGAGGTTGGCACTGTTATTGACCCCATTTTAGAGACAATAAAACCGAGTCACAGAAAGGTTGTGTAACCCGCCCAAGGTCACACACCCAGTGACTGGGGAGCTAAGATTCTAAACCCAGGCAGCCTGGCCTTGTCTGCTGGGCTTCACTGGACTCTCCCTGAATGTCTACTTGGCACGTCTGGCTTGTGGCCTAACATCGGTCAGGTTAGCCTCCCTTCGGCCTGCCTTATGCCTCACAGTAATGAATGGGTACTCTGGTCTTGGGAACTACTACTAGGGCACAAATGCTGGAGTCAAGGAATGTAGACCAAGGGAGTCCTAAACAAAAAGCTTCTCTATCGAGTACGAAGTTTAAAGAGAGAGCAACACAGGCTGGCAATCCTAGCCCCCTGCTCATAGGCATCATAATACATTCCTCCAGGGGGAGAGTATACACTAAGGTGTTTTTTAGCATAAAACCAAGTGCTTTTATTTTTATAGTTACCCAAACCAACTCAGATCCTTCATAAAGAACCAGCCCTCCAGGGCTGTTGGGAAATTGCTTACTGAGCTGGATAAACTAATAAAAATCTTGGGAACGCTGCCCCTCCCAGTTCTCCACCCCTCCTGACTCATCACCTCTACTCCGCTCCTCTGCTCAGCACTTCTCTCCTGGTTTAACTGGGGTAGGCTGCGATCAAGGCCACGGCTACCTGCAATGGGACTCAGACACTAGGCCCATTGTTGCTTCCTTTACAACTGACCTCGCCTGCGAACGTGGAGGCTGACAGCCAGTCCCGGCCCGGCCTGTGGCAGCCGGGTGATTTAGTAGGTACCGGGCCAAGGCTGACTCAGGACACCTCCACAGTCATCTAACCCCCAGGCAGGTCCTGAGCCTCTGACTCACGTGCTCATCTCTGAGCCTACCGAAGCGTCCCAGTAAATGGGTTGGGCATAGCAGCACATTCGGAGCTTGTCACCTAAACCCTTGTTTGAAGTCCCTGGGAGAGTTATTTCATCAACTTTCAAAGTACAGCCAGCCTCGAATGGCTTCTGCAGGTTCTGCTCTGCCTGGCCCCACACCTGGCCCTTCAGCCAAGAACAGTGCCCCCTTTGGGCAGCACTAAGCAGGTAAGGAATAGATCAAGTGGGTCCACCCACCAATTCAGGGCACAAAACTTGTGGTTCAACACTAGTGTGAAGCACAAGTGATCACCCTGAAAAGTAAGTCCCAAAGGCAAGTGACAAGTGCTGGGCATACTGAAATGCCTATGAATGAAACGTGTGCTCCTCAACCATTAAACACTGAACCCCCTCTGAGAGGCTAAACCAGCCCCTAAACCCATCAGCAGGGTGGTCAGACAGCTGAGAAGCGGCTTGATGGATTGCCACCTAGTGGTAACCCAGAGTGACAGTTCATTCAATTCTTACCTTTCTCTAGGCTTTAGATGGAAACCATCTTTTCCCAAAGTCTCCAAGTTCTTATTTAAAATGGCCTATTTTCAGGCAACATCTAACAAAGACCTGAGCAGGAAGTGAGAAGGCCTGGCCGGCTCCGGGTCCAGTGAGAGTGCTGCCAGGCTTCCCTGGCGCAGAGCTTGCAACCCAGCTCTTGCTCCACTGGAACACGGTCAGGGTCAGAGCAGCGGTGGGAGGAAGTGTCCTCTACCCCAGATGCCTGCATTCCAAGTACACAAACTGAAGTGGAATGAGTTAGCAGAAAAGCACTTCGTCTCCTGAGACCCCTCTAGCTCTGGGAACTTAATAATTAAAACCTGGAAGCAGCTGGTAAGTACTTGTCAAACTGGGCTCAGATGGGCAGGAAAGGACCCTTCCCGCTGGGTAAGAATTCAGTTTCAGCCTTGAGCCTCCGGCGGAGGCCCCATCCCCGGGGCCTGGGGAAGAGGAGGACAGCACCCCTATTTCTGGGCACTATTCCCTGGATCAGAATGAAGGGGTTTGTGTGTTATGCAATTTAGAGTTGCTCCCTGCAGACCCAAATAGGTTCTGAGAGAAGTACAGCCAGTGGCGCTTGGCAATCTCTCCCTTCTCCGTAGGAAAACGGGGTTTTACGAATCTCTCATGGTACTTCTACCTGCTGGGCTGATCGCACTAACGGAGCCACTTACAGATCTACAGTGTGCCACCTGAGACTATCAATCTTGAGAAAGAGATTCAGAGATTGGGAACTGGAGCTCCTAGGCCTGTTGGGGTTCTCCTGAGATTTACAAAGGGGGAAAGAGGCCAGCAGGCAGCCACTCAGCCAGGACAGAGGCTCAGTCCTAGAAGCCAGGTCTTGGGAAAGGCAGCTCAAAGGCTTCTCTCAACCTACAGCCACCCTCCCTTTAAAGCTGGGACAAGAAAGGGACGAAAGCAGCAGGCAGATGTTAAGTCACCTTCAGACACAGAGCCACCATGGAAGTTCTGGGACTTCTAAGCACAACACCCCTCCGAAGCCGGGCTCCACAGGCTGCACGAAGTAGGAAGAGCAAAGACTCAGAGTCCGACAGAACCAGGTAAGTGACCCCCAGGAAGCTCACGCACCCGCTCTGAACTCATGTCCCTCATGAACGGTTTGTGAGAGGTGGACTTCTGTTTGGACGTGAAGACGGGAAGACTATAACTTCCTATGCAAATGGGGATTAGCACCTGCACAGAAAAGCGTTCTGGCTCTCAGAGTGTTCCCAGGAATCTGTGTCCACTGGTGTAGACTGTTTCTGCAAAAATATGGTTCACGCTGAACACTTGCTTGCTTCCTAGGAGCCTGGTATTGTGGTGTGTGTTAAGCAGAGGGTGCTTACATGACCAGCAGCCAAAACTATCTTGGGTGCTGAGTCTCTAATGGGTTTTCTTTCAGAATCATCTTGGGCACACATGTTGCTGCATTTTGCTGCTGTCATAAATCTTAGTCGTGAGTACAATTATATGCTAGTCCTTCCAGCAAGTCTCTGAATGTGGGGTCGTCTTGGGGACCCAACACAGTGTCAGTAATACATACCTGCACCTAACATGAGCCAATAGCCGTACCCACCCAAGAAGGCCTGTGTCATCACCTCGCTAGAAGTGAGGTTACAGACAGAAGACGAGACTGGGTCAGCAACCCGATAAACCACCCAACCCCTAGAAGGAGGTCACCAGAGGGAGAGAAATGTCACTTATGGAAAGCCCACTGGGAGCCAGTCGTCATCCTAGGTGCTCTATCTTCATGATCTCATTTCCTTATCATCACAACAGTATTATCACTCCCATTTTTTAGATTAAGAAACAGAGGCACAGAGAGACTGAGTAACCAGCCGGAGGTCACACAGTGAGAAGAAGCCAGCATCAGGCTGGCTGACGGCTGCAGAGACTGCGGAGTCTGCTCTTCCCAGCACCCACTGCCTGTCTCGCTGCCACAACCTCGGCCTGTCAGGCTGCTTGGCTGGCCCTAGTCCTTGCTCTGCCAAGCAAGTCATGAGAAGTTTTCTGGAAAGCTAGAGCAGAGAGGGAAACAGGGCATTTTAGACCAAATGATCCTTATCATCTGCGTTTGATATTTTTCAAATCATCCATCATCTCATGTGACTCTCATAACCACCATGAGCTGGGCAGCCTGGCAGACACCCTCCTTTCAGACAGGGAAAATGAGGCCCAGAGAGGGCCAGGTGGCCAGGGCAAGGGCAGAACTTGACCCAACGTCTCCTTCAAATATCCCAGGGCCTGGCACCTCGGAGGAACTCAGTAAATACCTGCTGGCTGGCTGAATGACAATTCAATACCAAGTAAAAGCAGATTAACAGGAAAACAGAGGTTCATCCTCTGAATCTTCATCTTTCAAATTGTTTTTCTTTAAAAAGAAATCTGCATAGTACTGACCAGTCAACAAAGAACTCCAAGTAACCTTCATTTGGCTTCTCCAGCTTCGGCGTCCCCATCTCTGCTTTCACTCCCACCAGGATGTCCGTGTGACCCTGCAGACATATGCGAGAAGAGTCCTCACTCCGGGCAGGCAGCCAGGCACCCGACCACCTCCCTCCTCCCCCTGACGTACACCCCTGGGACTCTCTTAAGAGCAGTGCTGGGGCTTGGAAAGTGACCCTTTGAGAAGATGAGGAGTCCTTCAGATCTAGAGAGTCCCCCGCCCAGAGTTTGGCTTGGGTCTTGGATTTTCCCCTAAAATCTGTGTGGCAAAAGCTTGGAGGGGCCTGCGGCTGGTCCCCTAGGTCCTCCCCATTCCTCCAGCGTGGCCACAGCACTCACCAGCTTGACCCTGGCAGACCCACTGGTGTTGGACACCACGTCGGTTTCCACTTCGACACATCGGTAGTCCTCACATCCACGGCCATCCACGCGGAGGTCTTCCTACGTGCAACAACCACAATCCGCAGGCTGTGATCCCAAACCAACAACAGACCCCTGAGGCAATTCACCCCTTTTCATTCCCCTAGAGCAGTGGTTCTCAACCTTCCTAATGCCGCGACCCTTTAATACAGTTCCTCATGTTGTGGTGACCCCCAACCATAAAATTATTTTCGTTGCTACTTCATAACTGTAATTTTGCTACTGTTATGAATCGTAATGTAAATATCTGATATGCAGGATGTATTTTCATTGTTACAAATTGAACATAGTTAAAGCATAGTGATTAATCACAAAAACAATATGTAATTACTAGAGGCCTGGTGCACGAATTTGTGCACGGGTGGGGTCCCTTGGCCTGGCCAGCGATCAGGGCCGATTGGGGCAGTCTTGCCCAGTCTTGGGGGAGGTTGGCTGGCCAGCAGGAGGGACCGCAGAAGGTTGGCTGTGGGAGCACACTGATTAACAGGGGGCAGCTCCTGCATTAAGCGTCTGCCACCTGGTGGTCAGTACATGTAATAGCGATCGGTCAACCAGTCGTTCAGTCGACCAGTCATAACAGTCACTTAGGCTTTTATATATATAGATATATGTGTTTTCTGATGGTCTTCGGCGACCCCTGTGAAAGGGTCGTTCAACCCCCAAAGGGGTCGCGTCCCAAAGGTTGAGAACCACTGCCCTGGAGAAATGTGTAGTACATCTTCCTTTCTTAGTGAATCAGCCAAGCTTGCCAACCCTGATGCTGAAGATGGGTTTCAGAGTGGACCAGGCAGTGCTTGTCCCTTATCTTATTTACTTCTTCAATCACTTACTATGTCAGTGTTAGCTCACAGATGTCTTTTATAGCTATAATCCAATACTTTCATTATTCCTCTTGTAGCTCCAGATTTGGCCCCTGGGAGCTCCTTTGGGTGGGTTCCTGCATTTTTTCAACATGCCTCCAATCTTTTTTGAGCACTTCTTTATTTTCCAACAATATAAGATGTCCCAGGGTCTTGTATTTTCTCTGCCCCTGCCCCTGCCCCGGAAGCAGCCCTTTCTCCAAGGAGTGCTGGTTACTTTTATTGGAGAAAAACCAGGATCTGAGTGCTAAGTCGGTTCGTTGCTGCAGGGGTATCATTGCTTCTAGAGCTTCCCAGCAGACAGAGCTAGAAAACATATGTATGTACACTAACCCATGCACACACAAACACACACACCTGTAGTTATTTCTGTCTATCCACATGTCTATTAAAAAGCCACGTTCTCACACTGATAATTGTTTCTAACCTTCCTCCTTGTCCTAGGTGTAACTTCTCTCTCAGACAGGGAGAAACCTGGCTTTCATGATCTACAATGCATTTAGGTATTTGTTAAATCTTAGTATACACATAGTTTCAGAACTTCTAACCCATACCCCTGTGAGAAACAAATGTTCTAACAGAGAACAGTATTATACAGAGTTCTTTTTTGTCTTTAGCCTATGATACCCACTCAAAACACTGTTTTCCAATTGTCTTCCCCCATCCTTCCATGCAGCCCTGTTACTCATTTGTAGCAGTCTGTGTTCCAGTCTGGGTCCCCCACATCCTGGTTACTTTTAATTACTTATTTACTTTTTGGGTATGTGGACTATCACCATGGCTCTGGGAGTCAAAGCCAGCAGAAAAGGTGTGCTCAGAGAAATGTCACTCCCAACGCATCCCACTCCCCCCTCTCCCACCACACCAGGCAGGTAACCAATCTCTTTTGTTCCCAGGCCATCTTTTCTGTGTTTCCTTTGCACAAATGAGCTGATACATGAATATTGTAAATATCCCCTTCTTACACAGGGTGGCCTACTACTGATACTCTTTGTTTCTTTTTAACATTTTATTTTTAAAATATATTTTTATTGATTTGAGAGGAAGGGAGAGGGAGATAGAAACATCAATGAGAGAGAGAATCATTGATCAGCTGCCTCCTGCACACGCCCTACTGGGGATCGAGCCCACAACCCGTGCATATGCCCTTGACCAGAATCGAACCCGGGACCCTTCAGCCCATAGGCAGACGCTCTATCCACTGAGCAAACTAGCTAGGGCTTACACTTTTCATATGCAGGAAATCACTCCCTGTCAGCTCACAGAGATCTTCCTCCTTTGTAAACACTGAAAGCAGTTTATTTATTTTTTTCCAGAAAAGGAATCTTTAGAATCAGATTCTCAAAGAGGTTAATGCTCCTCCAAACACTAACAAATACAGTCCTGAAGCGTGCTGTCAGAAGCTTATCTTTAAACTACCTGGCTAGCCCTAACCGGTTTGGCTCAGTGGATAGAGCGTCGGCCTGCGGACTCAAGGGTCCCGGGTTCGATTCCGGTCAAGGGTATGTGCCTTGGTTGCGGGCACATCCCCAGTGGGGAGTGTGTGAGAGGCGGCTGATCGATGTTTCTAGCTCTCGGTCCCTCTACCTTCCTCTCTGTAAAAAATCAATAAACTATATTTTTTTAAAAATTAAAAATAAAATAAAATAAACTACCTGGCTAACTGCACTTGACTGACTTTTTTATCTTGAGCAATTAAAATATAAACAGGCAAAACACTGCGTGCTCCCACCACACAGAACCAACTACTACCATTGGTCACGTGTGTTTCAGGTTTTTTTTTACTCTCTCAACTCCTGCAAGCCCCTCCACTTCCTACAGTCCCCTCCCTGAAGGCAATCCCTATCTGAGTCTGGGGAGAAGTGGACTTAAAAAGGAACAGGATTTCAAGTCTGGGAGAATGAGCCTCTGGGGAGAACTCAAAACTATGTAACCGTCTCTTCACCACCCGCCACCGAACACACAGCTTTCTAGGTCAATCTCTGACTCCCGTTTGCCACATCCCCGGATGTGCCCGGCTAGGAGAGTGAAAACCTGGCCCAGAAACATCACTCACAAGGGATCCTTCACAGGCTGCAGGCCTGGTACAAGTGTGAGCAATCACAGGAGCATCAGTCACGGGTTCCAGGCCTGGTCCTGCCATAAACTAGCTGCTTGACCTCTAGGTAGGACAAGTCCCTCCCGCTATAGACTAGTTTCCTCATTTACAAAAGAGGACGTGGAAGTAAATGGCCTCAAAGGTGCTTCTCTAATTCTACAGATCTATACACCAAAATAGCCACAATTGTTTGTAAAAACTAATAGTAACTATTTTGTTTTAATCCTCACCCGAGGATTTTCCCATTGATTTTTAGAGAGAGTGGAAGAGAGAGGGAAGAACAGAGAGAAGCATCGATGTGAGAGAAACACATCAATTGGTTGCCTCTCGTGGGAGCCCCGACCAGGGCCTGGGTCGGGGAGGAACCTACAACCAAGGTACGTGTTCTTGACCAGAATTGAACCCGGGACCCTTCGGTCCACAGGCTGACGCTCTATCCACTGAGGCAAACCGGCTAGGGCAATAGTAACTACTATTTAATGTGCATTTACCATATATGAGATAATGCTCTAGAAACACTCCACAGTTAACACACTGAATCCATTATGCAAACAGAAAAATGGTTGAAGGATGCTAAATGGCTGGCCCGGGGTCTCACAGCCAGTAAGTAGCACTTCAATTCCAAGCCAGAGCTCTTCACCGCCACTCCACACCACCGCCTGCATTCTAAAGGGTCTCTTCACTGTGCAACAGGACCCCACAGGCCTCCCTCACAGGATGGACTGGCTGGCTATACCAGTTGGTCTTGATGATGGTGATAACGGCTCTGAAAGCAAGGAGACCTCAAGGCTACAGGGCTTCCAACTACTGCCTTAAAACACCACTCACTCTGGGGAGATCTAGCCACACCCCTTTGTAGTAACAACCCACATACTTGTTCCAGGATGGGGTGGAGAGCGGGGTGCTGGTGGTGGTAAAAAAACTTGGGCCTGGCCAGATCTTGCCTTTGCAGCCTTCGAATCACATCTGCCCCAGGGAAATGCTCAGCGGTAAAGGTTCAAGTGACAAGAGGCGAACAGAAAGCTACAAATGTTCCTTTCAAAGGATACATCAACTACAAACTGTTTTTCATAGAAAAAAGCACTCAAAAGAATAAAAGATCAAACCAAAAACACTAAACAAACTAGTCCACGAGTCACTGCACTCAGGGCAACTTTTTTTTTTTTAAAAAGTCCAGTTTTCCTCCTAACAGACAGGAAATCACCCAAACCTGCGCGGCCTGGTTCATGGCCTGACACCCTACCACGATTTTTATTCACCTGCCGTCCTCAGGAGCAGGGGGACGCATCCATGTGTGAACACGTGAGAACAGGGGCTGCCCTGAACTGAGGCTTCAGGTGAAAACCAATAGAGATGTCAACAAATGATGGGCCGCACCTTGGGGAGCCCTGTCCTTCTCAGCAAGGGACAAAAGACCTTTTCAGATACAGGGCTTCTGGGTGCTGGGATGGCTCCGGTGCCTTTTAGGTTGCTACCTATGTGATCATGACCTGCCGGTCGGGTGTGGTGTGGAGTCACCTCCAATCTGTATTTAATTCTCTGCTGTCACAGACCAGCTTTGTGACCTTGAGCAAGTTCCTCAACAGCTCTGAGCCTGTCTCTTCACCTAGAAAGCAGGACTAACCCTGACCTTACAGAGTTACAGGAGAATCTGAAAACCCTAAATCAGGGGTCCTCAAACTACGGCCCGCGGGCCACATGCGGCCCGCTGAAAACATTTGTTTTTTTACTTCAAAATAAGATATGTGCAGTGTGCATAGGAATTTGTTCATAGTTTTTTTTAAAACTATAGTCCGGCCCTCCAACGGTCTGAGGGACAGTGAACTGGCCCCCTGTTTAAAAAATTTGAGGACCCCTGCCCTAAATCATTTACAGGGACCTTTCAGCACAGTCTAGCACATGGCAGTCCATAGGCAGTTCCCTTCTCCTGCTTCTGGGGGAAGGTATCCACTCACCGAATCCTCAAAACCCTGAAGAGAGGTGTCAGGTAAGGATACTGAGTCGAGGCACCACAATCTCTTGTTTGTGACCAAGTGGAAGGACATGTGACTCAGCCCAGAGCTGCTTTACCCAGGTCACCCAGTCCTGTTTCTCCTTAATAGAAGCCGACAAGCCAGCTCTACTCATCCAACACACTTGGGAAGGTTTCAGACTCCAGAGGTCCTCTGAGGTGATGGTGCCCCGAATGACCTTGCTTTGACTTGTCCAATACCGCAGAGCTTGCTAGAGAACCGAGACTAGGACGCCTCCCCTATTAGAATACAATGCACTTAGGAAAGGGACTTTGACTGGGCCATCATTGCAGGCCCAGGCCCAAGACACAGTGGGCAAAACTAGATACTGATCTTCTTTTTTATTTTCCTTTATTGATTAAGGTATTACAAATGTGTCCTTATCCAAGCCTGCTGAACAGCCCCCCATCATCCTCTGAAAGGACGTGATTCCCTTCACCGTGCAGGGTGCCCGGGTGCAGCCTTTTTGTGCCATGGGTCTGGAAGAAGTGACACAGGGCTCAGAATCAATCAGTGCCCTGCACGGCCGCCTGAGCAGCTGAGTTCTGACTGCTCAGTCTCACAGCTGAAGATCAGGCCCTGTTCTCCCTCTTCTGTGCTGCAACCCCCCCCTCCCACCCCCACAAAAAAACCACAATGCTTCCAGTTAAAGCTGGATCACAGAAAAGAAACTGAAACTATCAGCTGAGCTACACTTTCTTTCAACGGCCGAGAAAAATTCAAAGAAATGGCTTTGACGGGACCCCAAGAGGCATGCTTCTTGGTGGGGCTAATCATCGGCCGTGGCGGGCTCTGAGCCTCTGAGATAATATGTACCCAACAAAAGTGGGGCGTCTCGGCCTCCAAAGGCTGAGAGGGGACTTAACACAAATCAACCAAATCATATGTTAAAATATTGATTTATCAACCTTTCCATTTGCCCTGCCCCACCTCCTCAGATCCATTCTCCATCCTTCCCTGTCCTAATCCGTGCTCCAGGTTGACTCCCTCAAAACTGCATCACCTGGACTCCCTTCGCTGATTTCTGGTTGAGTTTGGCCAATGGAAGTCATCAAAGGAAAACAGAGCCCCCACCCCCCCGCACACACACACCTGGGGCCACATTGTGACTGCTTGCATCTACCCAGAGCTGTGGCAGCTCTTCTTCCATGGTCCCAGCTATCACTGGTATCTGGTAACACTATTTCCTTCTTGGGCCCATTTGACCTAGAGGTGTTTGCTATGTCCCATGGTCACTGGTCTTTGGGTTCTTCAACATCTCTTGTTGGTTCCCTGAAATACACCCACATTGTCATAAAAGTCTCCTGAATTATCCGAATTAAACTCCATTTTCTGCCAGAGCCTGAAATGATTCATCTTCCTGTCCACAAATTGTGCGAACGCTCTCTCTCTCTCTCTCTTTCAAGTGTGCCTCGTCCCGCAGTGGCCATGTCTGAGCCTAATGATTCTGTCCAGCAACGAGTCTGGAACTGAACTAGAAAGGCTGGTTTCTTATAGAGGGAACTGTAACCCCAGGAGCTGAGAGGTAACCAGTCTTTCTACCACAGGCCTGAGAAACAGAAAGCCAATACAAAGACTGTAAGGGAACTCAGAGATGCAACATGGCTCTAGCAGCAAAGGCATCTGGGAAATGTTGGGCTCTGAACTCTTTGTAGCCTCAGGCTCGGCTGACTACCCAGAAAACTGGAATGCTGCCCAAAGGTAAAGGTCATGCACCCAGGAAGGAGGTTAAAGAATGTATACAGTGTGATAACTGCCCAATGTTATCTGTTACCTTCAAAATACATTTTTTTTCTGGTGGTCTACATGACTACCCACAATATGGTTTTACTATTAACCCTCTATAAAAAACGAGGCCCTGTCCTGGGAGGGGGTGGATTTATTCCTGGCCTGCCACCACTGGGAGCAGCTACTTTGCCGTGTAAGTTTCTCCTACTAAAGCTCTTATGAATTTGAATAAGGCTACATGCCAGATCTTCAGAATCCATCCTGAATTTAGACTTTTGGGGCTTCTGTCAAACAGAGAGAAGAGAACACAGCAAAAACATAAAAAACAGCAGAGACAGACAAGGGAGAGCCTGAAGATCCAACTGCCCTTGCATTCTTGGAGAAACACAGCCTTCTCACAGATATACTTTTCTTGCTTGAGCCACTTTGCTGGTTAACATAACTATCAACTGAATCCTCAACACACATTGTGAGATTACTTTCAACTGCTTCTAACTACCACCAAACCAAGATTAAATATCCCGGAAATAGTAACAGAATCAAAGGCTGAGGGCAAGGGATGCCAGAAGCTGAAACTAACCAAATACTGTGTAGGACCAAAGGTGAAAAAGAAAACACAAAATGATTAGGTCTTCAGAGGCAAGAACAGGATTCCTGCTAGGCGTTGCTGGCACTCAGTACCCAACTGCCAAACGTTTAGGTGATGTTAGAACTGAGTCAGTGAGATCTGTGGTGGGCTCGCTCACCTACAGTATACATGCACAACAAACTGTAAATTCTGTTTTGCTCCTCCATAAATACAGAATTCCACTTTGCTGCTCCGTGTGCAGACCAAACTTGTGGCAAATGTTAACAATCCTTACGAAGAGGTTTACTTGGTCAGTTTAGTCTGCATGGCTCTGTGATACAACTGTGGCCTTAATATGTCCATGGTGCTGGTGAGAGAGAAGTTTAATTTAAAAACTGAAAACTCTGTCCAATTCATCTCCTTTTAAGGACTCCCTTACTCCATCAATGTTACCAAGTACCTACCTATCAAGTGCCGGACACTGGCTAGGCCTTAAAGGTATCATACATACAAGCGAATTATTACCTTCCAAGATCCATGATGAGGCAGTGGCGGAGCCTCTGAGACCCCTAGGATCAAGCTTCTGGCCACCTCTGCAACCCGATCTTCCACCAATTACCCCCGGTGAGTGGACTCACCATCCTTTCCTTTCGGAAGGCTCAAGCTTACTTAATTCTTGGCTGCGCTGAGAGCTCAGCTCAAATGCTATTTATTTCCTTCGGGAAGCCTCCCCTGACTTCCCAGACGAGGCAGGTCCTTTTTTCCCTCACGGCACTTGGTACAATTTTATATATAAATGCACAAATTGACCTGTAATTTCTGTTTTTTTCCCTTCTGGCATGGGTGTTATATAAGGGCAGGCTATTTCCTATCCTCCAGTCTAGCTCAGTTCTAGGTGGAATGAATGAAATGCCGAGTCCAGGAGATACACAGAAGGGACACTCAACATGGATTTAGGAGAGCAACCCCACCTCCCTGGGGAAGGCTTCAGAGCGTTACAGCCCCAATATCCCTTAGTTCTTTCGACTCCCACTAACTATAGCATCCCCTTGATATATACCTTATATTCCATCGCCTTTATTGTATATTCATCTTTGAAATCAGAAAGGAATAAAAAACTGAGGTTAAAGGAACACCGGGAGAGCTGAAATGAACCACACTGAACCAAAAGTGGAAAGTAAAATACAAAATGGTTAGGTCTAGACAGGATTCTGGCTAGGATTTGGGGAGAGGCTCTAATCCGGGGAGGTTACAGACTCAGTCTAGAAGGACACGCTCGGCTTCCCCCGGCAGCTCAGGACCGAGCCCAGCATTTTCCCGCTCTGGCTCCGGCGGGGTCAAAACCGGGGACGGCAGGGCGAGCGCAGAGGAGCTAAGTGTAGTGCTAGCTGCCTCTAGGGATCTCACCTCCCCAGTGGCACCTGGGAAACTGCAAATACTGTGCTCCCGGCGGGGCAGCCGCTTTTCAAACACCTTCCCCTTTATCTGTAAGTCGACTTATATTTTCAAAGCGCTTTCGTCTCCGGTGCCTTCTTCCTCCCCGTGATTCCCGTCCGCTAGGGGAGGAAAGCGGACCCGAAGCCCACACCTGCAGGAGAGCCACCC
>NW_005370895.1:1654499-1662435 GCF_000412655.1 Myotis brandtii | reverse complement strand
GCGCGGCGCAGTGTGCTCGCGGCTGGAGGTGAAGGAGCAGGTCGTGTGCGTGTGAAGTAGCCGGTCATGTGCTAGAGAGACAGACAGACAGACAGACAGACACCCCGAGTGAGGGAGCGGACTTCGTGATCGGCCCAGGGGGCCGTCTCCCCGTCCTCCCCTACTCCCCTGGCCCTGCATTTCCCTGGCCCCTGGGGAGGTTGAAAAGGAGGCGATGAAGCCCGCTATAGGTTGTTCCTGGTGGGTAGGGTCCGGGCCAGGAGTGAGCCCCGAGGCGTCCGCACTCCACCCCGGGGATTCTGCTCTCCCCTCCTCCGCTCTCGCTCTCTCGGGCTGACCTACCGCTGACCCAGGACTTTGTAGGATCCCCTTGACCCGGGCGGAGGAGAGCCTTGGTCACCGGCGCTGGCGAGCGGCGCAGTGCCTGCCTTCCCAGCGGTGGCTGGCTGGGAGCCCTGGCTTGATGGGGCGATTCTGGGAGCTGTGGACAGCCGCTTAGAGGTGTGTTTTTTTCAGCCCAGGCGATGGCCGTATAGGACCATGGGCCTTGGATATCCAGAAAGGATACCTGCAAGGTGAATATGGGGTCACTGAAGGAGCCCATTAAGGCGGGGCAAACGGGGTATGGTACAGTTTTTAAAGGAGCCATGTGGATAAATGCAGGAAAGTTAACCAAAAGAAGCAAGGAGGGTATCTGGTAACTTTTCCAAATGCACCCCCTCTTTTTAAAAATCTTCACCAGAGGACATGCCTAGAGAGAGGAAGGGGGTGAGGGAGGGGAAGGGGGAGAGGGAAACATCTGTGTGAGAGAGAAACATCCATCCCGTGCCCTCCGCATGCTCCCTGAGCAGGGATCCCAGGCACTTGCCCTGACCAGTAATAGATGCAGGTGCATAGACGACGCCCAACCAACCCAACTGGGTCCAAATGTCCCATTTTTTTCAAGAATCTTCTTGTTTTCAAAACAAGATGGCTTGATCATCCAAAAAGATGTTTGGTGTTTTGCAGATGGTATCTTCAATACAGTTTCACAGATCTTAACTATTGCGAGCTTACTATGGATGGGCTTTGGGCCAGCTTTGGAACCCTAAGACAAGCGAAACACAACTTCTGCCCAGACACCCTCCCCAGGCAGAAGGGGAGGCTCTCCAGGGCCAATGTAACCAGAGAACATGGTGGTTAAGAGCTATGATGGTGGCGCTAATGAGCACAGTGGGATAGGAAGGTGGGTCAGAGGAAGAAGGTACAGAAAGAAAATACCCTCCCACATTGTTAAGCACTAAACTGCTGAGTCTCCAAAATACATAGATGATCACTTAGTTGACTAGACATTAGTTGTTTCTTATGTCTCTACATAGGTCTCTACAGGTGCACCTACAGGGAAGATAGCTTGCAGGGGAGGACTTAGCCCTCCAGGGAAATTGGAAAAGGTGAAGCTGGAAGGTTTTCCTTACGAATGAAAACAGGCACCCCACCTGTTGTGGCACATAGATGCCTTTGTGTGTGGTTGGTTGGACGCCTGGATTCCATGCGAGGAACTCTGGGATGAGATAACAAGGGACTGCTGGTATTAAAAGGGGTGTTTTGTGCTAGAGGTTGCTCAGAAAGGAGAGACCCTGGATGTGGAATCTTAGTGGCTAGGATATTTAAGAGGACTGAAGATTTAAAAAGTGGAAGCAAATGGGCAGATCAGAAAAGATACAGAAAGAAAAGTCTGAGTTTGGATACCATGGAATCATCTCTATATAAAAATCTTTAAAATATAGAACATCTCTGAACTGTTTCCCTGACAACTGACTAAAAGTTCCTTGATGGAGAAGGTTTGGCAGTATGTGCTAAACAATATTATGAATGATGTCAGACATGTTAGGCTAAGTAGGTGAGAGGTGGAACCAGTAGAATGTTCATTCTAAATTCTCTACTAAAACCATGACACCTTCCCTAATTCTACTTCAATGCCACCAGGACATTTTCATCCCATCCCATTTGTTGTGATAAAGCATTAGGCATTTTAAAATATATATATATATATTTTATTGATTTCAGAGAGGAAGGGAGAGGGAGAGAGAGAGAAACATCAACGATGAGAATCATTGATCAACTGCCTCCTGCACACCCCCTACTGGGGATGGAGCCCGTAACCCAGGCATGTGCCCTTGATCAGAATCGAATCTGGGACCCTTGAGTCTGCAGGTCAGCGCTCTATCCACTGAGCCAGACCAGCTAGGGCAAGCATTAGACATTTTAAAAACCCATAAATTCAGAGTTCTTTTTTGGTTTATTGAAGCAACTTAAAGAATTTATGTTAGCCAGAAAATCAAGAAGCCAGGGATAGCACATTCTATTAAACCAGCTAATTTTTCCATCACTGTCAGGTTCTTTGGGGAGCATACTGTTTTGTAGGTCTGTCTATTCTAAATCTCTGTGCTCTATTAATTCTGTTTAACACAAACTTGCCTAGTGATTATTATATGCCAAGAACTGTTTTAAAACACTTTACAAAGATTATCTGATTCAGTTCTCACAATAGTTCTATGAGACAGCTACTGCTATCTCTGTTTTACAGATTGGGAAACTGAAGTGCAGAGACGGTAATTGTCTAGACCAGCGGTCGCCAACCTTTTGGACCTGGTCCACGGACCACCAGTTGGCCAACCACTGGTCTAGACCAAGGTAGTAAGTGGCAGAGCCAGGATTTGAGACCAGGTAATCTGGCTCCCATACTTGTACACCTAACCATCCCTTTGAGCAGTCTCCCCCCAGGCCCCATTACATTCACTGGAGTATTTGCTGAAGGAGGCCTATGTTGGTAATGGAATTGGTAACTGCCCTATAAGCCATAGTTTGTTTTAATGTTAAAAGCAAGGAGTCTGTTCAAACATAAACTCCCATCTCTGAAATCTTTTTTTTTTTTTTAGAGGAACATAGAATGTGTTGCTAATGAGAAATTCCTGTCTAACACCTTTTAGATGAGGTTACTCACCTTTTCCCTCATCTAAAAGGCTGAGTAGAGCTTAACCCAAAGGAGCTGAGGAGGGCACTCAGTAGCAGCGTGGACCAATGGATCTGGTACGGAGGATTGAGATAGGCATGGAGATCCAATTCCAATCATGTGCTTTACACCCAGAATAGACTCCTAGAAGCTCTTCAGACAAGCAGGAAGTAGTTGTTTGCATGCTCATGAGTAGTGTGCTCAGGGCCTGAAGAGGTAAACTGAAAACACATGCCTCCCTAAAAGAAGTTCAGAACTTGTAGCTGGAGAGCCCAGGCACTTGAACTAGTACATGAACAAGACAATAAAATAAAATGCTCAGTTGAGACTCATGGTAATTAGACAAGAGGCCAGCCTATAATAAGGTGCTAATTGTGCTGGCCAGGTATCAAGGGCAAGAGGTAAAGACCTGCTGCTAGCCACCAGCCGGCAACAAAAACCTAGCTGTGGTTCATTAACGCAGTAAAAGCCGGGGACAGAAGAGCTTTGGGGCAGAGTCCGTGGTGCTGAAGTTGCGGAAAGCTCCTATAAGCCCAGCAGAGGAACAAACATTTTATTCACAGTCGTAAAAGAGATAGCCAAATTTTAGGTCTTTTTCCTTTGCATTTGCACAATTAGCCTAGCACCCCAGAAAAGCAGAAGTGTGAGCTACTGTTTTCTCTGTAGATCTGTTTCCTTTAAGTGCTCTGCATTTGTTTTGCCTGTATTTTGTCTTAAAGAATATTCAATATAAGTAACCTGTCGTAACCTAGCCAGCAGGTCTGTGTCTGCCTTGCTGTTCTGGAAATTATAGCTTACGATCACATTGATAGAAAAATTGATAGGAATACATGGATAAAACTTATTCTCGTTTAGAGGAAGGGTCTTCACAAGTGAGCTTCATTTCGAGAGGGTGCATATGCATTAGGGCATATGTGCGAAAAGGGGGTCACATATGGTGATTAGCAAATCTGGAACTATCTAAACACATACACACCCCAATAGCCATAGAAAGTAACAGAATCTGAAGTAGAAATAGGGGAGTGATATCAGGATAATGACCTGTTGGGAGGGAAAAAAAGAATCTACTTACATACTCCCTCTAGATACTTCCTGTTTTTACGTTTTTAATCCTTTGCCTTCCTCTTTGGAAGCAGATTTCCAGAGACACATGGCCAGGTCATTTCTGGCGGTGAGGGTGCAGTGAGCTGTGAAGGTGAGAAGGCTCCATTTGCATGCCCCACCTAATAGTCATTCATCCAGGAAAACCACATCTTTTCATAGTTTTCTCCAAACTGCAAACTTCCTGGTATGTAGAGACTTGGCGATTGAACTCTGGACTTTCTTGGTACCTGAGACGTGAATGTTTCCTCTGCAGGGTCCATGGGGATGGAACACCTTTGGATGGAATCGATTTTTCACGTTGGTAAAATGAGCCTAGTGGGACAAGTCCAGTCCCGTTGCAATAAGTTTTAACTTTGCTATGTACAAAGTATACATTTCTAAGCCAAGAAATAGTAGCAGGGAATCTAGAAAGGCAGGTTCGTTGGGAAGATAAAGATCTATGGTGGCAAGACGATTGGGCATCCACTCCAATGATGTGTACTTTGCCACTAACTAGTTCTGTGACTTAGAGCAACTCAGTTAACCTCTCTAAGCCTCATATTACCCTAAAATGCACATCTCACTAGGTTGTAAAACTTAGAACAGATCCGAGATATGCAAATATTTAAACACTGAAAAATGGTGCCGAAACCGGTTTGGCTCAGTGGATAGAGCGTCAGCCTGCAGACTGAGAGGTCCCGGGTTCGATTCCGGTCAAGGTCATGTACCTGGGTTGCGGGCACATCCCCGGTAGGGGATGTGCAAGAGGCAGCTGATCGATGTTTCTCTCTCATCAATGTTTCTAACTCTCTCTATCTCTCTCCCTTCCTCTCTGTGAAAAATCAATAAAATATATTTTAAAAAAAATGGTCATGTTTAACTTTGGATTTTAAGGCTTCTCTTTTGCCACTTTGTAAATGTGATGTATTTTGATAGTGCTTTTCTACTCTGACAAAAAAATAAATGAATGTACAAAAGGAAATGGTATATTTGATTGAAAAAACTGAAAATGTTCAGAAAAATTGCTAACACTTATAGATGTTTTTTTTAAAAAATAAAATGATGGGGAAAGGAATTTAAGGGATGCTTTTGATAAAAATATAAAAATCCAAAAAATTAACAAAGGAAACATTGAATTTGTTCCAGAGAAGAGAGGAATCAGAATCTCAGACCTGAAGAAGGAACCCAAGCAGTCAGCTCAGTCTTCTCGCCTGTTTTATAGATGAGGAAGCTGGGGCCCAGGGAGGGTAGCTGTCTTGCCCAAAATCACGACGTTAATGACTGATAGGACTGGGAGTAGAATTTTGGCCTCTTGACTCCACACTTTCTTCATTCTGTTTGGCATAGCCTCCCAGAAGAACTCATTGAATTTACTCTCTTAACAACTTACCTTTTATTATATAGGATGGTTTTAATTTGCATTTCCCTAATGACTAGTGATGTTGAGGATCTTTTCATGTACCTATTGGCCTTTCATATATCTTTGGAGAAATGTCTATTAAGGTCCTTTGCCCATTTTTTAATTGGTTTGTTTGGTTTTTTTGCTGCTGAGTTATATGAGTTCTTTATATATTTTGGATATTAACCCCTTATTAGATATGGTTTACAAATAGTTTTTCCCATTCTATAGGTTGTCTTTCTATTTGTTGATGGTTTCTTTTGCTGTGCAGATTCTTTTTAGTTTGATGTCCTACTTATTTTTCATTTTGTTTCTTGTGATTTAGGTGTCATATCCAAAAAATTATTACTAAGATTCATGTCAAGGAGCTTTATTCCTATGTTTTCTTCTAGCAGTTCTCATGGTTTTAGGTCTTACATTTAAGTCTTTTTTTTTTTTAATATATCTTATTGATTTTTTACAGAGAGGAAGGGAGAGGGATAGAGAGTTAGAAACATCGATCGGCTGCCTCCTGCACACCCCCTACTGGGGATGTGCCCGCAACCAAGGTACATGCCCTTCACCGGAATTGAACCTGGGACCCTTCAGTCCACAGGCTGATGCTCTATCCACTGAGCCAAACCGGTCAGGGCTACATTTAAGTCTTTAATCCATTTTGAGTTAATTCTTATGAGTGGTATAAGATATAGGTCCAGTTTCATTCTTTTACATGTGAATATCCAATTGGCCCAGCACCATTTATTGAAAAGACAGTCTTTTCTCCATTGAGTATTCTTGGCTCCCTTGTCAAATAATAGTGGACCAAATATGCTTGGGTTTATTTCTGGGCTTTTGATTTTGTTCCATTGATCTACTTGTCTGTTTTTATGCCAGTACCATACTGTATTGATGACCATAGCTTTAAAGTATAGCTTGAAATCAGAAGTGTGATGCCTCCTACTTTATTCTCCTTTCTCAGGATTTCTTTGGCTATTTGGGGTCTTTTGTGGTTTTATGTAAATATTAGGAGTGGTTTTTTATTTACTCCTGTAAAAAATGCCATTGGAATCTTGATAGGGATTGCATTGAATCTATTGGAGGCTTTTGGTAGTATTGACATTTTAACAATATTAATTCTTCCAATCTATGAACATGGGATACCTTCCCATATTTCTGTCTTTTTCTATTTCTTTCATCAGTGTCTTGTAGTTTTCAGAGTAGAGGTCTTTCAACTCCGTAGTTAAATTTATTCCTTTTTATTGTTTTTGACACTATTGTAAGTGGGATCAATTTCTTAATATCTTTTTCAGAAAATTTGTTATTGTATAAAAATGCTACTGATTTTTATATGTTAACTGTGTATACTGCAACTTTATTGATTTTTTAAATAGATCTAACATTTTTTTTTATTGAGTCTTTAGGATTTTCGATATAGAAAATTGTGTCATTTGTGAAGAGACAATTTTACTTTTTCCTTTCCAGTTCAGATACTTTTTTTTTTTCTTGATTGCTCTAGCTAGGACTTCCAGTACTAGTTGAATAGGAGTAATGAGAGTGGTCACCTTGTCTTTGGTCCTGATCTTAGAGGAAAACCCTTCAATCTTTTGCCATTGAGTATATTAGCTGTGGGCTTGTAATATATGGTTTTTATTGTGTTGCAGTCTGTTCCTTCTGTGCCTGATTTGTTAATTTTTTTAAAAATCATGAATGGATGTTGAATTTTGTCAAATACTTTTTCTGCATCTATTGAGGTGGTCATGTGATTCTTTTCTTGTTCACATTGATTCGTTTGTATATGTTGAACCATCCTTGCACCCCAAGGATAAATCCCAATTGGTCATGGTGTAAGATCCTTTTAATATGTTCTGAATTCGATTTGCTAGTATTTATAGAGAATTTTGCTCTATTATTTATCAGGGATATTGGTCTGTAGTTTTCTTTTCTAGTAGTGTTCTTTTCTGGTTTTGGTATCAAGATAATGTAGGCTTTGTAAAATGAGTTTGGGAATGTTCCCTCCTCTTTAATGTTTTGGAAGAGTTTGAGAAGGATTGGTTTTAATTCTTTAAATGTTTGCTAAAATTCACCAGTGAAGCCATCTGGCCCTGGGCTTTTGGGAGAGGTTTTTTATTACTGACTCAGTCTCCTTACTTTAATTGGTCTATTCAGATTTTCTATTTCTTCTAGGTTGTCCAATTTGTTGGCATATAGTTTGTTCATACCAGCCTCTTATGACCTTTTGAATTTCTGTTGTATTCATTGTAATGTCTCCTTTTTCCTTTATAATTTTGTTGCTCTGGGTCCTTTCTCTTTTTTCTTTGATAATCTGGCTAAGGGTTTGTCAATTTTGTTTATTATTTTTATTCTCTATTTATTTCTGCTCTAGTCTTTATTCTTTCTTCTCCTAAGTTTGGTCTCAGTTGTTCCCCGCCCCCCCCCCTAGTTCCTTAATGCATAGAGTTAGGTTGTTTATTTGTGATCATCAT
>NW_005370895.1:1645604-1654476 GCF_000412655.1 Myotis brandtii | reverse complement strand
CTCCTCCTCCTCCTCCTTTTTAATCCCACAAATTCTAGTATATTGTGTTTCCATTTTAGTTTGTCTCAAGAAACTTTTTTATTTCCTGTTTAATTTCTTCTTTGATCCATTGGTTGTTCAAATAGAATCCCTTTGCAAAACCTGGTATAGTTACAATAACTGTTCTCTCACTCTCTTTTCTAGGTCTTTTTTTCAGATCCCTCCAAGCACTTTTGCTTTTTGTCCCTAAAAAAAAGACCAAGCTTTTTCCTGGATGATGTCACAGTGGCTGCATGCCTGCACATGGCACCATGTGGTGTTGGGTGCTATTTTTAACATCCTTAGGTGGGAACCTTTGCTGGTTGGTCTCTGTCTAGCATGCGTGGGCTTTCTCTCAGAAAAAGCAGTGTGCTAGATCAGCAGAAGCAGATTTTAGGGACTCAAGCTTAGGGTGAGCCCTGGCTAAAGCATTACAGCCCTCCTACTTCCTAAGTTAAATCATGGTCAGTCTTCTAAATGTTGGCTGGTGTTCAGCCAGGCTCGCACCTTAGAGTACAAAATGTGTAACTTACAAAGGGTTCCTGTACTGAGAGTATCACACCCATTGACAAATATTAATTGGGTGGCTTGGTCAGTAATATATTATTACCTTTATCAAAATTCTCCTGCTGGGTTGCAGACTCCCTGGAAGGAGGAGGTAATGCAGGCAATGGCAGTAGAAGCAACTAGTAGATACCATTCATTAGAACTAGAGAGGACGTTAGCAACCTTCCTAACATTTTATAACATCAATGAACTCTTTGAGCTTCTCTTATTTTTTTAGAGAGAGAGGAAGGGTTGGGGGGGTGGCGGGAGAGAAAAATCGATCAGTTGCCTTCCATTCCTGCCCCAACCGGGGATCGAACCCACAACCTTTTGGTGTATGGAACATCCAACCAACTGAGGCACCCAGCCAGGGCTTGAGCTTCATTTTTTCCCCTCTGTAGAACAGGCTGGACCAGAGTTTGGAAGAGGTCAGCTAGCCTAGTGGAAATACGATCCATGAAAGAGGCAGCTGACAGAGTAAAATGACTCATGAGGAAGAGTGCTCTTTATTTTTTTAAGAATGGGCATTATAGGTTCCCAGTAGCTAGTGGGAGGAGAGTCTGCTTAGAGTCCATTTCTTGGGTTTTTAAAAAAGAATCACAGCTTGGAGATCTAGGCCTTCCCGCTCACTTTAGAGATGAAGACAAAGCTAAGTTGAAGTGACTTCTCAGGTCCATCAAATGCGTGAGAGGCATAGGAAGTAGAACTCCTATTTCCTGCTTGGCCATTCCTCCTCTCCTCTTTGTGAGGGGGTGAGGGTAGGGAGGAGAAGCCCTGTGCTATGCTCAAAATGTGGTCTATGGTGACAAGCAGAGCTGCTTTTGAATTCTGGCTTTACCACTTCCTCGCTTTGTTTGACCTTGAGAACATTAACCAAAACCTCTGCACCTCACTCTGTATCTATACAGTGAATAATAAAAGCTACTGTGCTATTGTAAGAATTAAAACAAGCTGCTTTATGAGTCTGCAGTCATAATAGCCATTCAGTTAATGTTGGGGTCCATCTCTACTCCTGCAGACAGCTCTGCATGTTTTGTCTAAACTGATGTTTTAGACAAAAATCTCAAATAGACTTTGATTTTTCTCTTCTGTAAAACAAAAGAGTTTGACTGAAATGCACTAGATGGTCTTTGAGGCTCCTTCCCACTCGAAAGGTCTGACTCAGATAGTGATTGTTTTTCAACAGTTAATCTTATGTGTGGTCTTGTTTTAAAGTTGTCTCATTAATCTTTCTCATTGTTGCAACACAGATAGAGCACATTTATAAAAAGGGAAAGCAGAATGTGTTACCCAAATGAGCAGTAGTTTCTACAGACCCCCAATGTTTGTGTCACACATTGTATCATCCTGTATGTGGGTGTGTATATTTTTAATAGTTCTAGAAAGCTGGGAGGTGGTAAAGAAGCCAGTTGTAGTAAGTGTAGGAACTGTTAGCCTGGCCAAAACCAGACTTTGTTCTGAAAGGAAGACCCCTTGTTAGGAGTCCCAGTGGGTACATGCATGGATGGGTTTTATAAGAAGGTGACCAGTTATGAGTCAAAAAGGCAAATTTAACTTCCCACTTCCTGGTTCCCTCAATGAACTTTAATGTGTCTAGAGTTTGGTTTGGGGGTGCAATAGTTTACTTTTTAAAATTTTTGGTGGAGGTTAAGTATGACAGACAGGAGGCAGGAGGGAGGAACAATGCAAGCTCACTGGTGAAGCCAGAGCACTGCCTGTCTGGACACCTTCCTTGGCTGGCAGATTTAATCAGAAGATAAGGCACCTTTCCTTTGGACCACACCCTTTGAAAAACGTTTAGTGACTCATTCTATACTATGAGGCATCTCAGACAGTGAATTCATGGTTCATTCTTTGTTTTTCTGAGAATCACCTAAAATGGGAATAAAATGTACAGTTCTTTGGGAGTCTTACAACAAATTAAGATAATTTTAGCCCAAATAAATTAATTTCTTGATTAAATTTGTTTTTAAAGCCCATATGTTCATCTTTGAAGTTGTGCGGCTGGCCTGTGAACACTGATACTTTAGTCAATTCCTTGGATATGGAAGAAGATTTTAAAGAGGCAAATAGCATATTCTTAAGACCATAGGATTTAAACCATAGGTGATGGATGTACTCCTTAGGATGAATTTCAAGGGAGAATTACTGTAGAAATGGCAGAAAAGATGCTGCCTTCTTTCAGTGGGCCTATTAAATTAAGTGATTATTTACTGAGTTAACTAGTAAAAATTAGTTTAGGTGCGAAGCCCATGTTTGGGGCAAGTTCAAGAGGATACCAGACCAGCCTCCTTGACAGCAATCCAACATGATACTAGATGTATTAAAATGTTAAATATTCATTTATGTTTTTGAGTATTTGGATTATCTTATTCTCTAAGCCAAAGGAAAATAATTGCACCTGATTTTGAGTTTATGAAGCCAATCTGTGTGTAAATATTTCATATAGCTACCCCACCAGCACCTCCACTCTGCCTCCCAGGTCTACTCACTCCATGGCCTTTGTCTAGAAACCTATGTGTTAGGATTATTGTGGGGTGTGTCTGTCTGATTCACATATCCATTTATTCAAATACTGATTTGAGCATACACTCATGCCAGATACCAGGCTACAAAGCTAAACAAATGGGACTTGCAAGTTAGCAGGGAAAAAGCAAGTAAGACTGGTCTTACCAGATTGGGAGCCGGGAGAGGACTGGGAGAGGACTAAGCAGGGCAGCACACACTTTGTTGTCCTCCTCATCCCCTGGGTGTGAGCCCCCTACACAATTCCTTGCATTTAGTGGCTGCTTCATGAATGTCTTTTTGAGTCAGATGGAATTGAGTGAAAGGCATGTTAGAGAGCCACCAGGGCAAGGGAATGGGACGAAGGCGCTGGGAGGGGACTGGCGAGGGCTGCCCCCTGAGGGTAGGAGAGCTGGCAGGGGTGGTATTGTGGGTTCTGGGGTGCGCCAGCCTCCTTGTGTGCCTGCCCCAGAGGCCTGAGCAACCAGTTCTGAGCAAGGACCCGTGGGGAATGGTCCTTGGCAAAGAACCATCCCTCAACCCCAAGGATGGGAGGAAAGGAGGTGAAGCTTTGCCTTTTCTGTTGTTGGGGGCAGAGTGAAGGCAACGTGTACAATTTGTTTCAAGGTGGGCACCCCCCCCCCCATATTTCTCAGATTTTCATTTGGCTAATTTAAGAAACAAATCGTATTGAAGAGCTATGTCCGTTGCCTTTGGAGGCCTGGGGGTTAAGTAAACTTTTTACAGCAGAGTGCCTTGATTGGTTTTGATTGGGATGTTTTGAAAGTAAAGTGTGAGTTGGAATCTGTCCTTCAGTTCAACACTCAGTGCAGCTCTGCCAGGTGTGCCCTTGGCTGGGCGCTTTCCCGAATCACAGGTTCTCTCTCACTCACCAATGAGGGGTGACGCGGAAACAGAGCTCCTAGTGCACTCTGGTCCCACATGGTTAAGGGCGGAACATTCTGGTTACCTACTTCATGGTCCTCCTTGGTACACCTCCACCATCCCTAGAGTTAGCAGACAAAGCCTCCATGAGGTGGACCTGGGCTCAAAGAGCTCACACATCTTGCTCATGCACATGTGTGATGGACACATGTAGTGAGAGGCTGCTGTGTGCAGGCACCGGGCTAATGGAAGGACGGGGCTTCCAGCCCACAGCCACTGAATGGTGGGAGAGCCTAGCGGGTGTGCCCTAAAGGCCGGCTGCCCAGCAGGAGTCCCCTTCTTGCACAAACGAATCTGACAAGACTTCACTTCACCTGCTTTCCAGCCCACAGCCAGTTAGCAGCAGTAAACAGAGGGTATGTTGGGAGGACTGGTAACTCTAGGCACACAATGACCGCAGCCAGGAATGGGGGAGGAAGACAACCTTACGGAGGAGATGCTGCAGTGACAGTGGTCTGAACAGGCCACTTGGTGTACGGTGGCAAGCCCTTGAATCCCGTTCCCCCTGAGGACATGGTTACCTAACATACTCCAGTAACTGCTGTTCCTGGTAATGACTCTAATCCTTCCAAATAAATGGATGGGTATTGTGCTTACGACAGGAAGTAGCCAGTTACCTGGGAGATTTACTCATGTGGAAGGGCCTGTCCCTCAGCAAAACCACAATGTGAACTGTAGCTATAGTTTTGTCGACCTGTTGCCTTATCTGCAGTCAAGAATGAGCAACCGCCAGGGTAGGCTACAGGCATCTGCTCTGAATATTCAGTGGGCATAATTCAGTCACTGGAAGCATCTAAACATGAGCATTGCTCTAACTGAAAACCACACCATTTATGATCACTGAAGAGCAGTTTGATGGAGCACACAGGGTATGGCGAGATGACCCTCAGGCTGCAGATGACGGCGGGTTACGCTGCCACAGGCGTGGGTGGGGCGATGTGGTTGTAACTGATCATCTCTGTTACACCATGCTCTTCTGCAGGGAAGCAGGAGTTGGGGTGGATCAGTTATTTACAGGGTGGGGTAAAAATAGGTTTACAGTTGTGAGTACACCTTTAGCCCCGCCCCTGTGTTTTGTGGGTAACACATAGACACTCCTGGCTCACTTGGAAAGGTCATTGGGTCCAATCTGCTTGATGACAAGACGACACTAAATGTCTGGGTCTTCTCTCTTCCAGATGCCAGTATGGACAGAATAGCTTATGATGCTTATCCCCACCCACCACTTCCGAGACATTGAGCGGAAGCCAGAATACCTCCAGCCGGAGAAGTGCGCCCCACCTCCCTACCCTGGTCCTGCGGGAACCATGTGGTTTATCCGAGACGGCTGCGGCATCGCCTGTGCCATTGTCACCTGGTTTCTGGTCCTCTATGCGGAGTTTGTGGTCCTCTTTGTCATGCTGATTCCATCCCGAGACTACGTGTACAGCATCATCAATGGAATTCTGTTCAACCTGCTGGCCTTCTTGGCCCTGGCCTCCCACTGCCGGGCCATGCTGACGGACCCCGTGAGTATGTCTGGGCTTGTTTTGACCAGCCCACACTCTCCTCCTCTGGCCCTGGTGTGGCCACAGCCTGCATGCTGCCCGGCCTCAGGAATGTGGAGAGCGGGAGATCCAGGGCTGGGCTGGGGAAGTGGACACAGGCCCCACTGAAGAAGCACGGTCCGCCACAACCTGCCTGCCTGGGTGAATGGTACTGTCTGTACACTGGTGTGTATGTTGCTGGGACCTGCTAGGGCAGGGTTTGTTCTGGGGGAAGTCTAGCCTCTAGTGAGAAAGGTGAGTCACATAGCCGTCAAGCCTGGGGCCAGGTGAGGAGCAGAAAGCATGCTGGGAGATGGGTCAGGACAGGGCTTTGCAGCAAAGACAGAGCAGGAGCTTGAAATTAAAGCCATGTCCAGTTCCAGGAATATGCACGGAATGGCCTTCACTTTGGGTGAGGCTCATCTTTTCTTGGAAAGCTGGACAGGCCTGTTTCAGGCCACAGCAAGTGCCTCCTGGTGAACGTCCGTGAGCGAAGCAGTGGTGTCCTCCCCGACGACTTAGCTAAATATACCAAGCTGTGCAAGTGGCTGTGGAGTGCCAGCACCCTGTATGAAATCCTCCCTTCCTGTTCACTATCGTGTGGGGAAAGCTAGAGTGCGTTGTTGGATAAAGACCTTCCATGGCTTAATTGTTGCAGTACGTGGGACGAGTGTGTTTAAATTACGAAAGGGAAAGCACTCCTCGTGAAGGTGGCGGTGGTCACGCAGATTTCCATTCTGTGCGCTCCAGGGAACGCTCAGTAAAGACGCTGAGTCCTGAGCTGGTTCCCTTCTCCAAGGGCTCCAGTTCTTGCTGGTTCAGGTGGTGGATTGTTAATCTGCCCCAAAGGAAAGCGCTCTCCCAGCTCAGTTACATGTCAGCAGCCGGTCCAGACGGTCCCTCCTCTTATACATGTCTGGGGAGATGGCACACCGGCAGGCCGGGGCCTGGTGGAGAATGGGTCTGGGTTGGCAGTGTGGGTGTAGCCTAAGATGTAGGGCAGGTATGGGATGTGCGGAGCAGCCTAGTGCCCCTGAGGATGTTAAACGAAAGAGTGACAAGATCAGTTGTCATTTTACAAGGATCACTCTGGCAGCAGTGAGAGGGAGACCAGGGCGCCCCGAGGATGGAATAAAATGAACGGCATATTTATCGAGTGAGAGGTTTACTATGAGAGAGGTTCCATTCTGAGCAATGGAGACAGCTGTGAGCAAGACAGACCAAAATCCCTGCTCTCCTGACGCTCACATCCTCAGAGGTAATTTCAGAAAGTGATGAGTGCTGTAAAGACCATGAAACAGTGACGGGGTGATGTGGTGGTGACTTTTATGAGGTGAAGGGGGACTACTTTAGATCAAGGTGGTCTGAATGCCTCTCTGAGGCAGGGCCATTTGAGCCGAGACCTGAGTGACGTGAAGTTGCCAGTCAGGCAAATGAAGATCTTAGGGCAGAGCCTTCAGGAAGAGGAGAAACGGGAGGAAGTCCCGGGTGGCTGAAGCGAAGTGAGTGGGAGCAAGAGCGGGTAGATGAGACAGAAAAGCTGCAGAAGCAGATCCTGCAGACCTGTGGGCCTCCTGAGGACTCTGGTCTGTGTTCTACATGCCATGGGAGCCATCAGAAAGGCATGATGGGAGCAGGTGTTGTGCTTGGGATGGGGGTTTGGGTGGCGATAAGTAAAAGCAGGAAGATAAGAGGCATTGCTGTGGTCCACACAAGGCGTGTGGCTCAGACCAAGGTGGGAACGGTGAAGCTGGAGAGGAGCTGTTGGATTTGGAATATATTTTAAGCCACTAATTCTCAAGCCCAGCCGGCCGTACATTAGAATCCCTTGGGGAGCTTTTAAAGGTACTGATGCCTGGGCCCCGCCCCCAGAGAGTCCCCTCTAATTGGTCTGAGGCGGGGCCCTGGGTATTGGGATGCTTTAAAGCTCCCAGGAGTCCCTCAGTTTCAGCCAGGTCTGAAAACCGCCATTCAGAAGAGCTGACAGAATGGAAAGAGATCAAAGAGTGTGCCTTCCAGAGTCGTCTTGGCTTGAGCAGCCAGGGGATTGATTGCTGGTGCCATTTATTGAACGGGGAGAGTCTGGGAGAATAGATTTAGGAAGAGAAAGCAAGGCTTTTGTTCTGGCCAAACTGTGTCTATATTACATGTAAGCAGAGATGCCAGATAGGCAGTAGATAGCCAGGTCTGGGGCTGGTGGAGGGGCAGGACCAGAGTGGAGTGCAAAGGTCATTGGTTTCTAGAAGGTGTGTGAATCAGGGAACTGGATGTTGGCGGGTGGGGGGAGGCTTTGGCCCTGGCATTCCTGCTGCCCTCACATGTGTGTGTTCTTTTACCCCCCCCTCCCCCCATTGTCTCCAGGGGCCTCCTCAGTCCGGCCCCTTTGCAGTTGGAGGCGGGAGAGAATGATCCTCACTATGTTATGTTGCTGGGCTTCCAATCCCTAATGAATGGGAGCCATAGTCTGTATTCCACACTCCAGCCAACTTCTCATGGGAGTGTTTTGCTGGTGGCCCCAAAGAAAACTGGGCAAAAATATGAAGCATCTGTCAAGTATCTACTATTGTAAAGGGAGCAACTCAAAGCGTGTCCTACAGACAGGCCGCGTCTCAGGCTCATCGCGGGTTTTCATGCTGCCACCTGCCTATCCCCATCCCAGCACATGACATCTTATGCAAAACTCAGTATGGAAACGGGGGGGAGCTGCAGTGGTGGGAGCCCCTGGGGCACCCTGGCTTCCCAGGAGCAGAGTTGGGGCCCAGATCCCGCACAGAAAGCAGATCACTTCCCGCTTTCTCATCAATGCCCGCAGCCTCATTAACACCAAAGGGGGAGTCTTTTTAGAAAGGAGCCTCTGTATGGTTCTAAGTTCCCTAATAAGATTATAATGTTTGTATCTCAAGGATTCATGTTGCCTATAACTTTCAGAAAAAGTTACACCTAAAATTATAAACAATGTATGACAATGTATACATTGTATATGATTTGGCTTATTACTATTTTAAAAGGAAAAAAAAAAAGATCTTATAGTCTCCCCAAGATGGTTACTGTATCACTTTCAGCTTTGAGACTCTTTTTCCAAATGTAACATCAAAACAATTGCAGCCACATTTTCTAGACCATTTAGTGAGCATTTAGTAAATGAGCCCACATAGAGCTTGAGGAAAAAAGGGAATTGACTCACAGAAATTTATCCATTTGAGGAATGGCATAAAAGGGATAGGCCTGTAAAGAGAGGGAAGGGGACAGACACAGAGGGGCAGGTGCCTCACTGGGCAGGGGGCTGGTCTGGAGGTGGCATGAGCGTGGGCAGGAACGAGTCAGACTGGCAT
>NW_005370895.1:1639061-1645466 GCF_000412655.1 Myotis brandtii | reverse complement strand
ACGTTTTCCTTCCCAGTTACAAGTACATTTTAATTCCTTATCCTGTGAACTCCTGAGGGACTGACTCCCTTTAAAACTGAGCTCTGGGAAAGTGTCTGCCTCCCAGCTTAAAGCTTTCCTTTTGCCCCAACTGCCAGGAAGCTCAAAGCCAAGCACTAGACAACCACACAATTGTGTCCGTCCTTACAATCAGCATTTTTTTGTACTCTTCCATTCTTTGGACCTAATAATTTATTAACCTCATTGTAAATTATCTCAAGTCTTAGATTTGAGTCAAGGAGGACTATAAAGCCATTCGATTTAACCACATTGCTCAGGAAAAGGGAATCCGCCTGCCTGCCTGCCTGCCTGCTGCCACCCCTCCTCCTCCTCCTCCCCTTCCGTCCACCCTAGTGGATTCCTTGCTGTAAACAGACTGCACTTGACAGTCTCCGACCACTGCAGGTCACCGATTCTTGGGGAAGACTCAGGTAGCGGCTATTTCCTGGGGCCAGTAGCAGGGAGCATGAGGTCAGGCCCTGGGAACACAGAAGAGGACTGACACTGGGTCCTCCGGCCAGGTTCTGCTATAGAAGGGCCGTGCCCATCTTGCCCGAAGGTATTGCCACATTCCCTGTGTAGGGTCAGGGGACTTGCCTCGGGGTTCATTTGAGTGGGGTGCTTTGCTCTCCCTCATGCTCCGCACCTTCTCATACCTGCCACTGAACAACTTATCAATGCCAACCGGAAGCCTTCTGGCTCCAGAGAGAGGAGCGTGACCAGGTGGGGCTTACCTACTTTCTACTACCTGTGGAGGAGCCAGGTGGCCTTGGGCACAGGCCTGTTGGAGCTCAGAGAGTTTCTGCTTAGCCCAGCAGATGTGCGCACGCCTCGATCCCGTGGCCCCTGAAACAATGTATGCAGGCTTCGTCCTTGTTGCTTGAAATGAACGGACCGGTTGAGTCCTTGAACCATTGGTGTTTCTTCAGAACCCGTCTCCATGGCTTTGCATTGTGTCCTTCTTGCATTTCCTGCTGTCCTAGCTGCGTCCTGAAGCAGGCACTGATAAACTAGGTATTCTGGCTGATCAACTATCTAAAATTATTAAAAGAAAAAGATAAAGCTGCCAAAATTATGAAATTACAGCTCCAAAAATTAAGCAATCAAGTCAGATACACCCAAGGCTTTCTCAGACAAGGGGAAAGAATAGTCTATTTTTACTGTAAAAAACCAAGTCAATGTAAGAAAACTAAAATGGGATTTAGAAAGAAAAAAACAAAAGCAAGCATAGGGCTGCTCTGAGGGCTATATGAGGGCATTTCCCCTTCTCTGTACTAACGCTCTAGAAGACATTGAAATTACAATAAAAGCGGAAATTTCTAAGGCCCTTGTAGGTACTGTGGCTACTTTATGTGTTTATAACCTCTCCCCGGAGTCAAGGTTATCTAACCAATCAATGACTGTTTTAAAATCAGAACCTGCCCCCTTCAAACTAGGGGATATTATGGGGCAACATATATTTTTACTAGTCAAATCAGCCCCAATTCACCTGATAGAGATTTTCTTGAAACCCATGACACACACATATCCTTTTCCAAGAATGGTGAAATATATTTAGAACAAAATGAATCAATTGGGAAAATAATTATTTTAAAGGAACTTCCACAAAAGAGAAATTAATAATCTTGAAACTTAACGTTTTTGCAGGATATTCCAGTGCAACTTTGGGCCCTTTCTAGTACAGATATTGGCAAGATCAAGTCAGTCACTTCTATTAAAATAACTATTGATAATACTTTGCCTCTACCTAATATTTACCAATATCCTTTAAGTCTTATATATCCTTTCACGGGGGTCGCCTAAGACCATCGGAAAACACATATATAATTACATATTGTTTTTGTGATTAATCACTACGCTTTAATTATGTTCAATTTGTAACAATGAAATTGGGGGTCACCACAACATGAGGAACTGTATTAAAGGGTCTCGGCATTAGGAAGGTTGAGAACCACTGCTCTAGAGATTTCCCTGTACATCTCCATTTTGTGTAAGGAGTAGATTGTACCTTCACAGAACATTTCAGAGCTCTTTGTTTTGTGTTGATTTTTATTTTGTATTGGTTTCAGGTGTATAGCTTAGTGTTGTTGTTTTTTGTTTTTTGTTGGTTGGTTTATGGCCCGTGTCCTCCGCAGGCCCCTTTAAAGTCTGCTGTCTGGGTGGTTGGGCCCCACCTTCCCTGTGAGTCAGACTTCCAGACCCCGACCCTCCGCTGATGCCTCAAGGACCCTCAGCAGTCTCAACATTGTGGTAACAAACCTCAGGAAAGTTGGTCATAGTCCTACTCCAGGTAGCTCCTTCCTGAGGTGTATTTTTTTGCTTGTATATTTAATGAGCTTTTTTAATTGCAAAAGTCACATGCTTATAATAGAACATTAAGAAAGATGGTCAAGAAAAGAAGATGTTCTTGTGATTCTACTATGTTGGATAACCATTAATACTTTTGTGTGTATCTTTGTCTTTTTATGTATGTACATAGAAAATCTTTGCCAAAACAGGCTTATAGTCTATGTACTGTTTGGAAGTTTGCTTTCCCTTTAACAATCTATCATGGGTGTTTCCCGTGTCAGTAGCTGTGTGCTTTATGGCATATTTAATGTGAAACTATATCCTGACTAGCGTTGTACATACCGTGCAGTCCTTGCCTACCACAGTTTGTTTGCTTTTTAAAATTTCTGTAATAGGCTTTTCTGGCATCTGACTGCATTTTGCAGACCAGATTTTTTTTTCTATTTTTTTAACTTTTAGAAAAATTATTAATGAGAAATACTTCAGTCAGTTGAAAGGGTATGAAATGATGAGATGATGAGCACCCATATGTTCACTTTTTGGCAATTCCTGGAGAAAATTGTCAATATATACTCATTGGTGTTGGCATAATTCTGAATACAGAGTCCACATGTTGGGGTGCACCTGCCCCATCCCTGTGTAATTCTTAACAGAGTCCTTGTGTCAGGATGAACATGCCCCGTACCTGTGTGTGCAGTGGCTCCTTTGAAATGACTGTGTCCACTGTGGGATGCTGGAACCCTTAGCCAACCCTGACACCTTTCCTCTTTCTTACAGGGGGCAGTGCCCAAAGGAAATGCCACTAAAGAATTCATCGAGAGTTTACAACTGAAGCCCGGCCAGGTGGTGTACAAGTGTCCCAAGTGCTGCAGCATCAAGCCCGACCGAGCGCACCACTGCAGGTACACACGTGCCACACACACACACTCATGCGCACACGCTCCCCCACGGGGCCATCAGCAACAGGACTGCTGAACATGCCCTGCTCTGGGCGCCGAGTGACCCTGAGTCTCCCTCTGGCGCCACAGGAGCTCACCAGAAGGGAAAGGACATGTGATTTGGGCTCAGGACACCTGTCTCAAGACTCGGCTCTGCCACACCTGACCTGGGACCCTGGGCAGCCCTTGACTCCGCCTGTTTCCGAGTCTGTAAAATCCAGGCGATTCCTGCTCTTCCTCCTCACAGCCTTGCTACTTAGTAAAGACCCCTGAGAAAGGCTGTGGAAAGTCACTCTGTGCACGTCTAGTCCTTGACCCATTTAAGAGGTGGGCCCTGCAGTTTACAGGGAAATGAAGCGTCGCCCTGATTGAAGGCTTTTCTTTAAAACGAAACTTCAGGAGGCTATGACATTGTGGGATTCAGCCCATAAACCATTGCCCTTCTCATCTATGATGATTTTGCCCTTTTGGTTTTCAGATTTCTTTGACGACATCCAGCTAAAAATTGCACTTTTATCATTCCAAGGGAACTTTAAATGCTACATTACAGCAATACAGACATGGCGCTTGGTCCCTTTTTCAGACTGGTGTGGTGCGGGGGAGCTTTCAGGGGGTGAACCGGCTCCTGATGGCGGGAGGTCATCCTTGCCAGTCGGGGGATGCGAGCAACTGTGAGGGGCATTTCTGTGGGGTCTCACTGCCCCCTCTCGGGGGAGAGCGCAGCCTCCAGCGTTCCGGGTCCCCAGGCAGCTGCTGGGCACTGGCTGTGTCCCGGTGCCTCAGCCCACGTCTCCTGTCAGTCACCTGACCTCCGTCCTCACACTCACTCTCAGAGAAATGACTCCCTGAGTGAGGTGAAGTGGTTTTCTCGTTCTTCCCTGAGCCCGGCATTCTCCTGCCGCCTCCTCCCTCTCTCCCAGGACCGAGGGGGTATTCCTGAAATCCAGTAAACACGTCAGCCAGCAAAACGGGGGCTGCTGGCTCGGATGAACTCGGGGGAGGTGCCCGTGTGCCGCCTGCTCCTGACTCAGGAAATGTGTCCTGACAACTGCTCCTTTGTGGCGCCCACGCCGTCGGGGACCACAGTTTTGAATAAGCAGAATCCCCAGCACACGGGCGGGTTGGGCTGTGACTGGTCGAGCCAGAGGCCTGCTGCCTCGTGAGAGAAGCTGGTGTCGGCCTTGCCCGCTCAGGCAAGGTGCTTGTGCCCAGCTGTTCGGTTCCTCCCCTCGCAGTAGGTCCCATGGAATTGAAAACTCCATTCTCTAGCTCTGTGGCCGCCACCGATACTCCCTGAACTTGGGCCGGTGTTCCCTCCAGCCCGGTGCACGCGTGGTCTTCCCTCTGAGCAGAGGCACTTGGAACCCCAGGCTGCTTGTCCTGGTGGGGAACCTGGAAGCAGAGGGAATTCTGCGGAGGGAGCCGTCCACGGTAAAGGGGGTGGCCCAGGCGTTAGTGTGATGCGTTAGGTTCTTGGACAGGGCGGTGGAGACCTCTGACCCTGGCAAAGCCTCTCCCCCTGCGGGCCCCATAGACACACGCTGAGGCTGAGCTGGTCGAGGACTGCGTAGGGCGCCTGCCAGATTCTTGTTCCGTCTTCCTCCTGGTGATGCAGCTGCGTGTTGTCTTCACAGCATTTTCCGTGTAGACCTGGTCTCAGCCCTGAGACGTGAGGGCTGGCTGCAGGCGGTTTGGAGAAGCCAGGTTTCCTTGCCCAGAGCCCAGAGCGGGGCCTGAGAGCAGTGTTCTCCCCACCGCCTTACCCAGAACTGTCTGAGCGGGACAGGGCGTGAGAGGTGCCTTTGTGCTTATACTTCTCATTGTAGCGAACGAGGGGTGACTGAGAGCAGTGTTCTCCCCACCGCCTTACCCAGAACTTTCTGAGCGGGACAGGGCGTGGGTGGTGCCTTTGTGCTTATACTTCTCATTGTAGCGAATGAGGGGTGAGGGGAAAAAACACACCTGGCCCACGTGGTGCCTCTGGCCATGTCCTTTTCTCTTTCCTGGGGCAGCCAGTCTACGCTGAAGCCGTTTCCAGCCTCGCTCTCTCCCCGTCCACAGTCGGAGCCTTCACTCAGCCAACCCTGCTCCGCAGGGCCTGGCCTGGGCTCTGGGCTGTGAGGGTGGATTAGACATGGCCCCGACCCAGGGCCTCCCCCCAGGCTGGCAGGTGCACCTGTCCACTGTGGTGCCGCCTGGTGAGTGCTGCTGTGGGGAGACACGGGCCCTCATGGACACGCTGTCTCCATGGTGGGCCAGCACCAGGGCGGGCAGGGGGGCCTCAGCCAGCTCTGGGTCTGAGTGCCAAGGAAGCCCCGCAAAATGTGGGCAGTCACCACCTGGGCCTTGGGGCTCCTTCACCCACCTCCTCAAGGACCCACCTCCAGGCCTTGCCCTCGGGACTCTCAGGCCCCAGTCCAGACCCATTCAGGCTGGGCATTTTGTGAGCTGTGAGGGGATTGGCCTCTGCACAGTGCCTCCAGCCACCAGCCTAGCTGGATCCCCCCACCCCACCCCTGGCACACACACACACCACCACCTGGCCCAGAGCCTGCTTCTGAACACCCCCCTCCATGAGCTCAGGGAGAGGGGCCACCTTGGCATTTCGTGTCCTTGCAGACAGCAAACACAGACCCGCACTCTGGACCAAGTTGTGCAGCCTCAGGGGCTGGACTCCCTGCTCCCTGAAGGGTGAGGAGCTTTCTAATGTGGCTGCCTGGTGAGACGTGGGCCTGTGAAGCCAGCTTCCCGGTGCGCGCCGGTCTCTGCAGAGGCGGGAACAAAGCCCGTGTGCCCACAGAGCTCGTGTCAGCTCTTGGGCAGCTTCCAGAGGCTGCCGGCCAGTGGTTCTTCTGCTGCTGAGCAAACACTGCCCAGAGCCCACTCAAAACCCTCTCAGAAATAAGTGCGACGGAAGAGAAACTGCTCAGGATCTTAGAGCTGGGAGCTGGGGGCTGGGGGGCGGGGGAGGGAAGCACCCTCAGGAGTTTCTTCCCCAGACATGGGGGGGCTAAGAACCCCTAGAGCTGGTTGTCCCAGAAGGATATGCAAGAAATGGGCTCTGAGTAATGGTTCTGTGGGGGAGGGGGTGTGGGGCCTGGTGGCTCCGTGTGGAGGGTGTGGGGCCTGGTGGCTCCGT